>NW_017728886.1:171587449-171639586 GCF_001723895.1 Crocodylus porosus | reverse complement strand
TAACAAAGAGATAGTAAATTTGCAGAACAGAGAGAGAGTGACACCTTAGTACAAAGGGCCTTTGGTGGTTTTCCCTTCAATTTCCAAACCCCCCTTCCCTCTCTCATTAAGGAGACAAGGGAGGGTTAGCAGCTGTGTTTTTTTTTCCTAAATCTGCTATTGATAATGCATTTTTAATAATATTTCTAACAATACCTTCAGGCCCACTCTGTCCCCACCTGCCCACACATACCCCCTACGACCCAAGTACCCTGGGGGTAAGTGTACCCCCAGTTGACAACCCCTGCCCTAGAAGACTAAGTCACTGAAATTGAATCAATCCTCAAGCAGATATCCTTGATTCAAAGCCATCACAATTACAATTTCAAATGTATGTGTTAAAAAATAGGTCACATATCTAACAAGTGGCATGGATGGAGTGTTGTAGCATGCTAGTCCAGGAAGCATAAATGGCAAGGGTTTTTCTTGTAATATCTTTTATTAAACCAACTGCATAGTTGGGAGATATGCTGGACAAGCTTTTGGACCCAAAGTGCCATTCCTTAGATCTGAGGAAGAAGCAGGCCCAGGCCAAGCTAAACAACAGTTGCGTTTGACTCCACATAACTCAAAGTAGTCACTTAAGCAACTCTGACAAGGCATACTGAAATTAGGGATATGAAATTAGGGATATGAAAGATTAAATGGTTAAACTGCGTATTTATACTGTTAATGCATTACAATTCACATTTAAAATAGACTATTTTGTGCGAAGTCTCATGGTTTACTGGTACTACTTTGCTAGACTAGCTTTCCCTGAGGCAGCCCAACCTGCCTTTGCACACCACCTGCCCCTTCCACCAGCAATTTGTGTTGCATAAATCAAAATGCTAGAGCCGGGGTGGGGGAGGAGGTGATGGAACTGAGCTGAACCAGTCTTCTCCCTGGAGGAGGAGAGGTGGGAAAGGGGAGGTAGGGCAGGGTATGATGGCCGGCAGCAGGAGCGCCACTTGATGCCCATGTGTGCCTCACTCTGTGGCAAGCAGAGCAGATGCTGGCTACTCCATAGGTACATGTTATTGGTTAAATGTTTAACCAATATAATCAGAAGAGTTTAAATGATTAATTTTTTTAACAATATGTACATCTGTAATTGAAATACATATTTCATGTTCAAAATAATGCAAATGAAAAAGCCTGAAGCTTAGTTTTGGTTTACTTTTACTCTTATAAAGTGAACGTGCAATAATTTATATTGTTAATCAATAAGAGACAGTCTTGAAAGAGCACCTACAACAGGTGGAGAGTCGAGAGTTTAGAGAATCAGCTTCACAAGAATAATACTATTAATTGAGCAAACAAACATTTCCAAACTCTACATGCATTTTGTTAATTATTTAAATAGAACACATAAAAAAAAAAATCTGGATCAATTACCCAAAACATTCAACCATCCAAAAAATTGGACTAAAATATTTCTAAAATTGAAAAAAACATGTAGTTAACCTCAAAATAAACATTGAAACCATCTACAATAAATCTAAAACAACAACACTAAGAAATAATGCTATATAATAAAAGAACATACATAAAATTTTATGGACTGCTTAGGTAACAGTGTCCTTCATCATATATTCTTTGTTCCTTTCTACCACATCTGCACATCAGTTTAACAGAGAAACAGATTCTGAATAAATATTTTAGTTGTCAATCTACCCTAGATTCCCCCAAATTTTAGAAATGGTGGCTCACCCAATTTTTCACAATCATTTAACCTAGAGCCGTCATCTCCCATTAGAAGAATTTGTCAATATCTTCCACAAAACTATTCATCTCTCTGAACTGCCCTTTAACCATAACTGAGCACCAACTAACACTTAATAGATGCTATGTTATTAGGGACCTACTGAATTCATGGCGGAAATAGAGTGCGCGGCGGCTCCTTTAATCTTCCATATTGTCTTGTGTGCACCTTGCCCCCTGCTCTTGCTTCCTCCCCCACTGCTGATTAGCAGAGAAGCTAAAACCAAAGTTTTAAACATGGTGCCATTTTTGCCTCCTAACCAGTTAGCAGCAAACTGAAGGGCTGTCAGGGGCCCACATTTTTGCCTCAGCCAATCAGTGGTGGGAAGCAAAAACAGCATCCTATTTAAAAACAGTTTTTGTCTCCCCATTGATCAGGAGTAAGCTGCAAGTGGGGTCCCTCCACCAAACAGCAAGGTGGGGGGGGAGGGGAAATGGTATGGGGGAACTTGCAAGATTAAAGGAGCCACAGTACCCCCATTTCCACCATGAATTTGGTAGGTTCCTAGTTAGGAGATTTAGTAATAGCTGCCAGTATAATAATCAATATGATGATTCAAGTGAATGTTATGTTAAGTCTGAGATGTCCAGCTGGTTGCCTGTGAAGACTTAATGCAAAGCCCTTGGGCTCCTGCCTAGCTGCTGGCCCATAGTGCACCAGCTGCAATAGGAGCCAGTCTCTAGTTCCCTTTCCTTCCTCTGGCTGCCACTTCCTGTGTTCACCCCAGGGGGTTAGGGCAGTGTTAGCAGTGCAGGAAACTGAGGGTGAGTCTGCAACCACATGAAGGGAGAAGAAGAGGAGTTTGCCTCAATGATTGTGCAGCAGTCAGGGGGCATGTGTTGCAGTGATGGGATGGTCTGCATAATATTGTGCTGCAATGGTCAGGGATGGAAGGAACAGTATCCGTGCAGTAAGCCACCATGGGCCACACCAGGCATAAAAGTTCAACAGCCCTGTATTGAGTCATGGGTACTTGAATTTTTGTATTGCTCATTTTTGCAGTTTTTCTTGTACACCATTCTGAACAAAGTAACTCTACGTAGAGATTTCCTTCTGTTTTAATAGTAAAATTCTAATTGCTTGCACTAACCTGGGTCAACCCACTAAGTAGGTTCTCTGGTCACAATACAGTGGACTCAAATGTACATTCTATTAAAGGGCTAACATGCTTAATTTTTTAAAAGCATCAGCTTTTTCCTCCTGGAAATTTAAACTCTCATACAATATTTGAAAACTTTCCTGGGAATAATGACCAGGAATTGGGAAGGCTTGAGTAGGTTTGCAAAACTTCTAACAATTTGTGAATTGTAATCAGTGACTACTGTGCAATAACAGCAAGGGAAATTTCTTCTTTGACTCCTACAAAATTTGTATTACAGTTCTTAGTCTTCTAGCCAAAAAAAGGAAAAAAGTCCCTGGGTTCTAGGGTGGTCAAATCTCACATGGCAGTCCTTGCAAATACCACTTATGGAATTTTTGTGTGATCCAAAGTCATTTGGGGAGCCCAAAATATGTTATAATATTATATCTGAACACAATGACACACACATGGTAATGACTTTATACATTATGCTGCGACAGCATAAAGTAAATACTCTATCACTTTGAAAACATAATTTGGACTAGACAGCAAGGTAACTGTAGCTAGAAGTCACTTTGGATTTTGTTAACAGTACCAAGGACTTAGGAAATCTGTCAAGCTTACAGGCTCCAGAATTAAACACTATCCATATTATAACAGGGTCCTCCTTTTAGGGGTGGTCACCCTGCCCCTAGAGTACCCCCTCTTAGCCATCAGCCTCACTGCCTCTCAGACCAAACTCCCCTTGCTGTGCCTGCCACACCTTGTTGGTAGTAACCATGGATCCAGGTTTTTTGTTTGCTGCTAAAAAAATCATGATTTTCCCCTTTAATGGAGAAAAATGTGGGAAAACTCAGGTTTCCCTTTGCAGGTTGGCAGGATTCTAGCTTGCAAGGGGCTGCCATGTGTATATGCATGTGCACACATGTACATGGTAACTAGGCAGGGTGGTGGTGAACAGCTCCCTCAGCTCCGTCCAGGTAAGTTTACAGGGGTGGGGAGCACAGATGATGTAGCAGGGTTGCAGGGGAGTACAGGTGATGCAGCAGGTGGCATGGGGGACATGCTCCTCCCTAAGATTTCTGCACCTACTGTAGGGCACGGACTGCAGCTCTGGGCAGGAGCTGACTCCATGACCCAGCGGCATGGCTGCCAGAGTGAGGCTTGGCGGAGGCAAGGAGTTATGCTCCCTAGTGCTGCTGGATGGGCAGGAGGGCGCCTCTTCATGGTGGTGCGTTCCTCCCTCTGCACCTGGTCCCAGCTGCTGGGCCATGGAGGTGGCTCCTACCCTGAGATAATTTGGCTAGGCTGTAGACCTATGCCCTGATGTGGGCACAGAAATCTGGGGGAGCACGTGCCCTCTGCTACAGTGTCTGTGCCCAATTCCCCATGCACCCAACCCCTTTCTCACACACTGGGGGGGCCAGGGCCTGGGGGTGAAGGGCAGCAGGTTGGGAGTGAGAGGCACCAGCAGGGATGGGGGAGTTGTGGGTCAGGAATGAGTGATACTGGTAGGGCCAGGGGGATATGGATTGGGAATGAGGGGTACCAGCAGGGCCCAGGGGCTGTGGGTTGGGAATGAGGGGAAACAGCAGGGGCAAGGGCAGGGGCAGGGGCAGGGCACCAGCAAAGCAGGGCTGCTCAGTGCTACAAAGCAGTGGTGAGGGACAGCCATAGCTGGACCTGTGTCCTGGTGAG
This sequence comes from Crocodylus porosus, assembly GCF_001723895.1. Classification (NCBI taxonomy): domain Eukaryota; kingdom Metazoa; phylum Chordata; order Crocodylia; family Crocodylidae; genus Crocodylus; species Crocodylus porosus. The sequence continues at coordinate 171,635,024 of NW_017728886.1, read as the reverse complement.
TGAAGGGGGCAGGGGGAGCTCTGATCTTCCATGATTTAAAAAAAAAAAAATCAAAATCAAAAGCCAATATATATAGGTATTTAGAATTTACTTTATGATAAGCAAGGCACTGTTGGCTTCCAAACTGCTTTAAAATTGTAAATATCAATAAAACATTGTGTTCAACTGTTACCTCTATATATACTGTATATTGATATACGTGTACAGATACAGAAATATCAGCGAAAGAGAGAGCAAAAAAGAAAGAGAGAGATCTCTTTCCCTAGGTATAGATAGAGATATATAGTTGTGGAAAAATGCAGATTTTGGGATTGTAAAGCAGAAAATTTGGGATTTTTATTGGAGGAGTTGAGATTTTTTATAGACAGAGAAACTCAGGATCCCTGGTAATAACCCAGATCTTGCCTTAGAAGCTAATTGCGTGGCTCCATCCAACCCTACACCACACTCCATGCCTTACAGATGTTATCACCCGCTGAAATTCGTTCAACACACTTGGGCCCTCTGGCCCCACATTCGGCCCCCCTCTACTCCCAGGCTTCTGATCCTCTCTGCCCTTTTCCTGGGCTCTGGCCTTGCTTCCAGGGCCAGATGGGACCTCCTCAACCCCATAATCCCTTCCACAAACTTCTAGATGTTATTCAGTGCTGCTTACACTAGCTCAGATGTTCAGGCAGGAGCCCTGCTACCCAGAGCTCTCCACTGCAGTCCTGGTGCCTGGAGCTCCTCTTCCTGTGGCTCCTGAGTCTAACCTACATGACCAGCTCAAGCTCTGGCCCTATATAGCTCAAGGCCAGCCTCCTTCTGGTCAGATGACTCCCTAATCATCCCCATTTACCACGTCCAGGCTGCTTCTCAGGCAGCTGCAGTCACCTAAAGTAACAGGCGCACCATGCACTCTGTCACAATATATATATGTAACTGGAAAAATTAAATTGTTATTTCTGCATTTGCTTGTGTAAATGAATGCAGAAGGTCCATTCAATTTACTAAAATTAAACTAGTATAACACTTTATGATACAGTTTTTTTTACATTCAAGATTTATGCCAGCATCAGTTTAAAAGTATTAGTATATAAACATATACTTAGTATGCATGTACTCCTTTGGAACTTACCATAGTATCAGATGTTGATTGAGAATGTAGAGATTGGCTCTGACTGGCTGGAACTCTCCAAAGATTAACTAAATCATCAAAGTCTATAGAAAGAGGAAAGAGCCTAAGTATTCAAATATTTAACATTTTTGGATTGACAAGGGAAGGTACTAAAAAGAATGCGAGTCGAATCAAAGAGTCATAACGGAAGTTTGCGTTTTCACTAAAACAGTTGCATGCATTATAAAACTCATTTTGCAGATCACAAAGCTATAAAATGCAGGGACTGCATCAGCCAGCAGACCCTGAGACTAAAGAGAGGCTGCAGTAAAAAACAGTATACAGCAAAAGTATATAGCGGTTTAGGATAACTGTATTCATTTGAAACTCCAGCTGCATAAAGTTTAATCAACTTAAGTGATCAGATACAAGTTTAATAACAATATGATAAAAATCTACACACAGAAAACAAACATAATGAATAAGTGGAGGTCCCTGCCTCAAAGACCTTATAATTTAATTTTAGGTTTTACCATATTTTAAAGGCACAATTGGTAGCAACAGAGTAAGCATAATGTAAAGGCTATTGTTTTAATGCTAAGAGTGAAATGTGTCACGCATACCACATTGTATGGCATAGGAACCCTTCAGAGTGGGAAGGGCTGCATCTGTTCTTACACTTTATAATTTTGAGCCCTAGCTAATTGTTAAGACATTTTAATTTTAATTTTTTTTCTTAATAGAAAGGTGCCAGTAGGTAACCATCCTAGACTAATATTATTTTATATATTAAATTATATTACTATATACTGTCGAAGACTGATATCAGAATATAGATACATGGGAAATGGCAGTGCCATCATAAAGCCATAGGTATCAAGAAATATTCACATCACTTTCTATGCTCTTGGTAAAAGAGAATGAGGGTGCGTAGCGTGTGGCCCACAAAGGTCACTACTAGTCAAAAAACTCTGATCCTGAGCACGTGAACATGCACAACAAAAGTAAAAAGTCTTCATGAACTCGATGCATATTCCCTCGTGACATACCTTCCAATGACATTTCATAGTATGTCTTAAGAGTGTCAGTCTGTTAACATTATTTATCACAAGTGAAATGAGATTCTGGATAGCCTTCCAATAGGAATAGTGGAGCCAAAAAACTAAATAGGTTTAAGTTGGAACTTGATCAGATTATCACCAGGATTATTGACAGCTGCCTCAAATAGCAAGAGACTGGACTCTATGACACAGAACTTCTTTCCTATTTATGTGCCTCAGATATCTTAGGATTGCAATGCTGTGAAGACAACTTTGCTTTTAAAAGCCGCTCATATTAATGACTGCCTGAACTTCCTCACTGTTACTGTGATAACCCTCTTACAATTCCTAATTAGTTTAACTTCCCCCACCAATACTTTGCATCAAATGAACCAGATGATGTAATAGATCTTTTAAATCAGTAACCCCTAAAAAAACATACAAATGCAAGGTTTACAATTGTCCACAGAGTATAGACTAGGTAAACTATGATTTTACATTTTTAAGAAAACTGTGTAACATCATGGAGCTGATGCTTTAAGCTTTCATTCAACTAACAACGACAATTTGCAATGATTTTCGAAAAAGAAAAACTTAGAGATGGTTATTAGTAATATAATAAATTATATATGGAATATGCATCGAGTTCATGCAGACTTTTCACTTTTGTTGTGCATGTTCATGTGCTCAGGATCAGAGTTTTTTGACTAGTAGTGACCTTTGTGGGCCACACGCTATGCACCCTCATTCTCTTTTACCAAGAGCATAGAAAGTGATGTGAATACTTCTTGATGCCTACGGCTTTATGATGGCGCTGCCATTTCCCATGTATCTATATTTTGATATCAGTCTTTGATAGTATATAGCAATATATAATTTAATATATAAAATAATATTAGTCTAGGATGGTTACCTACTGGCACCTTTCTATTAAGAAAAAAAATGAATTCTAAACTAGAAGAATGTTTGCCCTAAAAACAATGTATTGAAATTGTCACTTACCACTTACGCAACTTCTTCCAGCTAGGAGGCCATCTCCAAGGGAACAATTTAAATCAAACATGTAGCGCCCAAGGTAACAGTTCTTCACCATCTGCTTCAAATGTTCATAGAAGTGGCAATGGTATAATAGAGCTTGAAGAGCAGGTTTTCCTATTTGAGATACGCCGGACTCTTCATCATGTACACAAGGACCCTGAGGAAACAAGGTTCATATCCATACATACATCTCTTAAACAGGAATCTATATTACAGAACAAACTGCCCCTAGGAAAATAAAGTAAGAACCTTTCCTATAAATTTAACCAAAGGAAGAACAGCATATACATTATATTTAAAATTGACAACCTTATCATATTAGTACATTCAGTCATAATCAGTTGCATTGATTTTTAAATATTCACTAATAATGAAAAGCATTTTGGACACGTTTTTGGAAAAATCACAAGTAGTGACTTTTAAAAGCAGGAGAAAATAAAATTATTCTAAATTAAAAGTAACTCTTGGTTATAACCAGTATTTTAGCACTACTTTTCCATCCTTTCTGACTGGTAATACCAATGCAGAACATTAATTGTTTTCACTATTTCCCTTTTACTCCAATTAAAGAACATGCAGTTCTTTGACAAAGAATTTTGTGCTTCATGTAAACTGTTAATGAGTTAGTTATAGGGCTGCACTCTATGCTCAGAGGGTGTCAGCAATATGCTTTGGTTGCATCAACCATGACAACTGCATACTCTGGGAATTTTGCAGACATTAAGTATGATGACATTGCATCAAACTTTTGATATCCAAAACTCTGCCAGTTTAAAAACCCTGTGCCAAGTACTTTATGGCCAGAGGGACAAGTTAAAAGGCACTGGAGTAATTCACTAGTTTTATTCACAGTGTGCACTGACATCAGCAACCTTGAGATAACATAATATGTTGTAGTCCAGTAACATTAAATTACATAGGCTGATTTTACTAATGGCTAAAGTTTGTTATGTTGTTTTCAAAAGGGGGTAGGGGGCGGAAAGAGTAGAAAGCTCTCCATTGTTATCAAGATGATATACTGCATTGTCACTGCAGTTAACATATTCCATTCCAAAATTTGGTCTCCAAACTCTCAGGCGTGGCTGGTGAACTCCAAGTGGTGGGGCAATGGAGCGTCCCACAGAAGCAGCAGGGGGTTTTATAGCCATCTGGCACTGGGGAGGATGGGGGGAAAGGGGTTTGCAGCTGGCTGGGAGTAGGGATGGTTGCAGCCTCTCCCTACCGGCTGGAGTGTCCAGCCAGCTGCAAACCCTCTCACCCCCTCCCGGCAAGCTAGAAACCCCACCTTGCTGCCAGCCAGGTGCAAGCCCACTGCCCGCCCCCATGGGATGCTACACCGCTCCACCAGTCAGAGTTTACCAGCCACACCTGTAACTACCAACACTTTCAAGCAGTTGCAGAGGGGATATATCTTTATGTTCTTAAACATTCCTCTATTATTCCCTATATCCTGTTATTTTTTCTTTGAACTTACTTACTTACATTACTTGGACTATGGACAAATCATCTCTTAGTGAAAAGAAAGGCTATTTCTCCTTAGCCCCAACATGAATTCTAATTGTAATTTTACATTTTAAATTGGCTGCTTAAATGTCAATAGTTTTATAAATCTACCAGGTACCATGAAATACTGCTGGATAATATCTTTCAGCATGCATGCTTATTAAATGACCAGTGCAATGTCAGTTAAATTATGTGTCTTACTAAGAATCAGAATCATGTTGACCCAAGTCAGTACTGTTACTTGTTACAAATTTGTTATGCCTCATCTGCAGTATTTTGATTTAATCCAGTCTTTTTTATCTTACTTTCAAAGCTTTTGATATTTTTTATATAGCATGAGAACATTTAATAAACAATTTATAGACACATACAAAAAGGTTCCCATGTTTACATCCTACTAGATAGAATAATATTCTAGAAGTATAGCAATTAAATTTAACTGTTTGTATGAACAGTTTTTATAAAAGACTGAAACAAAGCCCAGATTAGAGTGTGCCTACTTCCATGTCCTCCTTCCTTGCAAGATGTAGCAGTTGATTTTTGATGCACACTAACCACACCTTTCTTGCCCCCCATAGGTTGAAGGTAGGAATTGTGCTCCCCCTTACTGGCTGATCATCTGGAAGACAACCTTTCTGTTCCTCCAAAGGGACTTAATAAGGTCCACCTGCAGATTGTTAGTTCAAATCTTCTGTTACAGGCAAAATATCCAAAATGCCTGACGGGCTGGTATGGTCAAGGAAGGCTGTGGTGGCACCAAATGAGTGACAGCATTGATGCACTAAGGACAGACAATTCTTAAACAGGCTAGGACCTAGGTGAAGGACTCTGAAGTAACCTGGTGACTGAGGGGACATTTGATAACAATTTCAAGTTATTTAAGGGTGCTTAAATGGAGGATAGAGACAAACTATTCTCTGTAGCTACAGGGTAGATATAGTAAAAAATTACTTAGTTAACTGATCAAATATTTGTCAAATAATGGTCAAATATTTTAAGCATTAATTTATGAGAACAGTGGAAAGACTAAATCGCCTGTAGGTTAAGATAATTATGCTAATCATAGAAAACAAGTTATTTAACTGTTATTGGACACCGTTACCTAACAATAGAAAATTCTAAAAAACTGTAATGATTTTTATGACTATCAATGTTTGGCAAATGTAAATATGTATGCTATTCAAGACCCTAAGGATATTCAAGGTGCACAGGAGCCAGTGACACAGAACCAGCAAAGAAGCCAGCAAACAAGGGATTTTGAGTGGTGAGTTTTTTGGCAAGTTTTCTCAATCACTTCTTGCTTCCTGCCTTCACTGTAAGCATGCTAAGTGGAAAGAGGTGAAGGAGAAAGGGAATTTTTAAGGAAACAGTTCTATTTATTTATTTATTCAGGACTGGTCTTATGGGTTACAGATGTGCTTCAAGCACAAGGCCAAAGAGATTCTAGTTGGAAGTCCAGAACTAATTTTGGTTCTGCATAACAATTGTGGCAAGCTAACTGGTGTCTGAACATCTGACTGTCCTAACAGAGTGCAACTGAAACTGTTAAGTTTATTCTGAAACTTTAAGGAAGAATAAAGGTATGGCAAAAGTATACTCATTTACCATGCCAGTCATGCCCAGATCTAGAAGGCACTGGATGCGGTAACTGTTTCTGACATGACTATTGATATGTGGCTAAAGGCTCTTGGAACAGGTTAAGGGATACGGACACTGGAGAATCATTTACTAGCCTGAATTATTTTAAAGAAAATCTTTAGGTAGAATGAAGGAGGGTCTAACCTGCGAACACAACAGTAAATTCTATTAAGGAAGCTTGTAGGAGCAGGAAAAAAATTCTTATGCTTGGTCTCATACCTCCCCAACAGATAAAGCTTTTCAAAATAGTTCCACACATCTCAACAGCAGCAATATCAAACCCATCAGTAGGAATATGGAGATGGTTTTGAGAAGTGTGTTATAAAAACTCAAAAGCAGTAACTTGCTTTCACAAGAGATGGCTACACTGCTAAACAAAGATGTATTCTCAGTTCACCCAAAACAAACTGTTAATCTGAATTTTTCATAATCTGCCAAAATGTCATTACTATAAAAGGAGCCATCAGGTGCATTTTAAACAGTAATTACTGCTCTGAAGAATACAGATGAAACAGTAATTATTCTCTTTCAGACTTACTGAAGGTTTGATAACAATATATTTCCCATTTCAAAATATTTTAGTTTTATTTACACACAAAAGTTTTCCATTTATACCATACACTTAAATACTATGTATGTACTAGAATACAGTTTTATTTTTAATTATGCCACCTTATGCATAGCAATCCCATGCCAAAGACAAATAGCCCCTCACCTGCCAAGCACAATCTTTCTTCTCTTCAGTAGGCATTGGGATCACAAGAAGGTTCTGAAGAATAAAAGCAGCCTAAAAGAAAAGAAAAGTGTTAATACTGCCATCTTGCTGAAGCTGCTGGACAAAACAAAGCACCAGATTCAACAGCACTGTAACAGCATCATAGGTCAAACTGGCATATTAATCAGCAACTCACTGTGCTAGCTTAAACATTCCTGAAGCCATTTAAAATGTCAAGATTTACTGTGGCACAAAAAGGATGCAATCAATTTAAAAATCCTAAAACACCACCTAAGAGCACTAATACAATATAGCATCAGAGGGGAAAAAACTCTCTTTTCAGTTTATTTTATGGAACTGATGGTATTGTATACAGCGGTTCACTGTTTTCCTAATATAATTAATTTATCTGGATTTCACATAATAGCTATGGAGAGAAAAATATTTTGAAAGAGCAAAACAAATGTTATTATAAAAATATCAAAGACAGAAGAAATACAGGCCAGGTGCAATATCAAAAACTATTTAGGTATTACTTTTACAATTACTACATTCAAGTTGACTGAGTCTTTTTATAACACAGAAATGCAGGTCTTTCAACAATTGTCCCCAGTATCTCACATGCACACCTACGGAAACTGCTTTGTTTAAACTGTAAAACACTTGATGCTGGGACAATGTCTACTTGCATACAGGACTAAGTTCACCGTTACCTCCTAAGTAAGAGCCCAATTGCCACTTAGAAGACTTCCTTCTTTAAATATCCCAAACTGTTTTTGTTATGTTTTTGGACGTAATAAAATGTGAAAAAAGAATTCTGATAATTAATTTTTAAAATAACTACAAAAGATGATCCCAACTGTTCTACAATAATCTGGACACCAAAAGATTTACATTTTTGGAGCATTTTTGTGCAGAAGTATTCTACATTGTTTTACTTTAAAATAGGTAGCTTGTTGAGAAAACATGTCTCAGAAGTATTTTAATATCTTAAAACTGAATTATACAAGCTTGAATCCTTACATTTTGGTTGTACAGTGGGCATGGAAGGAAACTGAAAAGTCACATTATTGCTATGCTAAATTCTTCCATCACAATTAAGAAAAAATCTAAATATTTAGCTGAACACTTCTAGCTCTACCTTTTAATAGATGATACCTCATACAGTTAGATAGTGTACTATAATTGTAGGGGAATAAAAGAAGAAAACTGCTATTTCAGTTCAAAATGAGAAGCAGGTTATATTAAATTCATAAATTTCTCTTAGATTTACAGTTTGGATAAATATATAGTTAGCGCTGAGTTAAGACATGAGAACAAAGTTCATAATTTATTTCATCAGCCCACTGCTCAGTCTCTAAATAGTTCAGAAGGCTTCTTCAAGTCAAGGAAAAATATCCTTTATATGCATAAAAGATAAGTGACTTCTGCTTAAGTTATGAAGCTCATTACTTATTGTGCATTTCTCATGAACTGGCAAAATCTACTTCCAGTGCTTCTCCATGAAGTGCGAGCACTATATCCATCAGGCACTGTTAACACTGTAAACAATGCTAGTCTATTCAAGAAGTTGCAACAGAGACCATGAACATGCACTGATTTCAAAGCTATATTCAATTAACTGTATTTGAGCATTTTGGTAGTCTGAGCTGTGTAGAGAAAACATACTAGGAAATACACTCAGGGATTTTTTTGTTGTTGTTTTTTTTTTTTACTTAAACTACTCAAGATATAACATATGAGGCCCTGGCATACATTTCAATTATGACATGATTGAGATGCAAATCTATAACATGCTATATATATACACACCCCAATTTATAGCATCATAGCAGGGAAAGCCAGGCACAAAAAAATGTTCCACATACATTGTAGAAGACTTTTGTGTCTGGTTGGTATGGACCCTTAAATTGAACAGGTAGCATGTGTGCCTTACCCAGAACTACCCCATGCCAATCTGACTTTCAGTTGATAATCTGAATCAGCTTGGGGCAGCACCATGTCTAAAAACTGAACATGCAGCTGGGCTTCACAGGGTTGTTTTATAGCCAGAAGTAAAGGGAAAGTGGAGTCAAGAAGCCTCTCCCCAGCCCTGGCTCCAAGGACCCTGGCTTTTGAATCAGTATGGAGCCAGGCTGTCTGGTGTTTTTTAGGCCTGGGGATGCCCTGGGGCCTGGGACAAAGCCACCCCTTGGATAATTGTGGCTTCAGGACTCCTGCTACTGGGATCTGAGGAATGTATGTCCCATCCCAAATACTGCACGCATTACCGTGTTTCCTCAAATCTGAATCTAAATCACACTATTAGTTTCATGTCTGACAGAGGCCATGGAAGAACAAAAGCTATTTAATAAATAGTTCTACAATTTAAGTGAATGACTACTGAGTGAAACTGAAAAGAAATAGTTAAGGGGTGATATGAGGGCCACCTACAAGTTTATCAGGGGTGACCACCAGTATCTGGGGGAATGTTTGGTCACCAGAGCGCCCCAAGGGATGACGAGGTCGAACGGTCATAAACTACTACAAGACCGTTTCAAGCTGGACATAAGGAAGAATTTCTTTATTGTCTGAGCCCCCAAGGTCTTAGAATAGCCTGCCATGAGAGGTGGTTCAAGCACCTGCATTGAACACCTTCAAGAGCAAAATGGATGCTTATCTTGCTGGGCGCCTATGACCCCAGCTGACTTCCTGCCCTTTGGGCGGGGGCCTGGACTAGATCTTCCGAGGCCCCTTCCAGCCTTAATGTTTATGAAATCTATGAAAGATATTCTATTACACTATGCTTTGTTCACAGAACTACCCAATCAGCTGTGAAGAATATTGAGACAGGCTTTCATATGTCACTTCTGTAAGCCATAAATTTGTTAAAATAAATTTTTCTAATATTTACAAAAAGGAAATCAACTACTACATTTTAAGTTAAGCTAAATGATGAGAATAAAATGAACATACCATTAATTTCTTTCAACACCAAAGAAAGAATACACAAGCATTCTGACATCTCCACATTGCATATATCATTGTTTTTCATAATGTTATAAATATATACAGCAAGAATGGTTAGGGATTATTTTTATAATGCTTCAAGCAGTAAGAGCAAAAGAAATCCTTCTAAGCACCTTACTGTTTTTGTGGCTCCAATGAAACTAGCACATCAATGAAACAGATTACTTCTGCTTTTACATTAGTAATCATGTCTCTTCAGTGCTTTTCAGCTGAATGCTAAATGAAGAGGGTGAAAAAAAACATTTTCATTAGGTGCATTTAACTTGTGAAGGAACAGGAATGTTGTGCCATCATAAATAAATCTTCTCACAAACAGCTTAATTTTCATATAGTTGTTTTCATTCTTTATGACCTTAAAGGTTTTACAGATGTATATTCATGAACAACAGAACAGAAAAAAAGCATACCTCCCGGCGTACCATGCTACATTCAGATTGATCCAGAAATATGTTTATTACTGTTCCCCATAATCCTCCAGAAATGTTCTGACAGCTGTCTGCTAAAGCAATGCATCCTGCTTTAAGAGTTGTAAGAGCTGATCCAATTCCAAGTGATGTGAATCTTACCTGGAAGAAATTCACAAGATAAGGTAAAAAAAAAAAAAAAAAAAAAAAATTATAGTAAAAAGCAATATTTTACAATTATTTCTCAAACTTCTACTATAAAGCATACTGTCCTAATCCCTAAACTACCTTGAAAAGTTACTGACTGACTTGTGTTCCAAAGCTTTTATACCCCTTTTATACCCCTTCAAAAGCTTTAAGTATTGAGACTACAAAATTCTATCCACCTAAGTAAGAAATGCAGACATGCCTAGAAAGCTGAGTAAGCATCCAGAAGTCTTTAGAATAATCTGACAATACCTCAATTTTTGCAATATTACATATAAAAATAGCTGCTCATACATTTATGCTAACAAATATAAACAAAATATTAAGGCCTTAACATTTAATATTATTTGACAAGTAATGGAATGTGGATGCCTTACTGAAGTCTACAAACACATGTAACTTTTTTGTATACATGTTATCATACCTCAGTCTTTCTATAAAACCTAAACTGTGCTCAGCAGTTTAACTACAGGATGGAGAGAGGAAGGAAGAGTGAGTGGGGGCACCAACTTAGGCAGGACACAAATATAAGTGCTGCTGCTACTGTCAGTCCAGCACTATAACAGTGCAGTGCCACTGGTGAGGGTATAAAACTGCTGCTGCCCAGCCACATCTCTGACTATACTAGTATTGGTAACTGGCTGGCCTGCTTCTTTTCAATGAGATTCAAACTTAAAAAAAAAATTAAGATCCCCATTCATAGTTGTCAAGGAAACACCACAAGAATCTTACTAGCCAGGTTTAAAGCTTCAGTTTTATTTCAAACATTGTTTAAGACACTGCTTAGCATTCAGCACCACTCTGAGAAATATAAAAATTAGATTTCGTTTTTATTGCATCAACTGATTCGTGTTAATGATCATGTTACAGTGATTCTGTAGCCATGACAGTCAAGGTTTTATGCAAGAGGCAAGAATTTTGGGGGGATGATATCTTTTATTGAACCAATTTACATGTTTGGAGTAAAGACAGACAAGCTTCTGAATGCAAGACATTCTTTATCAGGTCTGAGGAGGGAAGCAAGCAAGCACAGCCTTCATGTTAAAAGGAATTTTATTTTTATTTTGCACACACATACACACACTTCTGCTTATAGTTAATAAAAAGAAAGTGCAGAAATCTTGCATACTATGGTACCATGAACCATTACCCCGAGTAACTAAAAACAGAAAGTGACAGACTACAGAACTGTGGCGATAACATTCATTTGAAGATACATTTTGGATTTTTCTGTTACACTGACCACATTTAAAATTGTGCCAATTTTTTAAGCCTCATCATTAAAATATAATTTAAAAAATGTGATACATGCATTTCTTAAACTTGGAACAACTATTTTACTGCCACAGTACACTAACCTCAGGGTCTCTGTCTACCCATAATGGAACCAGCCATGCCAGACCTAGTCGAGAAGGATCTTCTTCTTCACTGTTTTCATAAGGCAAGAACCAGAGAGAGACCAAATCCTGGTCAGAAAGTAAAAAGCAAAGCAATATGTTTTAGGAAGTAACCTTTTGAGCATGACTTCCTTTTGTTTTTCTAAAGCTTATTGCAACTTACAGAGTGCCCATGTTGTAGGGCACAGATTCTGACTTAAACCCTGCAAAATTGCCTACACTTACTTAAATCTATTAATTGAGTAAAATTAAGTACACGTGTAAATCTTCACAGGATTAGGTTCCGAATGATAAACAGATCACCCGCAAGCTGCAGACACTTCAGATGAAAATACTGCAAATCGTTTTAACTCAGAAGGGGATAACTGAGTTCAGCACAACAGTGGGAGACAAAACTCAACACTAATTCTAATACACTAAAAGCCTTAGCGTGTCTGTCTGTGTCCGTCTGTAACGCTTTATTTGCACTCTGACTGGTTGTCTCGGCAGCCAATCACAATGCTGACTGAAACAACCAGAGTACTCTGCACAGACAAACACACACAGTGGAGCACCACTGTGATGGTGGGGACAGAGGGTGGCAGTGCTCTGTCCCTGCCTGCCACCCCCTGGTCATTCATGATGGTCAATTTGCTAGTCATATATAAAACAAGAGACCCTGTTACTTAATACTATGCTGATGTTTCTCCTTTCTTAGTACCCACAAAGCTGATACTGATTCATTTGAGGTCACATAGTGTCATATGCTATTTAGTTCCAGATTTTGTACAGAGATTGTGAATCTCCTTGCATGTTCATTTCTTTGTATCACATTAAAAGAATATATACTTACTTACTTGCAAAGTGTTATGTACATCTAGGTGCTGCATAAGCAGAATTTCTAGATTGATACCATATCATTATTGTCAGGATAAACAATGATCACCAAAGTTTTGTGTTTTACTATCATCTTGGCTTTTCAGATTTTTAATACTGTAGATAATTCAGATTTAAATTCCTTTTTAAATTAAATATACTGTACTCTAATTTCATCACAGGGGAAGAGGCAAAAGACAATGCTTAACCCTCACTAATATTATTTGCAGCACTTTCATTATAACTGTAACTGGGCAGGGGGCTGGACCCGATGATCTTGTGAGGTCCCTTCCAGCCCTAATGTCTATGAAATCCATGATACTATATTGCTTAGAAATCCATAATGCCCTAATTACAAGAAAATAAATATCACTTTAGACGTGTTATATCCAGCACTGAAAAATAAGAGAAAAATCGGCCATGATGCAGCTCACAAGAAAAATTAAGTAGTAGTATTGTAAGGCAGTTAAAGAAAAAAGTCAGCAGAAAAAGGAATAATCTACTTGATAATGAATACATCAATTTATTTTAATGTGAACCAATTCAACTGGCATAAACAATGCACTGAAAATAACTTTTTTAAAATGTACCTTTTTTATAAAATAATTTGCATAGAGGTGAAAAATAATTTATTCCTACCTATATAGTAATTGATATCTAAATTACTGGTGTTGTAAATCAGGATCAGGATCTGAATCTCTTCTATGAACATAGTTGCTTAGGACAATCTAGGGAGCAACACTGCAGTACACAGCGTATATAAAATTTATAGCTACAGAAACATATAGTTGACCATATTACCATACATATAACTCCACATAATTAATACATAACCTTCTACCACCACCAGTGAAGGCCTAATCATTCATCTCTGCATTTATGGAATGATTCTACAATGTGCTGAGCTCCTCCTGCAACGTGCCAATTACTCCATATCCCGTGAATGCAAAGGAAGCTGTCAGCACTTGGTACCTTAAGCAGGGGATTAACACCTCAAGGGGACTGGAACCATATCAAATTTGGAAAGTATATTGTGTTATTTTCTTATTGCTTGTTAAGAGTGACTGTTGTTCAATCATATCTTTTCTGTCCCAGAGGGAAAAGACCCATCTTCATTCTGCTGATTAGCTAAACAAGAGACACCCAAAGTACGCCTTGATTATGAGCAAAGATCAGCACGTGGCAGCCAGGCAGTGTGGTGGAAAGCAGCTCCTGCTGCTCCCTCCAGTTAAGTCTATGGGAGTGGGGTCACAGGCAATGCGTGGAGTGGGGGGCACAGGCAACATGGCAGCAGGTCACAGGAGTGGGTATGGGGGAGCAAAGACAACACATTGGGAGGGTGGGGGGCACAGTCAAGGGTGGGAGGGAGCATGTGGCCCCCTCAGATTACTGCATCAACAGCAAGATGCAGAGCTGCAGCCTGGCCAGACCAGCTCCAGGCAGAAGCTGCCTCCGCATCCTAGCAGGCAGGAAGCGTGGGAGAGAGCATTGCACCACACACACCACCATGGCTGCTAAGGCAAGGTGCCCCCAGCCTGCCCAGCAGCAGCAGGAGCACAATTTTGGGCCACCACCGCTATGCCTCACCATGGTGGCCATGGCAGAGCAGTGCTGGCTCCTGCCCAGAGCTGGTCTGGCCACGCTGCAGCCACGTAACCTGCTGTGGGGACAGAAATCGGGGGGGGGGGGCACATGCCCCCCCTGCCCCCTCACACAATCGCCTTTGCCCCTTCCCCATATACCCACCCCATTCCTCACAGCCCCACCCACTTCCTCACACTATGGTATTTGAGGGCAGGAGCGAGTGGAACCAGCAGGGCCAGGGAACTGCTATAAATTGGGAGCTAGGGGCAGCAGCGGGCCAGGGAGTTATGGGAGTGAGGGGCACTGGCAGGGCCAGGGGGCTGTGGGTTGGGAGTGAGGGGCAATGGCACAGGCAGGACACTGGCATATCAGGGCTGCTCAGCACCACAGAGCAGCAGAGGGGAAGGGGGAGGGGACAGCCGCAGCTGGACCTGCATCCTGGTGAGCGAAAGGAGCAGAGGAAGCTCTGATTTTGCATGATAAAAAAATAGACATGCACTGATACATCGGTCCCGTATTGTACTGGCACTGATAAAAGGAAAAACTGACATTATCAGCAACTGGCTTCTTTTGGCTAATAATGTCACCCACAAACGCTGCGTGCATGCCCACAGCTGTAGTGCAGCATGCGGGTGGTCAGGAGTGCAGCCTGGCAGTGTGAAGAGCAGCATCCGGCTGGTAAGTCTGTTCGGGGAAAGAAGAGGTGTATGGGGGGTGGGAACCAAGGCCCCCGCGTGGAGGGAGGGACTGGGGTTGGTGCTAGGGTTGGCACTGACACAGGGGCAAGCACTGCACAGCTAGGGCGGGGTGGGGCCTGGGACAGAGCCACAGCTTGTCTGGGGGGGAACAGCTCCCACCACTGCACATGTTCTGAGAGGGTATGGGGGTGGGTGGGCTGGCTGTGCCCCCTGGATCTGAGTGTGGTGCGAGGGTGGGCTGCTGTTGTTGCCTGGGCCAGGCTGAGTTCAAGGAGGGAAGCAGCAGCACTTGGAGGCCTATGGGGGGGCTACCTCAAGATTGACCATAACCCCCGCTCCCAGCGCCACTGCCTGTCCCAAACACAGCCCAGCCCAGCCCAGCTCCCCTGCTGGGTAGAGCCCAGCACTGCCCCAAGTGGCAGCCCACCCTCGCCCTGTGCAGATCCAGGGGGCACACCCCCCCATGCCCTCCTAGGATGAATGTAGTGGTGGGAGCCACCTGCCTCCCCCTCCACATATGCCCTGGATGACCTGTGGCTTCATCCCACACCCCGTCCCAGCTATGCAGCGTCTGCCCCTACCTCACCTCTCTGTGGGGGCCTCGGTCTGCCCCCTCCGTGCCCCTTCCCCGCTGCTCTGGATGCCACATAGCGACAACGGGATCAGACTCTCTCTCTCTTTTATATCAGAGAATTGGGGGGGTTTAAATAGAGAAAACCAGGATCCCTTATTACAAGGCAAGTGGCCTAACTCTACAACCCTTGTACTGCACAGTACACAAGTGCAAACTGATCTCAGTGACTCAGGAAGCCCCTTCCAGTTCTATGTATCCTGAACTGCAGTTGTCCAGTCTTGACTATAACCAATGATTCCTATTTTGAATATTCCTTCTCCCAAAATGGATTACAGTAGAAATCCTGCTTTGCTTTTAGTCAGTTTAGGCTTAAGAACATATTTTTCGCCTTACTCATATCACTGAAATTCCAGCTTGCACAATATGATCACAATGACTTGGGACACAAAGTTTAGGTCTGTATTATGAGAATTCAATTACTTTAAAAAAAATTAAATCATCTATTCCTTGAATAGCTTATCTAAATAACTTTAGGTATATGTACAGAATTTAGGAAATAACAGTGAAGTCCTGAACACTAATATTGTATTTGTTTAGGCCTTGATACAGTAAACAGGTGGCATGTGCTTATAGTTAATAGGAAAAAATTAGGCTGTTTAAGAAGTAAGCATGCTCTTAGAGATGCTATCCACAGTTCTGAAAACCAACACTGCTGTAAACAACTAGAATTATGCAATATCTTGTTAACGAGGTTTCCATTTCCAGAACTGTTGGAGACATTGAGGTGTGTCTTAATTTCAAATAAAAGAAATTATTGCATTTCAAATAATCTTGAGGAGACTACGCTTTAAAAAGGTAAAAATTAAAAATATTTTATTTTAGCTACCCTTAACATTGTGTTAGGCCAGCATTCCCTTTGAAAACAGTGGGATTACTTTTGTGATTCTATTCAATTCAGTAAGGTTAGCAGAACTGAACCCTTAGCTAGTTTGTATAAAATACTGGTATTAATGTTCTATAGTGCTCAAATTCAGAGTTATCTAAAGTATAACTTTTCCAAACCAAGCACCAACAGAAATTAAATTCTTCTGCTTTCTGAACTCAAGTAAGAAAAACACATTTTCCCAGTTGAAAGAGAAAAAAAGAGAGAAAGAAAGAAACTATACTTTTAACTTTGTCAATAACAACGTGTCAGTACTTAAACCATACAGAAGACAAGGTGAAGGACAACTTTTAATGCGCTCACTGTATTTTTGGCTTGAGCCATCATTTCATGGGACAAGTGAAGCAAGCAAAGTACTGTGCTCTTAGTGACACCTTTTCCCATGAACGACATAGCATTTCCTCCCCACTCAACGTAAAACGACGAGATGACCTGGAAAAAACAAAACAAACTATTACCTGAAGTGAAGCTATCATGAAATATACAGACAGTAAAAACTGTTCTACAGACTCCCATGAATTCAAATCATAACTAAGAAAAGTCAGTAGCCTTTATCAAATATACATTTTCCTTGCATTTTTAGCCATTCTATTATAATTCTAGACATTCTATTATAACAAGTTACATTGTCAGAGGCTAACTTGTCATATAGCTATAATCTCATGTTCAGCAACCTGCTCTTATCTTGGCTTTCCTTCATGTCTACAGTGACTTTCGTTTACCTATTGTTTATAGACCTGGTAGAACTTTTGTGTTTTCATTCTACTCATTATTTATCTTTTTTTTTTGGCCAAATCTTGTATTAGCGTACTTAGAATTTTAATGTATTCTTTTGTTTACATATTTTCAATTTTTAACCTTGGACACTCTCGCACATAATTTGCCAAAACCTAGGCCCCAAATAATTCCAAGTCTGTCTGATTAATTTAGTATTTACATGCTCTGATAGGATAATTCAAAGTAGGGAAGGAGCACAAACCTGCCCCACATATAATTTATGAAGATCTGCATACTTTATAGTTATAGAAGCCCTTTTAATATTTTCAGTTCTTAAGAAATGTCCCTTGGACAGTCTGAATTCACTATCCAGGAGAAACTGGTTGGTTGTATCATAATACCTGTGTGAAAAATAGCTTAAGGTCTTTCTTTCGTTGTTGGCACTTTGTACACTATAAAGGACAGTCATTTTGAGCTGTTTATTGCTACTTGTATGAATTGAAAATCTTTATTTCATACAGGAACACCTGCTGAATAGTAGCAGTTACAGTAAGCTGATGTAACTGTCTGGCCAGAGATTGTTAAAACGTAAAAAAACAAAAATCAAACCTGCGTAAATCAGACCTAACTAACCTGCTTAAAGTATGTTAAGAACAGCATGTAATGGAATGTATTTTCCCCCAAACCATGGCGATTACAACCTATCCATTCATCTCTGTTTCCCACCATTCCATGAAACAACTCTCTATCAAGTTATATGTTATTCGGTTGACTTTAAACTGCATAACACTAAGATCCTATCTGCATTATGTATTATCAGGAGGATCTCTACTGCCTATTTCCCAGCTGTTATCTGAAACCAATCTCTTTAGCAGAAAACCTTGTTCTTTGCAATAGCATCAATAATTTGGGTGCCTTTTTAAATTTAAAATCCCATCTGAAGCAGTCAATCAAGTGGCTCTAGCTATTTTATTTCCATTTCAGAAACCTTGCCACTTCATCGTAACTCAGTGTTTCAACACTTACTTTACATTTTTTGTTTCATCATAACAACTCACAGTTAATATAGAGGTTACCAAGAATCTCTCTTGAGAGCTAGAAAAAGCATGGAAAAAGGTATATATTCTGAATCTTGAAAAGGGCAATAGCCAATGTATTTATTTTCACTCTGTTTCATAACCAGTAACAAGATAAAAATTTTTAAAATCTAGCCTTAAGTATTTTTTATGTTATAAAATTATTTAAGAACACTGTATAGTTGTACTTTTGAAAAGAAACTAGAAAAATAATCATAACATTTTGGGTGTACTCATCATGTAAGGCTCTTGTTAGTTCAGTGAGTTTTCCCTATGTTACTTTCATCTAAGGTACTGAGAGATGTTCGTTTAAAAGGAGTAATGGGATCTGACCCTTGATACTAAACCTCACAATCCTGGGCTCCCCCCGAAACCACCAGCAAATTGAAAGCTGGGTGCCTGACAGTCAAACTGACTGTCAGCTTGCTTTAGGACCACACTAGGGCTCTAAACAGCAGTCTAATTTATCAGTCCAGGTGTTCCTTTTTTGGAAGGTTTAAAAGGACATCTGCTTGTAGACAGATACAGTGTGCATGTCTGTGTGTGTTCATAGTTACAAAACACAGTCAAAATGTCCAGAAACTCAGTTTTATTTTTTAAATGTTCTGGCTTATACACCCCCCTAGTATTTGGATTGATTTCTTAATTTTTAATTTCAATTAATATTTGTCTTTACAGACTGGTTTCAGTAGCTAGCTCGGAAGACTGACAATGCAAGTTCTAGTTTTCAGCTGATGTCTTTTCCTTGAATGAGGAGGCCACCGCTCCTTATTACAAAAACAAATGTTACATAACCATTTTGAACAGTTATATAGCCAGAATAGTCCACACTAACATGAGAGTAATCTTCGTTTGGCACAGATTTCAAATCGCTCTGGATTAAATTAATTTTGATATCGCTAGTTATAATACTCTGAAAATAACATATGAACAATAAATATATTTTGCATAGACACCCATTTAAGAGCGTAAACAATTCTCAATCCGACATTGAAGTCGATGCTAGTTTTGCCATTCACTTCAAAGTGAATGGGATAAGGTCCAAAGTGCACAGATGGGAAAGATTATGGCATATCTTCATGCATGGATAACTTACTGGCTCTCTCAAAGTCTAGTACAAGTGACAACATGTGCACACGTCATAAAATATTCAGAAAGGGCACCACAGAGCATAAAAACACTGCACTCTTGTCAAACACAAAAATTAATGAAATATACAATTTTATGGACAAATCTGTTTCATTCTACCACTCAAGTTAATTATTGATTTCTAACTGGCTATATACAATATTATGATTTTCCTTCCTTGCATCTTGTAACTTATACACACCCAAAATATCAAGTTCACTAATTGTACACATCCGTTGTTAGGTTTTCACCAAAAAAACAAAACAACCCCCCCCTCAAAAAACACCACTCTGCAACCAAATTACAAGTAAAATTTCCCAAAACATATATTTCCCTCAATAATATTGTATTCACAATTTTAATATTTTGCTTTATGATTGTTACATAAATGACCAAATGACAGCATAAACAACTTACCTCGAGAAGGCCTGTTAAATATTTCATACAAATTGTGAATGATTCAATTGTGGCAGAATGTGTACTCCAGCCTGGGAATGCAGTAATGTGAACCATTCCTCGTAAAGTTCTCTCCAGAGAAGGAAGTCCATAGAAGTGGGGTGCATTTGTTACCCGTAAACACTGTAGCAGTTTCAAAGCCAGCTGTGTTCGGAAACAGTCAGCAAGTTCCAAGCCCTTTCTGTGGCCATTAGACATAAAGCAAAAATGTCAGTCAACAATATAAAAGTTTCCCTAATCTACAACTGTTCAGGTTACTAATGATATCTCACTGCATCTGTAGTTGTTCTATTAGTTTAGGTGTCTGAATCGTGTTGCCTTTTGTATATGGAAAAGTGGAAATTAACAACTCCAGCTTTATGTATTTGAGTTCTGAAAGCGCAAAATTTCATTTATCATATTGGGACATTCATTCAACTTTAAAAAAATTACTGCAAACAGAACTGTTAAAACTAAAGAACCTGTTCACCATAAGTGAAAAAAATTAAATGCTTTATAACATAAAGAAAATGACAAAGCTCAATGCATTTAAATCCATTCTAAAATCAAAGTGTTAGAGAGATTTCCTGTAGTTAGAGAGCTTCCAAGCTAGACATCAACTAAAAATTGTAGAACAGTTTGGACCATGCTCCCATTTGTAGTGACACAATTTTCTAATCCTTCTTTTTCAGATTTGCTCTCTATGCAAATGTGTAATTAGATGGTGATTTTAATTATTTTCAGTCATGTTTTTAGACATATTTTGATTAAGAGCCTTTGTACATATACTTAGGCAAAATAATGAGTTCAGAGATGCTTAGCGTTTAAGACAGAGGTGCCCAACACACATGGCATGGTGTTGTATGCATGTCCAAACACCAAATGTTAAATCAGTGATTAATAATTTCAAATACTATAAATTGATTATAAGATGAAGTTTTCTCCCCAATCAGCATAGGAAAAAATGCCTTACGTTTGCATACAAGGAAACCTCATTAAATATATTGCGTAGTGTTCAACTGCTGGTAAAAGCAGCATGCACTCACTAATAGACACCAACTATAAAGTTGATTAAATAACTTTAGCCAACACTGAGCATGTTTATAGAAAACATGGCTCATGTTGGGCAAACACACTGAATATCGAATCTAATTTTGGGGGAGTTGTCTTATATTCTGGGTCATCTTACATTCAAGTAAGTACAGCAGTATCTTTTAGCTTGATTCTTGAAGTTTAGTAGATTCATTAGTTATAACTATTAAGTATATAAAAAGTAGTCTAGATTTGAAACAGTGCCCTTCAAGAAGTGTTCATCGTATCAGTCATTCACATATCTGTCTTTAAATATATAACACAATAGAAGAAAGGTTTGGAAAGATTAAAACAATATAATCTGTAAGAAAGTCATAATAAATAACCTAAGCGACTTGATTCGGTGTACCAGTTTCAATGAATTTTAGGTAAAACACTCTCTATCAATTTCTAACATTTTTAAATTACAGAAATGTTGTTAATCCTAACATATATACAACTGCCTAAAAACCTCATTCCAACCTATCGAAGTAAATAAATAGAAATTTTACCATGACTTTTATGGGCTTTTCAAAACATAAACAGCTCTATTTCTGACACAGCTGAGAGCATAATTGCAAAATATCAGTATACAGAAAGTTACCTTATTCCACCTACTAGCAATGTACTGCTGATATGTTTAAAACTTGCATCGAGACAGACAAGACATGTCAAAAAGGCAGGCTGCTGTGAGCCAATTTACACAAAAGTTATTAATCTTGTAGCAATAAGATAGTTTAAAATAGCAGCCAAACCTATAAGATATCAGAACTCAGAATTTCTGACTGATTTAGTCAACTGTCTTTTTATTTTAGTCTGTTCAATGTTAAGCGGTACCACACGTTTATGTATGTCAGAGGTGTGAAAATCATTTGACCTTATGAGCAATGCAGGACTCATTCACGGGCTGGACAAATGGCGTGGGGCCAGCCCCACAGACGAGGTCAGGCCTATGCCCCCTCCACCCCCCAACCCTCCCCATGCTAGATCCAGAACACAAGGTGCCTGCTGCAGCCAGATCTGGATGCAAGCCACATGTGGCACCCATTCTGGTTGGTCCAAAGCAGATGCTGTGTGCAGTATGGGTCCTGAACTAGCTGAAGGAGGCACTGGACTAACTGAGCCTCCTCTCCACCTTCTGGGACCAGCATTGCCTACTGCACCTCCCCCAGATCAGCTGGAGCAGGTGCTGCATACAGCCTGGATCCCAGACTAGGCAGAATACACACCTCAGGTACTGGATCCAGCATGGGGGGGGCACAGAGAGGGAGGGGAGAGGACTGTTCAGGACTGGTCCCATGTGAGCCAGCACCAGGAACCAGATTAGGTGGCTCTGTACGCTGGATCCTGTCCATGAGCTGTATCTTTGATACTGCTGATGAGTTTAGTGGCAAGAGTCCTTTTTTTTTTTTTTTTTTTACAAGTCCGCATAGAAACTCAGCAGGTGCAGTATTTTCATATGATTACAGAAGCATTCTTGACACCCAATATTTTAAGGGTTTCTAGCTACTATACTCCCAAGTCCTGCCTTATGTGAACAGATGCTTTTATACTATACCTGTCAGTAACTGACATGAAGCAGAACAGCAAGGTGTTAGAGAGACCAATGAGTTCTTTCTCCAATCGTTGCCTGATAGTAGTCTGGACATTATCTTTTTCATCCTGTACCTGGGATTCTGGTCGCACAAGAAGATCTAGTAATGAAGTTGGATTCTAAAAAGAAGAACCATGAAAACATTCAAACATTGCAGAATGTGTTTCCTAGTACAATACACAATCTATTGAAAATTTTCTATTCAACTAGTAACAAGTTATGGTGAAGTCTGAGGATGTCATTAACAAGTATTATTTTAAAAACCAAACAAAACCAAACAAAACAAAAATACCAAACCCGAGATTAATAATTTTCTAGTACTTTGGTATCAGGCTAACAGCACTCCTAGGGAAACTCTGGGAACCCTGGCTGTTCCCAGGTTATTTTTCTCCTGAAGTGGCCATTGTTACTCTGAGAAAAAGCCTGAGCATCTCTACACACATAGTTTCTCCTAGGAGAACAGCAACTCTCTCAGGAGAAACTGAAATCTGTACAAAGCCTTTTAAGTATGTTTTTAGTATTGAAAACTTGTTCTGATTTTAAAGCATAATATTATGTATTATGAAGTAATATGATCAAGCAAATACACAGAGAGTTATGCAAGTTATTTTATTGTATTGCAACTCTGACATTACACACAAACACACAATCTGTACATTTGTTCGTGAACACATACACCAATCAAAACACTTTTCAAACCTTCATCTGTGGTTGGTTTCACAGATGGCATTTTGTACAGTCCACAAGCAATACATTTTCCCAGGTATATACTTACATTTTTAAGCAGTGTCTCCAAGACCCATTTTAAATGATCCACCTCCAAACTCCTCTTCTGTGCCCTAAGCAACTTGCTTAGAAAACTTATGACATCTGTCAGAAGTTCCTCATCTTCTGTAGAAGCTGGGAGAACTTGCAGAAACCTTTAGTACAAAAGTTCATCATGTTCATGTCTCATGTTCATGTCTAAAGGGCATTACTTGAAATACCAAGTTCCACTAACATGATAAAAAATACTTACACATAAACAGATGTATTGAGCTCTCCATAGGAAGTGTTAAATTTAGATGTCTGAACAGGACTAAAGATAGATCAAACTTCACTAATTTAACTACTGGGAAAAGTGCAGCTCTAAATTATCTGACTTTTTTTCACTAAAAGAGCCGTCATTTGCATAAGTTTTCAAGGAACTTACTTAAAATAAGTAAAACACCTAAATTACAGAAATATTGCTGTTTTCGAAATATAAATGTTACCTACTTCACAAACAAAACCAATGTCTTTCCCATATCCTAAACTTTACATTGTGTTTCTTATAACCTCCTCAAAAACAAAAAATTAATCCTGATACTTCAACTGCTTGCAGCAAGCTTCTAAAACAATTTTTTAGAAGGATATTGGCCTCAGGGTAAAGAAATGCCTACAGTATTCCATTAAGATTTAAAGGGGGAAAAAATCATCATTTCCCCTCTTGCATGTATGTGCTCCTGAAGAACATTTTGGCAGCATTCCAAAATTAATTCATCTGAGACATGTAAATATTGTTGTCAAACCAGCAACACAGCATTAGATGTTGCATCTCTCAGGGAGCATCTACACATGCACCAAACTGCGCAGTTGTTACTGTGCAGTAATTTAAAACTTGCTTAAGCAAGTGCCAACTGACTGGGCAGCAACCAGTATTAATACACAGTCCTGATGCCACATGGGTTTTTTCCCATGCTACTGCACTGTAGTGTCTGTGCCACAGTTCATGCCTGCTGACACTATGTTGCCGTAGCAACAAGCAACAGTGACATAACGTCTCGTGTAGACATGGCATCAGTCACCAAAATTATCCTGCATGTATGGAGGGAGAAAGAAACAAGACTCTCCCCATAACTACTTCTACCTGCTCCACAGAGTGAGGAAAGGGCCTAGATGGTCTCATCATCCCATCTTTCCTCTGAGTAAACACATGGAACAGGAGCTCTTCCATTAGATGACAAGAGAGCCAGAGTTCCTTGAGATCTCCAACAGTTCCCAGGATAAAGAAAAGACTTCTTAACTGAAATACCCACATAATTCTTTCAGATCCAGCATCTGCCTTAGCATTGCAATCCCCTAGCTACCTATATCTCATACCTTCCCCACATGGGTTATTCACAAAACTAGCATTTCCTAAATCTTAGGAACATGACTTTTCAATCTAAATAATATTGTTTTAAATGTGTTCTTTTTTCACATAATATATCATTATGAGGTACTCCTTCCTAACTTGTTACATGTCTTGCATTGACACTTACCTGTTTAACGTTGTTTGCCAAGCCAAGCACTTCAAAGTGGCCCCACAAGACCCAGTACTGAATTTTAAAGTAAGCCTGTCATTTAAAATATAAAAACTCATCCTAGTGACAGCAGCCCTAACTTCCCTGTGGGACACTGCTTGAACAATTGAATTAAGACAATCCTGCAGTCCACTGGCTGTGTGTGTTATCTTCAATGTGAGAATGTCTTCTGAGGATAGCTTTAATGCGTCTAAAAACCTGAAAAGAAATAAAGGAATACAGGGACAGTTAACAACCTGAATCTCTTTAAATGATTTCAATAGGCACTGATTTAATCATTTTCTTCCTATTTCTAATAAGGAAGTAAACTAGTAGTTTTAATAATTTTTTTCTTAATAACCTTTTAAAACTTCAGTGGTTTATTTGCTTGTTTTTAAATGCTGGCTCTTATCAGGAAGCTATTTGAAAGATCATGCAGAAACTAAGTATACAATGCAGACATTTTCCCATTACACAAACACTATTTCTGTATTCAGTAGACTACATAGAAAGGAATTTAGTTTTTGTATTTACTTAAGAACACTCAGAATAAATAAGACTAGACAGATGACAAAGCAGTATGCATGATGGGAGGGGACATGAGGGTGGTGCATTTGTGTTTAAGGTTTTTTTGGGGGGGTTGTTTGTTTGTTTGTTTTAGGAGCTCTGAGTCTTGTTTCAGGTGTTCTAAAATAGATGGAGTTTGCAAAAAGAATACACTCTTGTACAACCCAAATAAATCCTTAATGATCTTAACTGGTCTATTGACCTAAAGCAGCTGTCTATGCAGTAGTCCATTTATAATACCCAGTGAAAGCACTGGTTTCTCAGCTGAAACTAAATCAATCTACTTATATATAATGTCAATCAACTGCAAGGCCCCCTGACCTTCCGCCTCACATTCTGATTCATGCCGAGAGTGGCTAGCTCCCAGGTCACCCACCCAATCATGAGCTGTCAGGCAGACCTGTGGCGACCTTGCTGCCACAGTAGCTTGAACAGCCCTGGAACTCTAAAGCTGCTCAAGCAGCAGCACAGACTCCAGGAAAAATGAATAATTTGAAGTGGTGACACCAATTATTCCAGACAATCAACATTCTACTGTACTATTTTGGTGGTAATTTTTATGGTATGGACATTTCAAAAATGAACTAAAAACCAAACCCTTTCCACACATATTTGACCTTTTACAAGATGCAACCAGAGAACAATTTGTTATGCTCCTAGACAGCTCAATCCAAATACATCTCTGGTTATACTACATCACCAAAAATGGGATTTGTTTCTCCTCTATTCATAGGCATGGGTTATGGATTATGGTCTCAAGGTGCCTAATAAGATATCCTATGTTAGATGCAACTTGCTAAATTCTCTAAAGCACAAAACAAGGCTGAAAAAAATCATCATGATATGAATATATATATAATGAAACAACTTCTACAACTAAAAGTGCTCATATGTCCCTTAAGTACAACTGGGCTAGTCAAGATCTGAAAAGTAGGGTTGATAAGCCAGTCAATGGACCAGTGGAATAATGTCAACTGACTGGTCAGCTGACCACATTGTCCCATATGGTCACCCTACCATTAAGCCATACAGGACTTCCAGAGCTACTCTGTGCTGACAGAAGAACCAAAAGCAGCATCATAGCCGTCTCCTGTGATTGCAAGCATCTCCAAATGCAAGCAGCAAAATACTTGAAGAATTAGTCTCCCGCTAATTTATCCTAATTGCATTTTAAAAACTGACTTTTGTCTTTTTATGATTGCCACATTTTATATGTTTAATTTAATTTGTTATTTTTATAATTGTTGTCTTGATTATACATACGCATTTGCACCAGCGTAACACAGACACTTACAAAAATTCATTACAATTTTTTTTACAATTAAACATTATAGTTACCTGTTACTGTGAAACCAACTTTTTTGTACTTAACATAATCACTTACCTACTAAAGATTAAGTTCTCCCTCTTCATAGTGTGAATAAATTAATGCTTAATATGTTTGACCATTATCTGATAATATTTGAATGGCCAACTGACCTAGTGTTTTTATTGACCCCACCCCACAGTCATGAACCTACAATATTTTGAAGTGCTTATGGAACGTCATGGATGTTTTCTTGAATTTGTTTTACTGATGAAGTGTATGCAGTCTTTACGTATAAGTCACATCAGATTGTATTTAGCCTTATCATTATGTCTATATGAATTGTGGTATTTGTTATTAATGTAATTTTTTTGTTTCATGTTTTAGCCAAAACCATTTAGGTAGTGCAAAGAATAACTTAAGCATTCTCCCTTACACTTGAGAGAAGTTGTGGAAAATAAAATACACCATCAGGGGGCAAGAAGTTATATGCACAGCATGGGCTTCCCAGGAATCTAGTGGATAATGCATATAAATAGCAAGATAAGAAACTATAATTAAGCCTTGCCATGAAGTGCTTTGGTGCCTCAGCCAGTAAGCTGGATATTCTAGCTGACAGGAGGAATTACCAGAAACCTTGACAGGAAGGTCAGAGGCTGCTTTTTAACCTGCTGAGAAGCTGCATTCTTAGGTTTAAGATGCGGGGTAAAACCAAATTATTGTTCTAATATTTCCTTGTTTATTCTTATTTCTCTGTCAACATTTCAACAAATGGCTACTGATTTCTTTTATTTGCTCTTGGTTTTATAAATAAATCTTTTCATTGTCTTTTATAACTTACTATCATTAGTAGTAAAGGTGATTTCAGAGCATTTGACCATACAGAGAGGCCTTTTCCAAGAAAGGGGAGACTGATTCCTTCTGAGCATGCAGCTGGACAAGAGTGTGATTCTTCTAGCTGGCAAAATTCCCTCTGCTAAGACCTGGCAAAAGCTGGGTGAGGCAGGCAAAGCTGCAACACCATGGATCAGGGAGGTGGTCTATGGAGCACCTGTCTGCTCTCAGTGGTTAAGCAGCAGGCAGTACAGAAGGGTTTGGGACTGAAGGGCACGTCTGAAGGAGTGAGAACACTCTGGGAGCATCTCTCAAAAGATGCATCTGAACATGTCCAGATTCAAGGTATGTCACAGTAACTGCAAAATATTTTAAAACATTGCTAACCAAAGCACATTTAAAAGCTGTGTTAAACCACAATTCAAAGATACAAAGGGCAATTTCTTGATGAACCAACATGGTGCTTACTGTCCATAAAGGAAATAGTTAAGGAATTTTTGTTGCAAATAAATGTTGATCTATTGTTACTTAAAATGACATAGATGCAGAAAAAAGCAACTAAAACCAAGAAGGAGGTGACAATACCAGAATATGTGGATTTCAGATTTAATCTGCTTTTACTGAAATCAAAGGAGTCTCCTCATCAATATCACTGGGAGTAGAATTAGGCTCTAGATTTTGTGTGAAACTGAAATCTAATAAGCTAACAACCCATGGAAATATTCTCTACCATCAACTGAGATATGATCTTTTTCATTGAAAAAACCCCCAAAAAGACAAGATAGTAATCCTGAATCATAAAAAGTCTGGACAACCAAGCAACGAAGTTGCAAAGCTAATTGTGAAGGAAAGCTAAACATCATTTATATTAACTTTTAAAATAGAGATGCAATGGCTTACACTTGTGCTTCAGTTTCATAGTTCAGCAGTTGCAACACATTATCAATCCCATGGTACCAGGACAGATTCCAAGCCATCTTCAGCATGTCTGATACAGGCTTGAAGTTCAAGCATTCAACAGATATTGGCAAGACAAGAATGTTTGGGCTAACAGCATGATGAGTAGTTACTATAACTGGAACATGATACCTTTAGAGAAATTCAGAAAGTCACATTTTTATTACTTAACAGATACATTGAACTTCAAATGAATTCTTCTTTCTGCCATCACGGCCACAACACTCTACCCCTATAAGTTCAGTAAGGTCTCCTCTACACCTTACAGGTATCATACAATTAACTGGTTAATTCTGCAATTACCCTGAGACCAGCTACATGTGCAAAATAGATATCATAACAAAAAGCTCCAACCAACTATAAGGTTAGGTCTCAAAAATATGTGCTAACTTTATAGCCGGTTACTATCTAGCTTTACATTTGTACATGTAGCAGGCTCTACCCTGTCGCTGGGAGCCCTGCCAACTGACAGGGCTCCCAGCCACAGGGATGCACCATGCCCAGTGTGAAACCCCCCCAGGTCTGCTGGATCATGGCAACCACAATCCCCCAGGCTCAGGGGTGCATGAAACCCCAAACCCAAGGGAACATAGCGCCTACAATCCCCCAGACTTGGGGGTGCATGAAACCCCTGGTGATCTCTCAGCCCCGGGGATGTGTGAAGCAGCCCCACGGCTAGAAGCCCCTCAAGAGAGAGGGCTCACAGCTGCAGGAGCTTGCTTCTTGCCAGTACAGGGGGAGCCCTTGTGTGAATCACACATTATATCCCATCATGCCTTTATCTGCACACCTGGAGGGGGTTTACATCAAGATAGATGTTTTGTTTCCACCAGTAAATATTATTTTGGATTTTTGCTTCTGAGAATATTTTTCTACCAGTATGCCATGCAGCAAATATGAAGAGAATATAAATTTCCCAATATAATTAAAGTTTTTTGGGGAAAAGATTCAGAATAAGGGGCTCAAGATAGGTGGGGGGGGAAAGAATACTTTTAATAAAGATGTAGGCTGCAGACAGCACAATTACAAGTGTACAGTGTGGACCTAATAAGCCCATATTATGGATAATATGCAGTTTAACTTACATAGATTGAAATATTCAATATATACATGAATAAGCAGTAGCGTGGGAAAGCAGATTAACGTCTATTAGTCAAGGCCACCAGTAACTGTCTAGGCCAGATGTGGATAACTGGCATTTTTTAAAAGCACTTGCAGTAGTTAAAGTAACAACCCATCTTCCTATTTTATCTTCTGATTAAAAGAACTGATTATGTGCAGCTAATCAGAATCTTATGAGACAACAATATAATCACTTGTTGCCAGTCATGGCCATTTTCAATACGTCTCGATGCAGAAGTGTGGCTAAAACACGAGACCCCAAAAGCCTATATCTGAGTGATCACAGTTACCCTCAGACATACCACCTAAGCTGGTAAGCAAAGGAAAGAAAGTAGTTCACAAGTCCAATGAAACCAGAACAAACAAACAAAGCACAAGGCCTGATACAGGGAATTATACAAGACGACCTTAAATTAGGTCATCCAAATAAACACAGCTTTAACTTAAATACATTCGTAGTAGTAATTAATGTAACCATATGTGTTGGATACTGCTTGGTTATAACAGATACGTATTTCTTGGATGAGCTGTGAAACAAAGCAGCCTTATCAGTGAAGATCATAAACTAAGGTTAAAAGACAAGAAGGTGGCAAGCAACATTCCATGATGGTAAAGAAAACAGATAAGAAATTATCTCTTCTGGAATCATAATTTTAACAGGCACATAAATCCCACCTAGCTGACACCTTCCCAGTTCCTAGGAGAACTGGTTCAGTTCAGTCACAAAAGTTTTAGTAAAGCAAAGACAACAGAATAAAACCAAACATTTATATTAGAATGAGCCATGTAAGTGTAAGGTACAGACTGGAGGGAAAATTGGAGAGCTCTAAAAATTCAATAAGACCTGCTGCCAGTCTGCACAATAGCATCTTCCTGAGTCTTTCCAGCTGATGTAGGTGAAAATTTGTATATTGATGTGGATAGCTAGAAAGGCATTGGAATAGTTGTACGTTTGTGTGCTTTGGGGTAAGATAATTAAAGTCAGGCTATTGATTTGTCTCTTGCCTCTTTTTTAACCTGGGTAATAGTAATTAAGAGAATTGTAGCTGTACCTTAGTTCTGTATCTAAACTTGCAGAAGAGGGTCTCATCATAAGTCTGCAAAGGGAAGTTAGTGTACTTAAACCTATGGCTCCAATTTACATTCTAAGGCACAAAAGCTCTCTTAACGATCGTGATGGGAGTTAGTGAAAAATCACTAATAAATGGCAAATTCTCAAGTTTAACATGCACTAACTTCCCTGAATAAACAAGTTTCTCTTGCATACCGATTCATTTAAAAATAATCACTTGTGTAAACCTACTTCGTAAAAGCAGAAAAAAAATGACACAAATGACTTGGAGACCCACTGCAAATGAGCAAGTAAACAAACTGGGCTAAATCATCATAAAATGATTGTTAATTTGAATTTTTGTTTAACTTCACTTTTAACTGCTTTTAGTACAGTTACACCATCTAATTTCACTAGTGCACTTTATATGACTATACAGTATAACTGTTTTATATTTTATAAACAAAAAGTTTTGAACAAGAAAACCTCCTGATGGCATATTAAGCTTTTAATGGAAATGCAAGAGAGACCAGCAACTACAATCAGTATTTATGTGAATTTAAAAAATTTACAGGGTAGTAAGATTCCTTTGCATTTTTCATTTATGTCTTGGAAATCCTTCCATCATTGGCTAACAGAATATAGAAAGAAATAAAATTGATTGTAAAGAAACTCACCGTCTAACAACAGCAACAGGCAAACTAAAGGTCAGTTGGCTAGAATATATATCACTGGATATACTGGCCCTGGAATAAAAATATATTTATATCTATTAGGACCTGATTTTAGCTGTGGATTTTTTACTAAGTCTCTACTGTACTTTATTACCCAGAATTAATAGTCAGTTCTTGCTGCCTATGGATTGATTCATCAGTATATTGATGAATAAATGTTTATATAAAGTTAACATCAGTAGTAACATTTTGCAGATGATCCATCTTATTAGCTTATAGAATATATGTTGTATGTGTGTGCTGTATAAAAGTAAAATGATATACAAAAGCATTATGCTCAGTTTAAATTGCTTTACTATGAGGAAGGACAGAAGTAGCAACTCTTTCCAATAAGTTTTAAATATATAAACTGTAAGAGAATACTAACTTTTCTCCCAGTGAGTTTTAAGCACTGAAAGACTTAAAGCTTTTATTTTGTAATAACATCAGTTTTTTTAGACAGGACAACTACTACAATGTGTCAGTATGTCCATATTTTCTTTCAATATTAAGAAACAGAAAATGAAGCATTTCAACCAGTTTTGAAGTGTCCAAAAGTAGCCCAAGTGCTCCAATACACCTCTTGAAATGAAGCTATTTTGAAGCATTTTGCTTCTTATTATGTCTGCATGAGAACAGGGATCTCATAGCTCCTTAATAATCCAAGAGTACTCCACTCTCCCCTGCCTTCACACTCCACAGGGAAGAAAGGAAGAGCAGTATGAATCATCTGAGGCTGCTGGCAGATGTTAAGTCAGTTGCATGACTGGGGTTGGAGGAATTTTATGCCCCATTCCCCGAACTGCATGACCTGCCATGCCATATGTGCATGGCAGGTCACACAAATCTGGGAATTAACCTCAGCTGCATGGGAAATTAACCTCAGGCATCCCACAGGGATAAAGCAGAGGGAAGTCAAGTTTGGGATCCAAAGCTGCCCCTAGCCCACTCACCTGAGTGTTGGAATTCAGCATCTGCCAGCCCCGGTCCTGGTTCAGACCCAGGTTATCTTCTGTTTGATTCTCAAGATCAGGCAGAGGGGGGCTGTATGCCAGATCCCAGAGCTGCCCCAAGCCTTGAAGCTTGCTAAGGTCCAAGACCTTAAAAAGCTTTAAAGATTGTGCGCAGGCAAGGCTCCTTAAGTTCCTGGGTTCTGGCAAGCTCACATCCTGATGATGACAATCAGCTGTCAGTATTGGAACCAGGGCAGCAAACAGACAGATTTCAGACCCTGGGCTGCCCAGGTCCTAGTGGTGACGATCAGCTGACTGTCAACATTAGGATGATGGGGCATGTCACATGTTCAATTTATGGAGCCATACAAAGCAGCCACTAAGTTGTTATGCTTTCTAAAAATATCTTTGTGGCTAGTTTGCCATTTTATAATGCCATAAATTGTAGGAATGTATGGACAGTTGTGATTTATAGCATGATTAATACATTAATTGCACCAAAAATATAACATGTGGCAGGGGCTTGACAGACAGCCTTACAGACTGCTCAGCTGGATCCCAGCTGCTCTAGCACTCAGAGTGCTTCAGGCCACAAGTCTGGAGCCACTAGTCACTACAGCCATCTACAGCGCCCTCTGGTTGGAGACGGCAGAGTTGCTGGCAGCTGCAAGGATTTTAAAATGCTCCAGCCAGGGGTAGAACAGAACCTGTACGTCTGGCAGCTGAAATGCTATATTTCGTAAACACTTCAGAGTCCTTTACACTTGGAAACATTTCAAATGCTACATTTGTCTGCACCCAGACCTTCCTACTGAGGTTTGCCTTTACGAAGAGGGTATGTTCAACTGAGGTTTGTCGTTACGAAAAGGGTATGTTATCACACAACAAGAACTTTTGCAATAATACTGATAAAACTGTTGATGATTACTGACTTTTAATCAAGTATTTACATTGTGGTAGCAACTATAGAGGCCTCAGTAATATAAGGACACCAGTGTACTAGACACTGTACAAACATGATCAAAGAGTTTATCAAGCCATTAAAGTGGTTATATTTCCATTAGAAACTACTGCATGGATGATCATAGCTTTGGATGATCTAGGTGGTGATGATCCTGCTTTGAGCAGGGGGTTGGACTAGATGACCTGAGGTCTGTTCCAACCATAATTTTCTATGATTTTATGATCATAGAATGTGTTGTCAAGGTAGATAATATAAAAAGTTTTCATTTACTTAACAGCTAAATCAATACGGTTGACACTACATGGGCAAAAATGTCTAATTTCAGAAGCATAATGTCACCCTTTAGAACTTAATCTGAAATACACCGACATCAAGAAAGAAATACCATAATATATGATTGGGCTTTAGATCTGGCCTTACATCACTGGATATTTATCCAATGTCAAAAAAATACAAATTTGGGAAATGCATAAATTGTGACTATAAGGATTTGCTTTTGCATTTACTGCTGTCAAAAAAAATCCTAATTCTGGTAAAAAGGTATTTTCAGGTATAGAATTTAAAAAAAAAAAGAAAACCCTATACGTTACCATGTTTCTTTTCTTGACACTTCATCAAACAACAGAAGAAAAAGCAATACTGCAGTTTCAGTCAGGACAGCGCAATTATCTTGGAATATCAAGGATACTGAATAAAACAAAGTATATTTAAAATGTACTCTAAGAAGGCACTAGCATTTGATAATATATAAAATTCTGCATCATTGACTTCAGTAGCAATTTTGCCATCAACTTCAAGGGGAAAAAAATTTATAACTTAAAAGAACAAATGAACTAACTGTTTAAAATGCAATGCCATCTGAAGTAACTACATCAGGAGTTCTCAACCTTTTTAGGCTGAGGACCGGCAAGCCACAGATCAGAAGTGGCCAGCATACTGTGGGCAGGTAGCAAACCCTTTTTTATACTCAGTATTTATACTCAGTATAAAAAAGGGTTGGCTGCCAGTGCACAATATGCCAGTCATCTCCAGTCTACAGTTTGCTGGTCTGCGGTCACTTCCGGTCTGGCAGTGAGCCCTCCTGAGTGACGACTGGCAGTCAACCTTTTGTGGCCCAGCACCACGCCACAGCCTGGGGGTTGGAACCCCCTGAACTATATCACCAAACCACCAACCCAACATCCTTAAACATTTTTTCCTAGTAAAAATCTAATCATATTTTAAACATAAAGATGTATTATCAATAGAAGTTTTTCTAAGTCACCTCTGAATAGCATGAGCAGGACAGCAGGCTGCTGTGTTAATGACAGACGTGTCACTGGATCAGCATATACAAGCTTTCGTAAAAGTGTAAGACACGGTAAGACTATACATTCCATGACCTGCAGGGGGAAAAGCAATATTAATCTACATTTCTCTCTATCCAGTTCCTTAGGACTAGGAGAAAACTGCCATCCTACAAAAAATGTATACTGTTTATAAGTCAATAGTAGAGAGACCTATAAAAAATTGTCAAATCAGAGAGACCTATAAAATTGTTAGCCATCACACTGGCCTCAGAAAAAAGCAGGGTGTCGTATGGAATTTCTTCTACTGTTTAACAGGCTCTTTCTGGAGCCAGCCTCTTGAAGCCCATAGTCCTCTTTGAATGTTTGTTTCAAAGAGGCCAATTTTTTTAGACCCATGACTGTAAACAGAAAGAGTGACAATAAGTCTATTAAAGATACATATTTATGTTAATAGAGCTCTATCTTGTAAAAATATATGAACTAAAGACATATGGGCTTATGTAGCCCTTTTTATTTGTTGATGCAAAATGTTATACAATCCTGGTTGACTTATGGGGAAACTTTAGAGCAGGTAAAGGAAATTATTTGCTCATGGTGAACAGAACAGTTGAACAGCCAGAATAGAACCAAAGTTCTTTCAATATGTAAGAACACCACATATCCACAGTTTGTTCGGGGAATACAAAGGAACCAAGTTGGTATCTTTTTTGCAGATCAAGAAATACACTATTCTATTACTTTGTTTGCCTGAAGTTCAATATTTAAGGATATGCTTTGTGAACTCTATTATCACTGAAAGATAAAAATTCCATTTGATAGTTAATAGATCAAAATACTGCTTATGTGCAATAGAAAGAAACACTTGCAGCACTGTATCTAGCTGCTCCCAAAGGTTTCTTAAGAACTGTGCTCTTCCCCAAAAACCCCTTCTATTCACAAGCGCCCTTTCCTAACAGATGCTTACATTTTTTTCTTTTAAGAAGTTTTAATACATTTTTATATTTCAACACACATTCCCACAAACTATTGTAAATTAAGTTCTTTTAATGCACTATAATGGTAAAAATCCAAGAGCTTAAAAATGCCCCTGAAATGTCAACTGGAATCTTGCCAATTTTGCTCAGGGTTGAGATACACTGATGGGGAACTTTCTACTCATACATACTCTACAAATAAAAAATGCCGTTCTCCAGAGCTGCCTAATTGCTTTCTTTTTTTCTTGTTAAGGTGACTGATATAACATAGCAAAATGCTAAATGTTCCAGTCATATACCTCTTCAAAGTCTTCACTTGGTAAGTAAATTTAGACTTTTTGTATTGTTTAAGCATTTTTTAGTATTATAAAGATAAGGACTTCCTATGACAGGAAATCCATTTGCCTCCCCACCTCAAACTCTCAATCACCTTCAGGGCATATAGCCAAAAAAAGAAGACAATCAACCAAACAGAAGCACAAATGGTAATGACAAGCTCCCACAGATCTCACAAACACTAAAGCTTTTAAAAGTGCTCGTGTGACTCCTACCTAGGCATCAAAACAGCAACCCAAAAGGCCTCTGCTCAAACTCCCCCCACCCCACTTCAAATGTACTAGGCACTTCTTTGACTTCAAAGTTCCATAGGCATTCGCAACTCTGTTTCTGTGAATGGACAGAAATGCTCTGACTGGACCAGCCAGATGCATAGTTCTCACCTAACTTCTGCATTGCAGCAGGGTGCAAGTGATGTCAGGTTTAAGAACTTAGAGGCACACCCAGAGCACTTCTAGACACCAACAGAATGAAGCCCTCACAAATGCAATCAGAGCTACTGTAGGTAGTGGCATCCTATTGATTACAGCAGGCCTCTCCTAATTATTTTGGCTACATGGGCTAAATCTGAACTGCGGGGATTCTCATTGCCCAGATAACCCACCTCTGGTGGCAGGCCAGTGGCTTGTTGGTATTTTCTGCAACAGTGGAATACCATATTTGCTTGCATATCACATTTGCCTTCCCTCAAAAAGAACAGGCTTTCAAAATCAAGGTACATGTCTTAAATGGGGTAGCTAATTTTCTACCCAGAATAAAAGCATGGAGATGCAAGATGGCTGCTACACCTTTCCCTTCTCTTCTCTCTAGCAGCTGCATGGAGTGAGAGTCCAGCAAGGGCAGATCCAGAGCAGTACGGTGCAGATGCATTCCCTCTTTTGATTCCTGCTCTATCCAAGGTTTAAAGGCCTTGATCCTTGCCCAAACTCCTGCCTGCCCTAGACCTGTTCCTTGCTCCTGCCTAGTTCCTACCTGTGCCTTACCTAGTCTGAACCAATACTCCTGCTTGGATCCTTGCCCTGCACCTGCCTGCCTCTTCTTCTAGTGACCGATTGTTCCTGCCCTCCCTGTCCCAGAGTGTTCGTGTCTCCAGCCTTGACAAGTAATAGCCTACCTTGACCCTGATTCTTTTGCAACCCCCAGCTTGAGACCTCTGACTTGACCCAGCTTGACTTCAATGTCCTCTATGGTAGCCCCTGCTCTAACACATGCTCTTTGGATCAATCATCTACATCCTAGTCCACCCTGACAATCATGAATGCAAAAAAGGGTGTAGCACATAGGTTTCAGTATTATTCAGTTTTTTACATCAGATAGTCTGCCTTGAAACTGAACCTATCTGAAAGGCAACAGGCCTTGTAATATTTAGGACACTATCTTGTTTATATCCACATTGTCTGCAATCAAGCTTGAGACACGTTCTTTACAATAAATGCCTGCTGGTTATTAACTGCAACCTATTTCAGAACTGGACTTTAGAGGCAGAATTTAACCTCTAACAGTATCATGTGTAACAGTTTGAATCTTTTCAAATTACTTTTCAGTCCTCAATCAGGGAGAGGTCAGAAGTTCTGCCCATCAAAATTAAGATAAATCTTATGCATCGTTAGTGTGGTTCTGAGCTAAATTACAGTGTAATAGACTGTTTTCATAATTGTAACTTAACAAGAGACTTCACATACAGCATGACTATTCTTAGATGCTTGTATTCTGCATAGGTGCAATGCTCTAAAGTGCATTATGCTTAGGAGAATAGAAGGATAAGGTTCTTTTGCTTTTGTTGAACACTTACAGGCACAAACATTTACCTTGCCATCCCGGTGTACACATTCAGTCAGGTAAGCATGTATCTTATCTATCACACCCCATTTTTTCATGATGTCATGCAACTTAGTATCTGGAAGAAAAAGGGGGAGGCAGGGGGCAGAGAGATTCAAGACAGTTCTGCAACAGCTTTATATTTTGCTTTTGGTTGTTGGGCCACAAGTTATTTTAATGCTGTGGAGCAGTGTTATTTTTATGAGCTTGTATTCTACAACCTCTCCCACACAAGCATAGCTCAGGCAATAACAATGCAAGCTTTTCTATAACCTCTTGGATCTCTGCACACTATGGAAAAATATAGACATCTATTCAATATCTAACCTCATTATGGAGACTGAAAATGTGCAAATTGTGATGGCCTGAGGAAAGAGAAATCATAAACTTAGTTCATACATCACCCTACAACCATGATATGAGGTCTATTATTTATCACTATTCGTGTGAAAATTGCTGAATCTTACTTCAAATCTTCTAACTATACCTACCTGCCCCTTCAATTATTGTATGAAACGGTCTGGATATTGGCTTAATCATAGGCAATTTAAATGGTTCATAACTATAGCTCTTGGCATTACAACACAAACCAAATGTAACAAAAGTGGATGAAATCCTTGCTCCATTAAATAAAGGACAAAAGTCTTATGAGCCGCAATGGATTTAGGCTTTGACCCCTGTTATTTATCATAATTATCATATGCAAGACTAGCAGAAATTTGACAAATGAAAAAATATAAAGAAAAGATTTTTTGATTTTTTTAAAAAATGTGAATGATACTTGTCTTGTGAGCTTTCACAGCAGCTGAGGTCTCCCAGCAGAGGGGTGGTGTGGAGCACCCCTGCGGCTGGAAGCCATGTCTGCTGATGGGGCTCCCAGCTGGGAGGGGGTGGGCAAGTGCTCCTGCAGCTGACAGCCACATATGAAAATTAAAGCTAGATAGAAACCAGCTATAAAGTTATTACGCATTTTCCAGCAATAATGTTATAGCTAGTTGGACCTTTTCCATAGTTTCATAGTTGGTAGGGCTGGAAGGGACCCGAGCAGATCATCAAGTCCAAACCCCTGCCATGGCAGGAAAGAGTACTGGGGTTAAACGACTCCAGTAAGGTGTTCATCTAGCCTTGTCTTAAAGACCCCCAGGGTAGGAGCCAGCACCACTTCTCTTGGAAGTTGGTTCCGGATCCTAGCTGCCCTGACAGTGAAGTAGCACCTCCTAATATCTAGCCTAAATCTACCCTCGGCCAGCTTGTGACCATTATTTCTAGTCACTCCTGGTAGTGCTCAGGGGAACAGGGAGTCCCCCAATGCCTGCTGGTCCCCTCTGACTAGTTTGTGAATGGCCACTAGATCCCTCCTCAGCCTTCTCTTATGGAGGCCAAACAGGTTCAGGTCCTCGTAGGGCCTGCCCTGGTGCCCCCTGGTCATGTGGGTGGCCCTCCTCTGAACCCTCTCCATGTTGTCCACATTCCTCCTGAAGTGCAGCACCCAGAACTGGATGCAGCACTCCAACTGTGGCATGACCAGTGCCGCATAGAGGGGGCGTATCACCTCCTTAGACCTGCCTGAGATGCATCTGTGGATGCATGACAAGGTATGGTTGGCCTTCCTGACCATGTCCCCACACTGTTGACCCATGTTCATTTTGGCATCAGTAATGACTCCACAATCCTTTTCTGCCTCTGTACCGACGAGAAGGGAGTTCCCCAGCCTGTAGGTATGCTGCTGGTTCTTCCTCCCCAGGTGCAGTATCATAGTTTTAAGGTGCTATAGTTCATTTGCA
Organism: Crocodylus porosus; assembly: GCF_001723895.1. Taxonomy (NCBI): domain Eukaryota; kingdom Metazoa; phylum Chordata; order Crocodylia; family Crocodylidae; genus Crocodylus; species Crocodylus porosus. Next base: position 171,595,331 of record NW_017728886.1, on the reverse strand, counting down.
CATGTAGCCAGTCTAAATTAATTGCACACTTAACCAGATAATTGTGTAATACATGTAACATGGGGTGGGCAAAAACATGGCCCACAGGCCGCAACCAGCCCACGAGGCTATTCTATCCGGCCCACAGAGCCCCTAAAAAAATTTAGAAAATTAATATTTCTCTGCTCTTGGTTCTTGTCAAAAATGACAAGAAACAGGGGCAGTAGGACCCAAGGTAAGCCCAGCGGGTCCCATAACAGCAGGGCCCATCTGACCTCGCCCCCCCAGCTGGCAGCCCCAGCAGAGGCTTCCGGCCTAGAACCACATGGCTACCTCATGCCGGAACCACAGGTAAGGGCGGGGATAGAGAGGGCAGGGGAGGAGCCTGGGGAAATGTGACCCAGGGAAAAACTGAGCACAGGGTCAGGGGAAGCAGCCCCTCACCCGCCCTGTGGCCAGCGCCCGGTGCTGCAGCTGCTTGCAGCCCATGTGGGGCTGCCCGTGCCTGCTCCAGACAGCCCCACATGGGCTGCCAGTGGCTGCAGCAGGGAGTGCCGGCCATGGGACAGGAGGGGGCTGCTTTCCACCCCCCCATGCGCAACTTTTCCCCCTGCTCCTTCCCAGTGCAGAGAAAAGCATCCCTTCCCTGCCCCATAGCCAGTGCTCCCTGCTGCAGCTGCTTGCGGCCTGTGCAGGGCTGTCCAGAGCAGGCACAGGCAGCCCCATGCAGGCTGCAAGTGGCTGCAGCTTTGGGTGCTGCCCAGCGTGCAAGCGAGCTCCGGGCAGACAGCAGCAGCCAACACTGCCTGTTGTGGCAAGTGGAGGGGCTGCATTGCTGCTGTCACCATTCGCAGCCACGACAGGTGAGCTCAGAGCCAGCGTGGGGCCCTGGCTGTCAGTGGGGGCGGGTTAGAAGCTGGTACTGAGCGCAGGGGAGGGAAAAGCGGCCCCTCAGGCACCCCATGGCCAGTGCCCGAAGCTGCAGCCACTTGCAGCCCTCATAGGCCAGGTTACAGCAGGGCCAGGGCTCAGCTGGTGCTGAGTGTGGGGAAGAGTGGCCTCTCTACTGCCCTGTGGCCAGCACCCCGTGCTGCAGCTGCTTGCAGCCCTTGTGGGGCTGCCTGTGCCTGCTCCAGATAGCCCTGCGTAGGCTGTGAGCGCCTGCAGCAGGGAGCACCAGCCATGGGGTGAGTGAGGGGCCGCTTTTCCCTGCATTTAGCACCAGCTTCTTCCCTGCCAGTGAGAAGGGTATCGGGGCTGTGTGCTGTCCCCCGCCTGTACTGTGGGGCTGGGAGGCACTGGGAGAGAGTATGAGGGGAGCCAGCAGGAGCACAGGGCCTGCACTGGTGTCCTGGGGCCAGCACCGGTGGGTCCCAGAGCAGGGTGGCAGGGGTACAGGGGTCCCAGCCAGCAGGGGCTCTATGAAGCTGGGCCAGCTCCTCCCTCTCCCTATGGCGCAGCCCAGCCTGGCCCCACAGACCTCTGCCAGCCTGTGCCCCACTTCGGGCCCCACCAATGCTGGCCCTGGGACATTAGTCCCAAGACATTGGGACATAGGTCCCAAGATGGTGACCAGGGGGCAGGGCGCCTGTCAAGGGGTGGGGCTACCCATGCAGCCCTCAACAGCCTGCCAAAACTGGGTAAGAGGCCTCTGCCCGAAATAATTGCCCACCCCGATGTAAAGGGAGCCTAACAATGGTAGCCTTCCCCAGTACTCCAGTGGTAATGGTGCTACCCTAGGTGAAAAAGGTTGTGGGCTCAAGCCCAAGCCTGGCTAGAGCCCTCTGGCTCCTCAGTGAGTTCCTGGTGGCTGTGACTAGGTACACACAAGGAGGCTATACTGGGTTGCATGGAGGTCAATGGGGGAAGGCTAGGTTGGAGGCCAGGGAGAGAAGGTGAACCCCAGGTTGAACAGCAAGGGTTTTTTTCTGGTTTGTTTGTTTTTGGTTTGGTTTGGTTTGGTTTTGTTTTACAAACTCACCAGGGGGGACCAGCAGAAATTGGGTGAGGCTCTGTTTCCCTAGGCACCACCGGAGGTTACTAGGAATAACGACCACAAATTGTTAAAGAGAAGGTTCAGGCTGGACATCAGGAGACATTATTTTACAGTTAGGGCTGCCAGGCTCTGGAATAGACTCCCAAGGGAGGCGGTGCTCTCTCCTACCCAGGGATTCTTCAAGAAGAGGCTGGACAGATATTTGGCTGGGGTGTTATAACCCCAGCACTCATTCCTGCCTGGGGCTGGGGGTCGGACCTGATGATCTGTTTAGGCCCCTTCTGACCCTAAGCACTACAAAACTATGAAACTAACTATAATGCTAACACTGAGTGGCACCCTGCAGCACCCCAGAAAGGATTTCAAGACATCCTAGGGTGTCATTACACCCTGGTTAAGAATCATTAATCTAGAATGATATATTATAGATCCTTTAGCCTTGGAAGAAAGGAAAACAAAAATTCAAGAAAATAAAAGGTGGTTCTCCCTAAGTGAATCGCCTTTTGTATTCATGCTTCCTATGCCAGGTTTTGATAGTAAGGATTTGTTGTCGTTGTTGTTGCCGCTGCCTGCAACCGGTCCTGTGCTGGGCCAGCATATCAGCTGAGAACTAACATATGAAAGACCCAGTCTGGCAACTTCATACTACTACTCAGTTGAGAAAAGTTCTACTTGTTTTCCTCAGCTTTTTGAAGGCACTATTAGATTCTTATTTTTATACTGATGAATACTTCTGAAAAGCTTCAAACTAAGCCTTTCAGCAATTTTGGAAACTTAGCAAGAGCATCAGGACTACATGAGTTTGTGCTGCTCAAAGTGAAACCACAAGACTAAGCAACTTTAAGACTGGCCTTGTGTGCTTAGAGAGTGTGCTGGGCTACAAAACAGATTGGCCAATGATACCAAAAGAATGCTTAGTATTTTCTAAGAACAGTAGTCTCTTTGACTCAAAGCAGAAACAACTGGACCACTAAACTGGGAACTTTGCAGAGTCATTACCGCTAATGCACAAAGTGAATAAGTTGTGTAAAGAAAGGTCAAGAAGAAAATGAAGGGAAAAGACACACCAGCTGTGATAATGTACAGTGCCCTATTTTAAAGCTCCATCATTAGGCATAATGTAGCCTTACAGAATTAGTTACCTCTCACCCAAGAGAAGACACTTTTTTCTTTAATGAGAAAATACAAACTCATATTCCTTATTCTCAAACATAACAGGACGAAGCAAGTAACTTTTGAAACAAGACTGTAAATGTTCATGACAATTTTGAAATACCATAATTAAGGCAAGGAGTATCTATGTACTTAAAAAGGTAAAAACAGTATTTCAGATAGAAAACTAACACTCTTGCTAACCAGCACATGAATAAATATTTTCTAGGGTATTTTACCTTGCATGATGATAGCTAGCTGCTCCGCTGCAGACTTTCTCAAAACTAAGTCAACCGTGTCAGAAGTAAGAATAGCGTATAGTTTTTCAACAGTTTCAGCCTAAAAATAAAACTACATTTAGAATTACATAAAGCACATTATTGGTAAACATTGTTCCCCAGTTACTACTTCAGAGAATGGAAATAACTAAAACTATAAATACTTTCACTAAAATTATTTTTAAAAATCTTTATATTCAGCACGTGTTTATTCAGAAGTGATTATGATATGTATTTACCATATCCCTGAAGTAATTTTTGAGGAACAGGATAAATTAATGACTTTTAGCATATAACTGGATATAAAATGTTAAAACATACCTTGCTGATATTTTTAAAGTATACAGGGTTAAAAAAAAAAATCATACTTTTATATTCAGATTTGTATTTCTTATGCAAAAGTAAGATTTTGCTGCACAAAGGTATAATATTACAACACAGGTATATTAGTTAAATTAGTAGATGATTTCCATTTCAGCACAACACAATTTCAGCTAAATGCAAAACAATTCTTCTATAGTGGTATCTGATCAGGTCAGTTATTTAACTCCCAGACATACTAATATATTCTGAACCTTAAGGACCTGGAGTGGATTATGTTTCTTTTTTCTTTTTTGAAAAATCTGAGGTTAACTGAGTGGCTAGAATTTTCTTCTAACAACTTATTTTTCAGAGCTCCCTAGCATTTATTTGTAATTGTTACTCTTAACTTCCCTTTGTTCCTTTCCTATAAGACAACTAACAGCCAACCTACTAGAGACCACCAGCTTCAAGTCCTGGACCTTTTCATATTAGTTATATGATTTTCTCTGAAAAAAGAAAATGTCAAAAAAGAGGAGAGTCTTCTAGTAGTCATCCCACAATTTGATTAATGAGACTCCTGTATGGAAGTAATGAAGGTAGCCGTGACATTAGTCAAACTATATTTCCTGTAAGATTTTGTGTACAAGGTGATTAAATTGCATTCAAGTATGGGCCTTTCAGAAGGTACCTTTGATGCCCAATTGTATCTTTTGCAACAGACATTTAAATTATTTAAGTGCCTATGCTTCAATCTCTGCTTACTCCTCTGCTCACCTGGCCTCCCAGCTCCCACTCTTACCGGGCAATCTCCCTCATTCTCCCCCATCACGTGGTCTCCCCCACACTCCCCTCTTCAGAACACGTGATCTCCCCATCTCACTTCAAATTGAACTAAATATGGTAATAAATTATGGTAGGAGGTAGCATTTTCACTAAAGAGTTACAAAACTCTTTCCAGGATAGTGCTGTTTCAGCTGCTCTGATCTTTTTATAATTTTCATTTTATGAGCTACATTTCTTTTTAAAAACTCAGCAACAGCAACTGACTTGTTTGAGGAAAAGGAGGTCAATATTTTTCCTGCAAAAATTCCAAAAAGATAGCCTATTAATTTCCCAGCAATTCTGATTCCAAATGGCCAGAGGAAGAATTTTGATATCAGACTGGGAAAATTGCCTTTTGGTGTTCCTGCAAAAGACTGATTTTAGCAGAGTGATGACCACTTGAATATCATGCATGACAGAATTTTAAGAGTGTGTTAAACTTCTGTCATGTGGAGCTAACTTATTTCATTTTTACAGAAAATTTCGCGGAACTAGTCGACTGAGCCCTTGTCTCACGAACGGCTGCATTTCATAACACGTTCTTAAGATTTGAGGTGGGAAGAACTCACTGACAGATCTTTTTTCAGTGGTGAAAATCAATTCATTTGGAAACTACTCCAGCCTTCAGTCAACAGAAGAACTAATCGACTCTTTGCATGATGTTAAACCAGATGCAAAAGAGTTCTGAAATATGACAGAATGGTAGACAGATTTTGTTCACCTTAAAAACGGACTCTTTTGTGTCATCCAGCTTCAGCTCAATAGGTCTTTCCACAACAAACAAGTTAGGAATACTGGAGAAAACACTGCCATGTAAAAGAGGGCGCTTCAGGCTGGCCCCTTCTTCATTCATGAGATGGAATGTTAGATGTTTAAGTGCCATGGAACGCACTCTACAAAACAAAGCATTAAATAAGAGTATTTCAGCTTTTTAGCTAAGCATACAAAGAGGTAAAAACCTTAAAAAGGGGGAAGAAGGAGATGTAAATACCAAACTCAATTATATTAATCATTTGCCAAAACATTTTAAATGAACCCTCATTTTAAAACAAAGTTAGTCTTAACACTCCAGGTTAGACTTGCACACGTGTGTTGAATCTCATGCTGAAATTGTTGCAGAACATTACTCACAACTGCTTTTTTGAGAAAAGAAGTCGTAGAGCAGCCCTCAGTCTAGTAGTTCTAGGGAGAATTCCTTCTCCTTTGTCAGAAGTTGTTTCACTCAGGACAAGGATGCTCTTACCCAGTGTATCTTCGGTGTCTGCATAACCCTACAAAATGTCAAAGATCTATTCAGTTAGCCTATCTAATTAAGAAACAAGCAAGCCTAATTTTGACAACAAACAAAAAATGGAAATTGTTTTCTAAGTACCAAATACATCAGATAAAAATAGTACTGGATGAGCTCATAAGCAAGCGATTCATAAGATTAGGTTAGGCATACTTAAAAGGCAAGCAGTGTAATATCCTCATGCTTTCTAACAGATATAGCTTTAGAAAAAATGCTATCTTTCCTGTATCTTTCTTGAAAAGTAAAATTTCCAGCCAGTAATTTAAAAAAAATAGACAAACTTCACTTATATAAATGGGGCCAAAAGGTAACTGTTACTTTTGTTCGTTTCATTTCGGTAGAATAAGATTTTCCGCAGAGGCAAAGAAACATATTTTAGGTACCCCTTTCCTTAAATCAAAAGCATTACATTTTTTACACAGTCCTGCCACATCTCATTGTAAACTTTAGCCTTTAATCTACAGACATAATGCTTCTCAGGATCTGCTCTCTACCTTCAGAATTGGTTTTCTGTATTATAAACACAAATCAATCGTTGAGAAAAACTGAAATAAAAAATCCTAGCCGTTATTTTGCAGGATGTATTCAGAGCAGACAGAAATCACCATCTCTATGAACAAAACTAAGGCTAGCTTTAGTGTTCTGCATTCTCTTTTTCCCCATAAATAATCTATATCATAAATTTACATAGTATCACACAAACATCAAACTTATTTTTACTGAAGACAGTATGAGGGCTGAATATTTTCAGTGAGCTTTGTGCAAGGCTAGAAATAGACATAGCTGAATGAATCACATAACCTGCACTGCAAGGTGTCAAGGCAGGACTGAGCCACTTTGCTGGGCAAAATGCATACTGCCCCTTGTCCCGCACCACCAAGTGTGGGACAAGGAGCAATGTGATCTCCCCGTCTTCCCTGCTCTGCCAGATCTGCCCCAGTGATCACCACGAATAGGTATAACTAAATGGGGAAAGACTTTTTCCTGCCCAGCCAGACTCGAGGCACAGATCTAGCTGAGTGGGGAACCCCAACTTCCCCACTTACGGAGAGGTAGCTCAAGACTCCCCAGAGTGCTTCTCCATAAGCAGAGCAAGTGGGAAAGTGTTCTCAGGGCTTGAGTGCCCCTCAGGCTTGCAGAGCACCTGTCCAGCATGGCAGGACAGGCAAGCAGCTCAGGATGCTAGCACTCTTCCCTCACAGAAGCAATACATGTCCATGACAATAAAGCGGCAGGACAATAAAGCAGCAGCGGCAGAGTTTATTGCTAACTTTTGTTGCACCACTGATTTCCTTTTATGTGGCTCAACAAAGGGTATTGATGTCTATTTGCTCAGCATTTGTGCCTCCATAAACATTTTTATGGCACAAATGAGACATCAGATGACATCTGTTTTCACCTCAACTGCCTGTCCTTACAGAATTTGTTACTCACTGAAAGAATCAAGATCTAAGATGGGAAAAAACAGATTGCATGAAGAATTCATTTTTCAAGATTTTTTTATGGATAAGTTTGAGGACAATAAAAAAGGAGAAGTAACAAAGATTGTGCTTCCCAGTACTAGCTGAGGAAAGACTACTTAAGGGGTATGGCAAAACATGGAGTCTTAGGATATAATATGAAGCATGAGATCAGAGGGTTAGAGAGATAGTACAATGAAAATCTTTGTCACTAAACAGATATAAAGGATTTAGGTAGAACAACTAGGATAAGAGTGGTGGGGGGAAGAGAAAAAAGAGATTTCTTGCTAGACTACAGATGGGGCAAAGGGATCCGGCCAAGTCTCAGGATATGTCTACCTGGTGCCAGACCTGAGGTACTTTGAGCACCAGAATCAGTATAGCTGCATTACCAGGTTAAACTGGTTTGAACAGAGCACATTGCTATACTACTTCTGGAAACTCAGCTAATGTTGACACCTATACAAGGGACTGTACTGCACTGTGTAGACATATTCTTAGACACATGAAGGCAGCCTGAAGAATTCAAGAGAATACTGAAGATTAACATATTACACTTTGACTCTGGGGGTGAGGGGGAGGAGGGTGCCACAAAAAAAAA
>NW_017728886.1:171578030-171586139 GCF_001723895.1 Crocodylus porosus | reverse complement strand
CCAGGTCATTGCTGTCATCATTAATTGCCCCTGTAACAGATACATCAGAATGGCCTTGGCAGCAGAGTTCACCTGTTCCACAACAAAGGATTAAATAACATAACAGAAGAAAGTGGTTAGGTTAATCTGTCAATCCTACAGCAGGCAATTTCCTACAGAATATTTCCAATTAGTCAACTTATGCATACAGGGAAAAGAAGGGAAATATTCTTCCTAGAATGATTCCTCTGCAAATTGTTGATGGGCTACTACAGCTGGTATTACTTTCTACTCTAATTCTTGACATGCAATCCTTTTACAACATGGGTATTCTGATTTCTATGACAAAAGACATTCTATTTATGGAGCAAAAGTTCAGTGGTGTAAACAGTAAAAATGCATCATCAATCCTGCCATAAGAAATTTGTTAAATCCCACAATCACTGAAGTTTTGCTGAATCACTTTGTCGTCATAACTCTTTACTTCTGTTCATATTTTTTATAAATACTCATGAATCTTTCCATATGTTGCAAGCAGTGCTCAAGCAGGAGAAATGAGTCATTACATAATATCAGACACCTGCTAACCTCCTCTCTTTTTCTATGGTCTCTGTCTTTAGAAAACAAAATCTTTTCTTCTCTTCATACCTGACTAATTTTCAGGAACATTCCAACATCTCCAAGACATTTTTTGCAAGGAAAAAAAATTATGAAGTGGCTACATGAACACTAGGCTTTCTTCTGGAAACCTGTTAAAACTATTGTTACCAAAACTGGCAAATTGTTTGTGTTTCTCAAAATAGCTAACAGATCAGACTGTCATATTCCTCAAGAGCTATATTGTTTCAAAGGATTTATGAGCCTTAGGCTATGTTTGCTTTTATAGTACCAACAAAAAGAAACACCAATTCTAGAAGCTCTGACTTTAAAAAAGAAACATTCATTAAGCATTTACAGACTGCTCAAATATTGCACATGTTGCAAAAGCTTCTCACCGTCCCCTCTGCAAGAAAAAGCTACCCACAACGGATAGCCACTACTCATTAATCTATTTTTCACAGACTAAGAAATCTTAAATCCCCCCTGGGGATGCTGGGTTCTCCTGTTGATTCATCTACACCAGGGACTGGTAACCTTTAAGAATGGCAGGCTACTGCTTGGGTGCCAACCCACTCCACAGCATCCCAGCCCTGCTTGCTCTGCACTCAGGGCTGTTCTTGTGCCTCTACTGCAGCCTCCATGTACCAGCACTACCAAATTCTACTGATTTCCATTATCAACGGCAACGGGGAGCCCCAAATTCAGCAGTAAGGGTAAGCTCAGGCTGCAGTAGCAGGACAAGAGAACAGCCCTCGGGACAGAGTAGGGAGGGCAGAGAAGTATCAGCACAGTATAAAAAAAACAACGTGTGTAAATGAATTGTTTCGCACCTGTCTTGATCTGGGTCAAATTGCAACAGTCAAGCAAATGAGACGTCTATGTACAGCCTTAATAGCGCAAACATCAGCAGTCATTTGGCAGGTTCCACAGATTTCAACATTAAAGGAATCACTTAATATGATTTAAGTATGCCTGCTAATTCATGAGGAAACAGTCTGCTCTCAGCTTTTTCCACTTATTTAATGCTGGTTACTTCATAATGCAGAGGCAACCTTCAACTCTTGCTTTGCTATTCACACCTGATTATGGCTCATTACATTATCACTCTCAGTGCCATTTCTCCAAGAGCAGACTTTAATTGGAAGGGACCCGGCCAGTTTCAAAGCTAACAGCTTAGCACTGACAGGAGCTGAGAATAACTAGAAAATTAACCCCCAGTGTTAAACGTTAGTATTTTACATGAACTCTCTCCAATTCAACCAGCCAGCTCTATGAAATGGAATTTGGCTTGGCTCATCATGCCCTTTTATAACATAGAAGAGAACTGCCCTGAGCTTTTGAACTGCTGTAAAGCCTTGCAAAAATCATGCAAGGAAGAAGAAACCCCCTGTGTGCTGCCTCTACGTGAATGGACTAAAATTGACTAGAAAAACTTTAACAGTTAACTCTCAGAAAAATTAGCCATCAGTGAATTTCCCGCTACATATTGCCTACTACATACAGTTTAAACTCGTGGAACCCAAATCTTTTCCCCCCCCCTAGCTGGGTGGACGGCGCTTAATCCGTCTGTGGGATGGATGTAGCTGGTGTGCCCAATTTAGCACACAGGGCAATGATACGTGGCCCAATCTGGCTGCACAGAGGTGGGAAGAAGGAGAAGGGGGCATGACCTGCCCCAGATTGAGCCATGTAGGGGTAGGTAGGTGGTGTGGCCCACCCTGATCCCCATGCATGGCGTGGGAGGGAAGGCCACCAAATTCCCCAACCTATGGCGGATTGGATGCCATGGCTCCACAAGCCCTGTGCCACGCTGGGCCTGCAGGCTGCAGGTTGAGCACACCTGTGTTAGACTGCAAAACCAATATTTGAGAAGAATATAAGGTTTGGGCCTTATTTGACTGCATTTATGTTGTTTAGAGGAGGCTGGGAATGCCACCTGTTTAAAGGCAAATAAGGAAGAACGTACACAAATTCCCAAAATAAGGCCAATATTTTTCCCCGTGTAGTTCAGCACAATTTAAATTACATTTGGAAGCATGATTTGATTGTCAACTGATTTTCATTTCATTAAGCAAAGAAACCTGGAAGCACCTAAACTAAAACAACAAACAAACAAAAATAAAATACTAAAGAAAACTCCATAAAATGTATACATTTAAGAATATTTTTTTACTTGAGACTTGTAAAGATATTAACCCTTGATTAATAATATTTTCTAAAAATGTAAAGAAAGCTGTTCTATGTTTTTTGCATGTAGAGTATTGGAAAACTACTGAAATAAGGCAGTACCAACTAACATCTGTTGTAAAGTAGGTACAGATAGATTGATTTTAGTTGCTTAAATTCAGGTATACACACTAGAAAAAGTACTAAACTAGGAATAGGGAGATATATTAACAATTTTTTCTTCAAAAGCCTAAACATGAGTTTAACTATAATCCCATGTATGTTACCAGAACTATTCTCATGTTTAAATTTAGGTGAACTTGAACAATTGTATTATTTGACAAAACTTTTAATATAATTAATTTAGAAGGATTTATCTTAAGCACTAGAATGAAAATAATAGTCCCAATTTATTAAAAATGGTAATAAGACATCCTGCACATATCATCCTAGTCGATCTGCATTCTAGCCAAAATATTTGGGAGATGCTTACTCTCTCTCATTTACAAGCATGGATTTCTGAAAATAACATTCAAGAAGAAGATCAGGCCAGTTTCAGAGAAAATTATTCTTGCACAGACCATTGTTTAGAGTTGCATCACTTTTACAACCCTTTTGTTAGGGTTTTGTAACCCTTTTGCAATAGGAATAGAAGAAGGGCAGTACTGGCAGCACTAAGGGTCTATAAATCTAACGTAAAGGTCACTTTATTGTGACCCCAAGGTTCATTCAAAAATAGAAAAAAAAATTCTAATTACTTTAAGGCAGCTTTTGTTTCTTCCAAATTATATGACAGGGTTGCTTGTCATGAGCACTTCTGCTAAATTAGGAACTCTAAATTATTGGATAAAAATTATAAACTGTACCTTTATCAGGAGGGACCACTGGAATTCAAGCCAGAAGTGAAAGGAGCAAGCAGTGGGGCCAACAGAGCCCCTCCGCCAGTCAGTAGTAGGAGCACACACAGGGGAAACTCCAAAATTAAAAAGGAACTGCTGCAAAGCTCACTTCTGGTATGAATTCCAGTGGCCCCTACCTATCAGATGCCCCAAGAGCTGCATTTTAGAAGCCTCTCCTCTTCCAAATAAACTTTAAAATAAATAACATTTGTATTTTCCTCCAGACAAATGGCCCAGGAGAGTTGCTAACTGTGATTGACTCAATATGAGCCCTATATTTAAACAAGGTATAAATTAACACATTAAAGATGCCAGTATACAGATTACTGAGGCACTGAGATGTCTTCAAACTTTAGCTTTGTTGAGATTAATAGAGTACCCATTTGGCTTAGAAACCTAACTGAAATACAAAACTGTAAACAGGAGACCATTGCTAGGCTACAATTCACTCAAATGATGTGCAGTCATTATGGGCAGTTGGTATTGGACCCCATATACAGACAAGACATAATTTTCTGGGAAGAATTAGATAGATGATTTAAGTCGCTATTCATAGTCTTACTCATTCTTTGAAGAAATAACAAGAAAATGGATCTCTCCATTTGTGGAAAATTTTAAATACTAGGCTACCGAGGAAAAAAGTTGGCTCCTCTCTAAGAATTTACATCCTGTCCTATACTCTCCAGGTGTATTTGCATTACTTGCAGAAAAAATAAGGTCCAAAATCAAATAAAATTCCTTGTTCTTTTTTATTGTTTTATTCTGTTTATTCTACTATTATAATATTGTTTCATGTTACCTGTTTTTGCATCATCGTATCCTAAGTTCTGTTTTAATTTTGTTTAAATTGAGTAATTTTTAAATGTGTAATCTTATTACAGGTTTTTCCCAATAACCACCAATTATATATAATTTTATAAACAATTTTACTGTATTGTTTTAGCAAAAACTGTAAACAAACTACCACTACCTTGTACTGACAACATTTTTTTTAGGCCCAAAACAAATTTCAAGATGTTCATGATTTTTTTGTTTACGTTTCCCTGTATTCCTAATGGACGAGTCCATTAATCCATTCACTGAACTTTACTGACACTTCCACTACATCCTTTTTTATAAGGACACAATATTATAATGTCAATCTGCAGTACCTGTAATGCTAAAGTTATTTTGTAAAGTAATTTGGTAGTCTGTTTTAAAAAAATAAAAGAGAAATCTGATTTGGCATCTTCCATAAAAGGTCAACACATCGAACTTGTACCTAATAATTTTATCCTTATTACATTTCATCACCTTTTCATGCTACTGAGGTGAATCTTTAAACATTTTCAATCTTATCATGCACAGTTTTTCTGCAGGTAAAAATTAACGTGAATGTGCAGTTTTAGGTCTTACTTTTCCAGGTGTATATACATTGAGCTGTTTTAATAGAACCATTAAAGAAAAAGTGAGAGATGAAATAGGAGTGAAACCACTACTGAGAACAGTAAAATAGATTATTTGTCTATATGTAAATTTCAACCTTTAATAAGATTTAAAAACTGTACCTCATTTTTAGACTCCTGAAGTCCAAACGTAGAAATTTCATATAAAACTTTTGGATGAAGAAGAAAATGCACTCCATGGCAAATAGATGAAACGGGTTTAGCAACATTATGGATACCTAAACACTCCTTCATCAAAAACAACAAATGATTAATTTCAAAATTTAATAATATCTCCATTTGTATACCTTGTTTTCTAGATAGTTTTTCATTTTATTATTTTCTTGGAAAAACAATTGAGCTGCTATGCCAAAAAGGCCACATTGCTATTCAAAGTGTCAAAAGAACTATAGTTCTCTCATCGAAAGTGCATCTCAGCACCGCATAATAAACATTCCAAAGCTACTGAATAAATATTAGTGCTACTGCAGCTTCATAAATTTATATGACAGTGCAAACATTTTTCTATTCTTGACAGGGTGTCATCATCTTTACACCACAATTAGGTATTTTAGTTCTCACATCTGGTTATTAGGCATTCTCTGTGCCCTTAGGAGGCACACAATCCTGAAAGTTGTACACAAACCAAGGTGCCTCTTTTACTAATGCCATTATCACAGAAGCTATGCACTTAATCCTTTAATGCCTCTTTACAATGATTAAATAATCTAAAATTAGGCATTTTTATTAAAAAAGTTCAAAAGAATCAAAAAAACTGTATGTGCATGTATGTACATTGAGTGCATGTATGCATTGCATATGTGTATGCATGTATCACTAATTAAAGTATAAAAACGATTAAAGTATAAACCAACCAGAAGAAAAATTGTAATCCTTTTTTTAAAATTAGAAATGAGTTATGTACTCTGGAAGACCAGGACATCTGACAATTAGTAAAATTATGACATCACAAACAGAAGTAAAAGCGAAATATGAGTAACCAACAATATTCAAACTGCTTACAAGTGCTGGTATTATATTTGAGATCATCTATTTAATGCCAATTTTTGTAATGCATCACCAAATGTAGGATGATTCAAATTAGTAGTGTGAATATTATTTTTTTCTAAATGTAACAACATGTAGAATCTTAGTGAAGAACCACAGCATTCTAGATGCTGTACAAACCAAGAACAGTGATGATTCCCAAAGCCTGGTGGTATTTATCACTAAATGAACAAAGTCTAGCCAACTCCCAAGTAAAATAAAATTTGGTTTTAACTGTTGGCCTTGAATAAAATACAGGCCAAGTTTAAATGAATAAATAGCAGTAATAAAAGATACTGAGGTTAAATTATTCATTCAGGCTATAAACAGATATCACGTTTGTCCCAAGACAATGTGTGTTGTGCTGGAACCCTACAGACATGCAAGGCTGCTGTTCTACTTCATGGCCTGTCAAAGTATGCGGGATAAAAATGTGCTACTGCTTTTTCTCCGAGGATATCATGGTGTTGTCTGTAAGGTTATTACAGCCAGTATTAACAAGATGTCCAGGATGTGCACTCTTGCAGGCCACCTACTGGTAGAGGAGCAGCAATAAAACTTGGAAGAGGGACACAAATGTGTAATGGACTCTGCTGATCCTGTTGTGATCCAGGTAAAATCCTGGAACAATCAGGACCATGTCAAATGCAACATTTATTTATAGCCTCAGGGCCATACACACCAGTAAATGGCTTATGTAAAATTGCATAAAAGTGTAAAGGATTACAAATTAAAAACATTTAAGAAAAACTTGCATGTCTTCTTTTTTTAGTTAATTTATTTCTGAAGAGTTAACTTTAACAGATATAAAGAGTATTCTCACCAGCTTCCCCAAAGTGAATAGAGAAGACCTTAAAAACACAGTGAGCAGATCAGGATAATAGAGTTGCCATTTTTAGACAGTATATTTCAGGACTGCACTGCATCTTACTACTGCACAATAAGCTTACACTTATATCCCTCCTACCAACTGATGTACAAAATGATGTACAGTAATGAACAGTAATAAGGTAAGAAGAAGAAAAAAGGAGACTGGAGTTTTAAAATTTTGTTCTCTTTTGGGGTAAAAACAATAGACTCAAAAAAGGTTAACTTTTGTGTCATTCCTTCTGAATCTGTATAAGTCAAAGCAGTGAAAAAGTGGTGTAAATGCATTTTTGTCTTTCTTCTAAATCACACTAATTAATTAAAAGCTAAAAACAAGATTGTGAACATTTTTGTCCTTTATTAAAATTATCAGTAAAATTTTTTTTTTAATAAAAGAAGTGAAAAATCTCTGAAAAGAGCTGGCATCTTAAACGGCATCACATGAGAAGGAAGTAAAACTGGCAAGAAACAGAAGGCTGAAAAAAATCTAACCTCAATACCCAAGCCAAATGGAATATGTAAACTTATTTGTAAAGCAATAATAATTTACACTGAAAAAGATTACATTTAAAGTTGTTTAACATAAATAATTAAAAAATAGTCTAGGAGATGCCAAAGGTTCTTCAAAAACAAGCTAAATGTATCATTTCAATTTATCAATCCACTTGTATCTCAGATTCTAGAACATTGCCACCACTTAAAATTAAAATTTATGGAGCACAACTGTAATCACTTGAACTTCATGATGTTACAAACAAAACAGTAGACTTCAAATACCATCTACTACTACAAAATAAACAGCGGACTAGAAAACAAATGAAATGTAAAATCATCAAAAAATATATATTTTCTTCAAAAGAAACATTACAAAACCAATTTCTTTCTAACCTTAACAGTTTCCAGAGAGCACCGATAAGCTTCATTTTTTATATTCAGCAGAGGATGAGACAACAAATGGAGGAGCACCTTCTGGCTCTCAGTCTTCAGCCGTGGACTAGCCTGGGCAGACTTCCAGCTGTAAGTGGCAACAGTTAAATGCCCAAGATAAATTAGCTACTATAGAGCTGTTGTACTATATCAGTAAAGATGTTTATATTACAGAATAAGTTATAGAGGAGTTATATAAA
>NW_017728886.1:171562236-171577930 GCF_001723895.1 Crocodylus porosus | reverse complement strand
TCTTATTTGGGGGCATGTGACATGCAAAAAGATACAGTATTGTTCACAGTTGTGTACATGTGACAAGTTTTACTTTCAAAACAGATAGGTGTCTTATATCAAATTGTATAATCAAAACTACTAGTCAGTAAATTTATAGATTGATGTTTTTATAGTTCAAATAGGCATTTTTAAGAGATACAAAGTTGATACACGAGCAAAACAAACTATTAGAAAGCATACTTAAAATATCATAGTCTAATCTCACTGTTACAATAGAGACAGAGAAGAAAAGCATAACTTTTGATTGTTCAGTACGAACAGTGGTCATTAGTAGCAATTAAAGACTTAGTGGGCATAATTAATGGGAGGAAAAAGAAGAGTAGGCTTCACATTTCCAGACACAGAACATTAAGAGAAACATCTCTCTTCAGGCTATGAATTGTTTTATTCACTGCTTTTAAAGCTTGCTCACGCTTTCAGAAAGCAGAAACTGCATGCATTAAAACTGAAAATTCCAAAACAAGAGAAAAAAATCTAAAATCTGAATTTTTCAATCAAAAAAATGCAATATTCTTTTTTTCCAGAAAAAGACTAAAAATATTATTTATCTACTCTAGATGTAACAAAATGAATAAGTTATTTGATGTATTGGATCCCACACTCAAATTTACAACTTTCTTTTTATGGATATTTTCTTTTATGATATGACTGGATAAATTCATGATCAGAACAAGACCAAAATTCGGATCACAAATAAATATCAAGTTTCCACACAATTTTACTCCTTCTTCTCCTGAAACAGTATAAGAAACACAATGATTGTATAAAAGGAAAATATATTTCCCTTCTATATTAAGAGCAACAGTAATTTACTTACATATTAGAGCAAATACGAATGAATTCCTGAAGCAACGGAAAGTGTTGATGGTAAGAAAGACTACCAAGGGCCTGATCTGCCAATTCTATTAACTCAAAAAGATTCTTCTCCCCCTAAAAAAAGACAGAAAGAAAAAAGGAAAGTCAGTGCTAATGTTATAAAAAAATAGTACAATATTTTTTATACATGCTGAGATGTGGACAACTTGGTGGTATTTGGCTTAGCTCAGTTAAGGCTCAGTTAACTTTCCTTTGTAAAAACAAAAAAACCCACAAAAAAACCACTGTATCCCCTAAAATCCCATGAATAATAAGCAAAAGTTACTATTACATACATTTAAAACAAAAAAAATGATGGGACAAATATATATATGTCTCACTTTTATGGACTGTTCCAATGAATAGCTGATTGCTTTCCAGGAGACACTAAGCCTTGACAAATACCATTAAATTTCAAAGAAAAGTGAGAGTACCCAACATGCCATGCCATGCCATTGGGACCACAAAGTATAAACTATATCCTTATACATCTCAAAAGTTCTTGTGCTCTTAATGTATTTAAGCAATTATTCTAAATAAAAATGCCACGTGAAGATATAAATAGATATATATCTTAAGATTTAAAACTTCACAAGCCTAGTTAATACTGCAAACTCATTTGTATTAAGTTAACTTTATGAATTATATCAGAATTATATCTACATTTTTGTACATGTGGTGATATTGAATTTCATACCTCCTTATGGATATCCATCATAAAGTTACAAGTGCATTCAATTGAATAAGCTGCTTCTGCAGCTTGCTTATAAATGCTGTAGTTCTCAGAATTCATCTGCTCCAGATAGGCTGCAACAGATTCATGAGTGTTTGGATATTCCAAAGAAAAGGGCATGTCCAGGGACAGAAGAAATAAAGCAGTCTGCAAGCTCTCTGGTAACACATTGTTGGCCTTGAAGGAAGTTAAGGGAGCATTGTAAAAAAGAAAAAAAAAATATTGAAACATAGTACAAACATTGACTACTGAATTCCACTTCTGAATTAAACTAGCATAATCCTCAGTACTGTTATTTAGATTTTTTTAAAGTAAAATTAATAAAACAATATGCAAAATATGCAAAGAATACAACCTAAAGCAGATGCAAGTTGGTTTTGAATTTTTGACCTTAGAGTTTGAGCTGCCACAATGTGCAGAAATATACACACAATCCAGCCATGGGATGGTCAGTTACAACAATTCTAAGGTTGAACCACCAGATGGCAAACTATACACAGACGTCCAGTTATCCTTATAGGCCTTTGCCCGTCATAATTTTAAACTCCGTAAGTATTTCTACAATTCCTAAACTATGTAACCTTGTGCCAGATACAACACAGCACCAGATTCAAGAATGACTTAGGTAGCATTAAACGATTACTCAGCTAAAAATCAATCATCTGAAGTCTGATAACTGTATCACTTAACTGCTGTTCACACAGAATTATAAAAAACCTAAAATCACACACACTTCTGCTACTGTACTGAGCACCAAAAGAATAGAAATGGAACCATAAGAAACTGAATTAATATGGCTATATTTTTTTCCAAGAACTAGAGAGAAATCACATAATAGTAAAATATATGCTACTTAATGGCAAATCATTCAGTCACAGAAGTTTAGGATTGGAAGAGACCTCATGAGATCATCCGGTCCAGTCCCCCTGCTCTAGGCAGGAAAGACTGCTGGGGTCAAATAACCCCATATGCATGGAAGAATCCTTCCAAGTTAGGCTCCAGAATTTCTGGGAAAAACACTCCAGAAAGTTAAGACGCAGAGCAAAGTGGTGAATTCCAATGTAAAGCCCTTAAAGATAATTTTCCATGTTTTCTAAAACCTTCAGTTCCATAGAGCGGGTGGAAGTAGGGTCTGGAATCAAGGAAGGAATGGGGCAATACTTTGGGATCAAGCGAGGGATGAGGAAGAAGCGTGAGTTGGGAAAATCGTGTGTGGGGTGGGGAAGCAGAGAGGGTAAGGGGATGGGCAGCAGTATGTGATCCCCTGACCTGCACTGCTGCCCCAACACCCAACGTGCTGCTGCCCCCATTCCCTGACCAGCACTGCTGCCTGATCGCACATGTGTGCTCTGCCACATCCTCTGACCCGAGCTGCTGACTGATCAGTAGCAAATGTGTAGGAGGACATGTCATCAGCACAGGGCAAGGGATGTGGCAGCAGCATGTATGGGGAAATCTAGCAGCTGCGCAGGTCAGGAATAAGACATCAGTGCACATGGGGAACAGGTGTATCAGGTGGGGGGAGCGATGGCAGGGGTGGCAAAGGGCGGTGGGGGGGAGGTGGGAAAAGAGTAAGGTGCATGGGAAAGGCAGCCTGTCCCCCAACCCCTGCAGTTGGGGATAAATTTATTATGACCCTCCTAATAATTACATTGTATAAAGGGAAAATTATAAATTTGTTATAATGCTCTTTTTATAGAATCTAATTGTTCTATAATTATTATAATTATCTTAAATTCAAAGTAATCCTGGATTTGGGTAAATATGGTATTAGATTACCATCTAAAACTTAGAAACTGCAAGACTGTGTAATACAACATACTGATTGCTTTTGCCTCTAGACCAATACAGCTACAACTTGGGTACCTGACACATGGAAGATATCAAATTTTAGCTGTTTTTAAGTGAAATATTCATAATTTTACAAGGAAGGAGCAAGTTTTACCACCTGAAACTTGAGACCCTGCTCTTGCCTTTGTGCAAGGTAATTTGCATTATCACAGAGCCCAGAGATACCTCACTACACAAGAAATTCCTGTGCAGAAGAGCATTCCATCCTTTTACACTTTTGTGAAATATGAAACACCGTAACCAGAAGGAAATATGACTACATCCTGCTTGCCACCAAACAACTTCTAGGCAAACAGACTATTCCAACTTTTCTCTGAACCTAATCTCCATAAAATGAACTGATCCAAACAAGAGATTTTACCACACCTTCAACTTTCCTATGAAATATGAACTTTCATTTCTACCCAGGAGAACTTTTACAATCTTTTTTTCTCCTATGCCTGAAGAAGGGTGCGTGCACCTGAAAGCCTGCAAATAAAGAAAAATTATTTTGCAAACATCTAGTTGGTCTAATAGAAGATATCACCTCTACCACAAGTTCTGATTCCTTTAACACAACTTAATACTACTTTGCACGCAGTGTCCTACAATTAATAATTAAGATCACTGCAAAATGCATTACCAAGGGCATCTCATATTCTAGCTGTCATATAAAAGGTCTCCACTATTTTAATATGAACAATAAGTGAAACAAAAATAACTATTTGAACAGAGTATAGCTTGCTAATAACAGGTAGAGGGCAGCACAGCCTTGCAAACCACTAAGCTCTTTGACTTCTTTGAAAAAAATATAGCAGTGATAAACTTATGTTTCTGTTTAAGTATCCTATTACAACTCTTATGCAATTAATCAATCTAAGCATTTAAACCCTGTGTAAGTCAGGTACTTAATTAGGTCAATTCAAGTCTGTTTCCTGCATGACCCGATCTACTGAGGTAATATAATTCCAAGATACAGTACCTGGAAGTGACACATCTTTAATCACTGTACAGTGATGGCTTTAATCCTGATGCTAACAATACACTCTCGTGAGAGAATATTTGCTATGTAATACCAATGTCGCTTCCTCGTGCACATTGGCCAGCAAATGCACTAGGAAGTTTTACTGCATCAAGCCACCTGCTTCTGCTTGGTGGGATTCAGGACAGGTCCCCTACTGCTTATTTTAAACTTGAACAAATGTTGCTCATGCAAATATGACCTGCCCAAGGCTTGAATGGAACATTCTATGCCTCCTTCTAGCTGATGATAAAGTTTTGATCCCATTCTCATAGGTAGACTGGAAATATGATAGAGGATAAACAACACTGGATTTTGTCAAAAACAATATGAAACAAAGTACATTTAAAAACACCCATCTTTGCAGAAAAACAGTACTGGATCCTGGCTTAAGACCCTTTGAAGCTTTAAAATCATAGCAGATTAGGCAGAGTGCTGTTTAATTCTATGACTCTTAAGACCACCTGCAAGATTCACTAGCCTGTTTACCTTGCCAACTAGCTACTAGCACCAAACACAAACTAGTTGAGAGAACTAGTTCTTCAAACTTTCCTACTATTACAAAAGGACAAGAATTACTATTACTATCATCAGCATCAATACCATCATTATCATTATTGCTGCTGCTATTATAAACAACACTATAATTAATCTTCTTCTTCACCTTTTCTACGGGGAGAAGGGTTTGTAACAATCGGACTGTGAAAAGTGAAATACTTATAAAAGCCATTCTGTGGTGCGCCATCATCATCTCAGGTTGCTCTGAACTGACATTGTTTTTGTGGTAGGATATGGTTTCTCCAAGTGAATTGAAAACGGTAAGCAGCTTATCTTTCTGCAAATGAAAACAAAGTTACAAGAATGTCAGTGGAAAACATAATGAAAAAAATATCACACAGCATTATGGCATGATTTAAAGAATAAAACTGAAATATTTAGGTAAATATTAAAAGACAAACATAGTTATTTTACATAATAAAATACTGTAGTAGTATTTTGATTTTCTTTTAAATAAAAATACTATTAAAATTTCTGGAACTGTCCTCAACATTTCACAGAAAAGAATACTGCGTCTCTGAAACAAATTAGGAACCTTAGATCGAATCACTAGCAAATGAAATCAGCTGTTTGGACACAAGAAAGGGAGCATGTAGAAAAGGAGGTTAGCAAAACCTCCAGGGTTAAAAAAACAAAAATAAATAAAAATAAAAAATCAGAGCCACACTTGAGCTGCCGGCTAGGCTTCCCACCACAGCTGCAACCCTGGGAGGGCCCCAGGACCTCTGGTAAGGCTGCTGGAGTCAGCACAGCTGCTGGCCCTAGGCTCCCGTACCCCACTTGGAGTAACCTGCCACATGCCGCTGCTACTTGTCCCCAGCAAAACAAACCACCACGCTCATCTAGATGCACCCAATAGGTCCCAAATTTAAGGAAATTACAGGAAATACGACTGAATCAAATAATATTTCTTCTAAAGTAAATACTGTCATGAATTCTTACATAGGAAGGAGGAAAGGATTATGTTAATCTAAGAAACTACAGAACATTGATTTTTTCCTGGCTCAATAACAGAGCAGCTAAACCCTCTCATTTAAGCCCATTAAAGCAGTATTTTAAACTCAAGGATAGAATCGGTTTAATTTCTTCTAACGGACACTAGTCTCACTATGAGTTACAAACCCAAAGCAAAATGTTGAGAATCTGAAGCAATTGATATTACTAAGAACCCTATCTGAAAAGGGCAGCATATTAATTCAATCCACAGCACATCAAATTGGGAAAAGCTACAAAAACTAGTAAGTATGGAAAGCATATGCAGTATTAAAGGGATGTCAGTAAAGAATAGGACAGTGCCCTGCAAAGTGACCATTTCACATATGCAAGCTCTAAAACTGAATCACCATGATTCATTGCTCTGCTCATACAAACATACCTTTCAAGGGGTTTGCCAATAATGGTTTACCAGTACAAACCCCTTCTCTCCAAACATAAATTGCAGTGTATACTTGTTCTTTTGATGAGAGAGCTTATACCAGTTCCCTGACTTGAATAAAGTTGTACTAGCTAAAGAATCATCGATAGGTGTACTAGGTTAGAGGTATGATGCTTCCACATTCCTAGAAAAAAACCTCTACAATGGTCAAGTTTTAGTATAGATTTTGGTGGGAAGAACAGGGAGAAATTTGACTGCTTCTATATAAAAGAAAGTGTTCTATTTTCACATTGGTCCTATTCAAATAAGCATATTTATCCAAGCCAAATAACAGCTAGTCAAAGGACTAAAATTTAATTTGACACCAAACATTCAGGAAAAATTTCAGTGTAGCCTTAATATTGTTCAATAATAACGGCCCTTGAAAGACTGAAATCAGCATTAAATTCCAGGAGGTTAAAGCAATAGGAAATCTGCCATTCACTACTGGGGTTCTGTAAATAACAATTATGGTAATGTTACCAGCAAAAGTCTGACACAACAGCATACACAGCATCAGATGTTTAAAATTTTACAAAACTATGGGAGGCATTGTTTCATACCTGCTGACATTTTCATAATCAAGGCAAAGCCTTGTCGACTCAAAAGTGAGCTGAACTCAAACTCCGTGGTAGTCCCTAGTCTCTGATACTGATAAGTAAACTAAATGAGTGCATATTAGATTCAGGTAAATGAAAATAAAACCACTATAGTACCCAGTATTTTGATATTAAATTTTATTCTTTCATGCATTTGTCATGAATGATCCCCTGCGTTTTAAAAGATATCACAGGAAAAGGAAAAAAAAAAAACTCATCCTGGAAGCAGAGAGTTGGGAATGTTGATATCCAAGAATATGGGGAAGGTATTCAATAAGTAGAATTCTCTTCTAAAATGCTAATTTAATATTTAATTTAATAAAGTCAGCTATAAATATAGTATATAGGCTGGAGGGAAATTTGGAAAATTCAGTCAACATGCTACCCTCCTCCCACACTCAAGTCTCCCCAGCAGGTGTAGGTATGTGTTGTCTATGGCTAGGTACAGACATTACACTTCTTGCACAATAAGTGTGCAGACAGTGCTTTATAGCCATAACCGAACAGACGTTCATGGCACATAAGGAGCACTTTAAAAATGATGGATCCTGCTCTAGAAAAATGTGGTATCAGACTCAAGCATATAAGGTTAGAGCGCTTTATTGAACATCTGTACCAGATCCCATCACAGCTGAAGTTAGGTCTCAGTTCCCCAGCATCCCAGGGGCCCCTCAAAGAGCAGCACGATTGCTTCGGCTGGTGCTCATCTGCTCTGGGCCAGCACAGACCCAGCCCTGCCACGACGCTGTCACAGAGAGGAGACAGAAAAGGCTGTTGTCTCCTCTGTGTACGGCTGGGCAGGAGCATGGGGGAATTGGAATTCTGAAGTGTTTCTGCCAAGGCAGGTGACACAGGGAACGTGTGTCTGGCTGAAATACTCCTTTTTTATATGTTTCAAAGTACAGCTCGCCAAGACCTGAGCCAGCAAGCTGGGGGAAACCTGCATGGCAGGGGGGCTCCATTTCAGAATCACTGTGGCCACTGCATACAGTTTTGTGTCATGCACTCCCCAGCTATGCAGTAAAACAGAGAACTTCAATGACCTGCAGCTTAGTTTCTCCCATTTCCCACAGGGATAGTCAGTGCAGCTGTTCAACCCCCTTCTTGCAGAGGAGAAAAGGGATCTAATTCAGTGTCTGCTTTGCCTCTACTTTTCTGCAACTTCCAATCTTCCAAGAACCAGACCTTGTGGCCTCTCCCCACCACGGCTGAGAAATCCTACACCCCTGCCATGGGAATCCTGGCTAAAGGCAGAGTCTCCCAGCAATCTGGGAGGCCTGAAGCCTACCCCGAGTGTTGGCAGCCTACCAAAGGAGTGAGGTGAAAGCAGGGAGGAGGGGAAGAGGGGAGGACAGTGCATTGTGAGTTGCCTGGAAGGCTTGAGCTACTGTACATGTTCCAAAATGGAACAGGCCAAAATAGTATTTATGCCCTCCAGATGTATTTTGTCATGCTTTAGAGCGTTGTCTCATGTACATTTTTACACAAGCCTTTTGAAATGTTCCAATTTTCATTTCTGTCTTCTACTTTACAGTACTTACATTTAGAAAGTTTTTCCTGAGTTTTGCTAAACAGTTTCAAATATCCTTTGATGTTCTTCAGAGCAATGTTCCATTTTTAATTTTCTTGAGTAGTCTCTAAACCTGTCGCTCATATCTTGTTGTCCTTTTCAGTTTAGTATAAGTAAATCTCTCAGGTTTTTATAGATGTGCTCCAGGAGACAGAGGGGCAATTTAATTAGCGAGTCATGCTAATTAAAAGTGTCCAAGTGTCATGTGCATCAGCATCCCTGTGCTGAAAAATGGTGGTGGAGTGCTTTGAACTACAGCTTACCTAACAAGTTTTAGTTTAAAGCACCCTTCCGCCATTTTCAGCTTGGAGACACTGATACACATGACACTGGAGGCTGCTGGAGAGCATTAGTTTCTGCACTCCAGCAGACTCAATTAATCCAGTATGTCAAAGCAGACTCCATTTACAGTACATCAGAGCAGCCTCACTACATGTTTATAGGAGCCCTCAGTTCCCTTTTTCTAAATGTGTTTCATTCAACACATTCTGAAAATGAAAATTAATACTGGATATTTTATTAAGGTGAAACCAGTATTTTCTATTAAAAAAGAAAATCTAGAGTTTAAAAAAAACCATGTCAATAACATTAAATTGTTGACATTATTCCAGTTTTAATTAGCATCTGAAAAAATGAAATCTGTGATGAGATGTGCATATTCTCCAGTAGAAGCGACAGATATTTACAGAAAAGACAAGCTATTAAATACCATTAACAAAAATTTAACGAAAAAAAATCTGCCTAAACTTACCAACTCTAATCCAAAGAGGCTGCTATCTTCCCAAACATCTTCTGATATTGCATCACTGATAAGGAATATGTCTTCAGCAAGCAATTCAAGAACTTGCATTGTCACTTTTCTACTGCCTAGAAATGCAAATGAGAAAAGAGAAGTCACAGGAATTCCAACAGAGACTGGATATGAAAGCATTTAATGTTCAGAAAGCTACCCTTTTAAGCATGGAGTACTGGAACTCTGAACATCTCAGAACTTAATTTCCTTATGCCTCATGCTAGTCAGCTAGCACTAATTGTCATTGTTGTTAACACTCAGCAATAGCTTTGACTAATGCCTGTTTTTTCTTTATTTCCTTCTGAGGACATTGAGAGCTCATGTGCTAGAGGACTTGCTCTACACCAGAAAATATTAGCGATCCCTCACATTTCTAACGGTAAGACAGTTTTATTTTTACTTTAATTATTCACCTGCAAGCTAATGAAACTCACTATTTAAGTCAAATTCCAGTTGAGAAAGTCATGCTCTACTTGGGAAGCCTCTTTTAACCCTACTAGATTCACAATGGCTAGCTTGCCACTCATAAGCTGAATCTAGCTATAATAGTACTCTCCTTACAAAAGGCTGTTGGGATTTTTTTTTCTTCATTATATTTCCATTTGCTATATGAATTTTCAGAAAATTAATTGCATTTTTATAAAGTATGCAAGTAAAAACTGCAATTGCTGGAGTTCTGCTATGTTTAACAAGAAAGAAACTGATGAAAGAAATATAAGAGCCTGTATATTATCCAGTCTATCTGTATAAAGTAAGAACAGTTCAACAGTAACCACACTACAAGCAAGAATTCTGAGATTACTTTTACTTGTTATATACTCCAGTTCCGGGTGTCCTTGGTCTCACATACCTGCCATCAGATTCTGGCCCCTGTATACCTACATTAGTGTTTCATATACAACAATAATCTCCAAAAAACCCTCAAAAATATAGGTTTTAAGTTAGAAAGGATCCTTGTCAAAACTTGTCCCCTTTCTTTACAATCAAACTCTAATCCAGCTCGCTTTCCATTAGGTATCAGTTTAGGGGGACACAACGCAAAGGGACTCAGGCTCAAGCATTTTTCCAGAACGCATTTTATAAGCGTGTCCCAGGGAGACACAAACGGAGGTCCCAGAACACCCACTCATGGTGGGACCCAAGGCTGGGGTGAGCTCCCAGAAGGACGAAGCCAAAAGCCCTAAGAAGGGGGCTTACTTACCTTTGACAGGAAAAGCCGTGCCACGCTGAGAAGAGCTGTTGGTGCGGTTTATCAGCCACTTTTATCTGGGGCTGGGAGCAGCGCTGATGGATGACGTCATCGAAAACCACCGCCTGGTGGATTTAAAGCCAGCGGTGGGGCAGCAGCTAAGCCAGGGATAGGAGGCAAAGCTGCTCCCTGGGCAATCAGAATGGCAGAAGCAACAGGTCTGCGGGGGACTGGACAGGGACCCACCAGAAGAGTTCTGGCTCCCTTAAAAGGGTAAACAACTGGCTCGGCAGGACAGCCGGGCCAAGGAAGATGGCGTTGAGGGATCCCAATGACCAGACACCAGAGCCGTGAGTGGGGTGGGCTGTGGCCCAAACTCCTACTGTTTCTTTTTTCTCCTTTTTTTTTTTGTTTATGTTAGCATCTTGAAGGGCATCCAGAGCCCGAACTGGGGTAGGCATTCCCAATTGACCTGAAGGATCAAGAAGAAGAGTGGAGGCAGCCTTGTCGAACGTGATAGCTCAAAGATAAGGCCAAAGCAGATGTTGAGGCTGGACTGGTCCCATACCCCATAGACACCCAGGGTGAAGAAAGCACTGAGGGATGGGCAAGAGGGGCCAAGAGCAAGAGGCAACATCAAAGGGACAAGCTGGCGATCCATTACCTGGTTGTCTTGAAGGCTGGCATATGGCTGGGGTATAAGGGAAGTGGAGCCTCAAGAATGGCTGCAAGGGGCAGCGCCCGGTCCGCGAGGTCCCGTGAGGGAGAACCCCATTACTGAAAGGAAGATCAAGTCATGGCAGGCGACTGTCAGGTCCCCCCTCAGGGTTGAACGCAGTCCAGCTCCCAAGTCCCAGGGACACATCCTGCAGCCTGAACTGGGCATGCGCTCTAAGGCTGCTAGAGAGCACCTATACCAAACCAGGCGGGTGCAAAGTAAATAGCTTATACATAAAACACAACACCACACCTACCATCAGTGAGATTTCTAATGTATCTTTGCACTCTCTCTTAGCATTCCTAAATGGCATAAGAAAGACTCAGCAATAGTACTGCAGCACAGGAAGTATCCCTTCCCTTACTATAAATAACTGTTCAGAGGATACTCACGGGTCAAAAGAAGGAATGCTTGTATAGCATGAAGAAAAAAATTTCCCCAATAAAATCTGACCAAAAAGTGAGAATATTTGCATATAAAGTTTTATAGACTTCCAGATATAAATTTTATTACTGCTGTAAATCTCATGTTATTTGACATTGCGGTAGTTCAGAGATGCACCTTACCTAAAAATCCACCCATCTGGGAACCTTGTGGAGGAATTTTTGTGGAAAATTTGTTACCAGGTTTCATTGTCAGTATAGGAGTAGTTTCATGATAGTGACCCTTCAGCCAGAAAGCTACTGCCAATGTGCCAGTGGCCATGAAAGGGTTAAAAACTGTAGCTGCCATGCTGAAGACTGGACTCTACCCTCTCTCCATGCTGACAGTAGGCACAGAGGGGAAACATTAGTCCCCCTGCTTCTATTCCAGCACTGGAGAAGGAAAAAAAAAAAAAAAAAAAAACAGCTTCCCTGCTTAAGCTTCCGCAGTTTTGGAGAGATTTTTATGGACAATAGGTATGCAGAAGTATTTACATAATGGTGGCAGCATGTCCAAATTGGGCCCTTCCTGAGTGTGGCCCTTTCCTGCAGTTCAGCTGTGATATTCTATGACTCAGACAGCAGCAGTGACATATCTTTAGGACTGTCTAAAGCAGTAACTCTCAAGAACACAGGAGGCCAAGGTCTGGAAGTGGCTGCTTTGGGAAAGCAGGCCCACCAAAATATTTGGTGTCAGCTAGCAGGAGGGAGGGAGGGAGGGAAAGTCCCACTATCTCAGCTTGGACATGCTGTTGTCATGGTGTAAACATATCCTTAGGAACCACTCTAGAAGTTGCAATGGAAAGATAACAACTTTCAAGGAGATGCAACTTCAAGGGTAGAGGAGAGTGTCTGCAGTGGAATGGAGAGGGAGCAAGCTCATGTAGCTTTCACCTAAAGCTGAGCCAAAAGCTGCCAATGAAATCCTCCTCAAGAGCAACTTAGAAGAACAGGGCAAAAGAGAGAGCCCTTGCTTACTCTAATTGGCAAGCATATGAAAAAAGTTTCTTAGTAATAAGTAGTAATAATGGCAGCATTTTAAGACCAGGAGTTAACTTGCCCCTAAGAAGGTGCCTTAAAATAATGATGACTATTCATATATTCAAATATAATTGTGCCTATTAATTTTGCAAGCAGATTCTGGAGCATAACATATTTCTAATGTATAAGGAAACAAATGCTACCACAAAACCCTGATGATTAGGAAGGCCCAAAAATATTTAAATTGTACACCTGATCAAGATTGGTTTACATTATGAACACCTTTTTAATAAGGGAGGGTGAGGTGAAAGAAAAGTTGAGTAGTATGTTAAGAAGTATACAACTGAATTCTTTTATTGCTTTGAAATGTATACGAGTTTCAATTCAGGATATAGATCTATGTATCCTTTTATTTTAGAAAAACTGACCTGAGGCTTCTTGCATTTAAAATATATTGTCTACTGAATGCTACTAAGCTACTGTGTGTTGCCTTCAATACAGAGCAAAATAAGATTTTTTAACATAGTACTAGGTTCAATATCAAGCGCTCATTACTTATCCGAACTTAAGCTCTTTAGGTATCAGAAAGTTCTTGAAAGCCCAAAATTAATAGAGACAAGCATTTTCAAAAGGAGGTTCTCTCGACCTTGTGCACTAGGCATTTTAAATTGGATACTAAACTAACCTAATTCATTTCAGGAGTCAAATATAGTTATGTTTCCTTCAACTATCAGACTAAAGCATTTATCCATATTCAGTGAGGTTAAGCCCCCTTTTACAAGCATCTTGGCTAGTGATGCAACTGCATTTAGAATGTGTACAAATGTTTCATTACTAAAAGGGCAAGGGAAAATTAAATTACTATATGAAGGCATACTTGTGCAATTATTGAGCAGAGTTTTAAGAGTACAGCATGATATACTCCATTTCCCTTCAACATAAAAAAGGGCTCAAAGATAAGCAACCAATGTTCAGCTCACCCACAGCACTGGTCAAGGCAACAGTTATTAACACTTTATTAGGAGTGTTCAGAATTCTCATCACTATTTAAAAATACAAAACGAACTGCTGAGTAGAACTGTGGAACAAGGCAGTTATGTTTGCATACCCACAAGCCACCCACCCAAACCCCTATGACTTCAGGCAAAATAACTGACTCCCATTCTTATACACTCATGCGTAAGTTATGACTTGAGTCAATATTTCTCTAGCAAAAAATAGCCCCTCACTGTTTTCCTTCAGGTTTTGTAATAAGCTAGTTTAGCAAGCAAAGCTTTAATGATTTATTCTGGAGAATTTTCAAATGCATTTAACAAAGAATAAATCAATTACTCTTCAACTCACTTTTCTTCCTTTTTCTTGCTAATTAGTGAAGCTATGCAATTACGTCTATACAGAAGAAATGTAAAGTAAAGATGACCGTAACACAATTAGGCATATCTATGATAGCTTGCAACAGTAACAATGATGAAATCTAGTAACCCAAGTCTGTAACCACAGTCACCAGCTGGCTTGTACAGTCTGTACTTCTTCAGTCTCTAAGCAATTGTATCTTTACAACTGCTGTTATCCATGCTCACTAGTTTAAAAATAGTGTGCTTGTCTTACACTTATGTTTCCATCTTGGTTTGTAGACATGGCCTGCATCTGACAAAGGCCTTTTCATTGCCTAACTCATTATTTTTCATTATAGTATACTGGTTAGTCCCCATGTTCACTTTATTTTTTCATGTTCAACAGCAGTCTATACTATTTCAGTTGCCAGATGATAACTTCACATCAAGATCAAACTTTTTAGCAAAAGTGATCTGAAATTAGAGGATGAATAAAACAAGACAAACTGGCTTGGTTTACAACATAGTTTTTTATTATATCTAAATAAACAGTTAAGCATTCTTTAGGCTCAACAAAAACTTCAAATTTCTGCTGAATCGCACTTGCAGATTTTTCTGTACTAAATTATATCACAGAAGATATGCTTTGCTCTATGGGTCTTTATTCAGATTAAAGTAGGAAGATGATGTCAAGAAAATGAAGGAAGGATACTCAACCTGGAAGTTTCCATGCCCAAAATCTAGGCTGAGGAGCAGTTGCTTAGGAAAAAAAATAATTCTATGGAAGTTTAGATATAGCTAATTTTTCTTCCTGTCCCCCTTTCCCTGCATTTTCTCTTTTACTATAATTTCTCCTCATGACATCTAGATTTTCCCCTTCTTTAGTCAAGAAAAAGGCCTTCCAAACCCTGAAATCACCTTTCCTTTGGAGAGTCAATGATTCTTTTCCCAAATCTGTCAATTGTAAACTTAGTATTAACTGCCACAATAACAGGTCTACACTTAAACCAAAAATCAAATGAAACTCCATTGTCTGGATAATTTAACACTCTATGTTTCGTTATAAAAGTTGATTTTTTCCTCAATTACCTGGTACTTCACCAGTTTTTAAAAATAATGTGAAAATACAGCATCTAAAATATTAATAGGACCTATGACTGTTCAGCCAGAATTCTGTTCCAAGGGTAGTTCAACCACTACTGCTAAATGGGTTACCCCAGAGGCTAGGGACTCTGTGCACAACAACCCTTATTTCATGGGGTCCACACTGCACACACAGCTCACAAAAGACTTGGTTATTAACTATTTCTGATTCATGATCATCTTGCAGGAGCCAGGCAAATGGATAACCACTTAGACCAGGGGGTTTCAACCTTTTTTAAAAAGGGTAACCCTTCTGTCTCAAGCTTTCAGTTCATGTACCTCTTTATATTTTTTTCTTGTTTTTAATGTAACAAATTACAAGATAAGGCAGGCTACACTAATTAACATTAAATACATTACTATATCTATATTATCTCATAGTCTGGCTGGTAAGTCTGCTGTGAGGGAAGGGGTGGGGGTGGGACAGGGAGACTGAAGCCCTGCAGTGAGAGTGGGAATGGGGCTGGCACAGGGGCAGGGGCAGGAACTGCC
>NW_017728886.1:171555151-171561679 GCF_001723895.1 Crocodylus porosus | reverse complement strand
CTTCCCTCACAACAGACATACCAGCCAAAGCCGGCTGCTCTCCATGCTACTGGGCTGCGCTCCTGGCCGCCTGTGCTGCACTGTGGCTGCGTGCATGCATGGGGCATTTATCAGCTATATCAGCCGAAAAAAGCCTATTGCCAATGCAGTCAATTTTCCTTATATTGGTGCAGCTCCAGTATTTTTTTTCCTTATGTGTTCTGTATATCCCCTACAACCTTTTTAAGTATCCCTAGCGGGTACATGTACCCCCGGCTGACAGCCACTGACTTAAGCCAATAGATCCACATAAAGAACTTTGGAGAGGTAAATGGAAAAAAGACTGGGAAAACACCCCAGCCTTCCACAAACTATTATAGCAGCTGTTTGGGAGCTTGTGGGCGGGGAAAAAACAAAAAAAAACTGTTAAACTTTCACAGTGGTAGATCTAACTGAAGGACTCCTGTAACCTCTGAGAAATGTTCTATTCTAAATGCATCTTTCACATCAGCTCACATTAGAATAACATTCCAAACTAGTACTAAAAGCTGGTGTGCAAAATTCTGACCTGTTTGAAGTAATTATCAAATGCCATTCACTTAATGGGGTCAGGAAGTCACTCAGTAAATCTATGAAGCAGAAAACATCTCTTCTAACAGATACGAATATATACAGGTTTCCCTCGCTTTATGCTGTACATGCAATCCTGGAAAATGGCGCACAACTCAAATTCACATAAAGGGAATACTTTCCAAAACCTGACCTCCAGACCCATTTCTACCACTTTTACAAGACCATTTCATACTCACCAACAGCAAACAGTACACACAAGCAGAGGGCAGTGGTGAATGTGGGAATGGCAACTACAAAAACACGTGTTGCAGACAATGAGCGAGCAGTACAGATCCACACAGGAGACTGTATTTTGGTGCATGTCACTCCCACCACATGCCAGAAAAAGCAGCCTACTAGGGGGCTTGCATCACACCGATCACAGAGGAGTCAATTTACCTCTGAAAAACTTCAGAGAAAATTAGAAATTATCTACTTCATCTAATCTACTCCAAAAGAGACCAACTCAGGAAGGAAAATCACCACATACTACAACAACTTAAAAGAAAGAAATCCAATCTTCTTCCCTAATAGTATACAATGGATACAAAGAGACCATGAAAAACTTTCTACAACATTCATCCTCCATAAAAAGAAGAAATGGAACAAATTACTCTAAGAACAAGTTCCCCAGCCACAAAACAACCATCAGAGGAACAACACCAACAGCTTACAAGATTCCAACCTCAGACTTAATGAAACTGAAAGCAGGAACCAACCCTCTAATATCACCAATCTCTCCACAAACACACCCCCCTACCAAAACTGAAAAAAATGTCCTTTCTGAAGGCCAAAATTTCTGTCCAGAAAAATACCCTAATAAAATACTTCAATGCAAAGAACTAGAAGAATTTTCAACACCTCCGCCTCAAAGAACATTTCCACAACCAAACTGAATCCACTCCCAACAACAACTCATCCTCTGACAACATTCAGGAAAAGATCAACCCCAAAAAACATCAGATTGGACACCTCACAGTGGACAAAACCCTAACCTTGACCACTACATTGACTGCTTCAGGGAAAGAATGAACTATCAAATAATCAACACCACACACCACCATAACAACCTCTCTCTACCATAGAAAAAGTCCATAGAATCTAAGATCTAACCACCAAATAGTAGTAAAACCAGCAGATAAAGGAGGAGCCATAGTCATCCTAAACTGTGAAGACTACATAAAGGAAGTCAAACAGACAACTCTCTGACACCACCTACTACAAAGAACTACAAGAAGATCCTACTCCCCTTTTCACAAAGAAACTCAATGATACCATCAAATCATTTCTATCAGGACTACAAGAAAAAAAAATACAGACCTTGATCCCCCCCGCTACCTCATCCGAGAACTTTTTACATGCTCCTTAAAATCCACAAACAAAGGAACTCTGGCAGAGTTATCCAACCATGGGACCTTAACTGAGGAAATATCAGGTTTCGTTGAATCAATCCTAAAACAGCTCATCACCCACAGAACAAGTTTTGTCCAAGACACTACAGACTTTCTACAGAAATTTAAAAACAGAGACCACCTTCCCAGCAACACCCTCCTAGCAACCATGAAGACGTTACCAGCCTATATACCAACATCCCACACCAGGATGGCATTCAAGCCTGCCTTACATATCTACAGGAACAAGATTACAACTCAGAATATAGACCCAAAGATATTACTGACCTTATACACATCATCCTCACACACAACAATTTCGCTTTTAATAACCAACACTTCTTCCAGACGATGGGAAGAGCTATGGGCACCAAAATGGCCCCACAGTATGCCAACCTTCTTATGAGCCACCTGGAAGAAGACTTCCTCAAGAACTGCACCATCAAACCCTTGCTATACTTAAGATGTATTGATGACATCTTCATTTAGACTGAAAACTGGTAATCTCTGATTGCATTCGATCAAAAATTCAACAACCACCATCCCTCCATCCGACTTTCTTTAGAATACTCCAGCACCAACATTTCTTTTTTAGACACGTTGATCAGTATCCAGAATGATAAATTATAGACCACGTTATACAAGCAACCCACAAACCGACATACGTATCTGCACAGAACCAGCAATCACCCTAAACACACTAAAACAGTTGTGTTATAAAGCCAAACCCTCAGATACCACCAAATCTGCACTGAAGAGAACACCCGGGATTGTCACCTCACCAATCTTAAAAAGGCTTTCACCCAACAAGGACACGCCTCCAGAGAGTGGATCGGATATTTGAAAGAGCCACCTGGATACCACGTGAAGAACTGCTGTAGTATGGAAGAAACCCCCCACAAATCACACACCACTGGTTATGACACATCACCCCTCCCTCAAACCCATATGGAAAATCCTCAAACAATTGCAACCCATACTAGAAAGAGGCCCTATTCTTAAAGAGATCTTTCCAGAGCCACCCATCCTAGCCTTCAAACAAGCACTGAACCTCTCTAACCTCATCACCAGAAGCAAACTTCCTAATACCCGGAACACACCAAATGGATCCAGACCATGCCATGACAAGAAATGCAAAACCTGCCAACACATCACCACCACCCCCACAATTACTACACCCCACAACGGAGCCATCAGCATTCCCGGATCTTATACCTGCACCTCCAGAAATGTAATATATATCATCCAATGCACCAAATGCCTTGATGGAAAATACACAGTAGAGACCAAACAACAACTGTGCACCAAATGAATGCACACCGGAAATCTATCAAAGACAGGAATACCCAATTACCTGTGGGGGCACATTTCTCACCAGAAAACCACTCTCTCCCCAGTCTCAGTCCTGATCCTCAAAGGAAACTTGGAAAACACTTCCCAGAGACAAGCCTATGAACCCACTTCATCAACCTCCTGGATACTAAAAATCATGGATTAAATATAGAATTTGATTTATGACACATTATAACCTGCCTGACATCTGACTCCCCAGGTACTTCTCCACTAATCATCCCCCTTCTCTCTTCCCACCCCATCCAGCCCGTCTCTCACCCATTGACTCCTCAATCTATATCTTCACTGACAGCCTATCTTGTATGCAGACCAGCCTGGCCCCTGGCTACTTTACTTTTCATTCCATCCAGGAAGAGCACACACCAACTGCTGGAACCTTCTCAGCCTGACAAAGGGTTTTTGAACCCGAAAGCTTGCCTAAAAATTCTTTTCCAACTATTTAAGTTGATCTAATAAAAGATATCAGATTCACTCAAAGAAACTTGTCTGCCTATGTCCTCAGACCAACACAGCGACAACCTACACCCCCCCACACATAATGAATTGTTGGTATAAAAAGTGTCATAGCATAAAAGTGAATTCACACATACTGAACCTGCACAGAGCGAGGGAAACCTGAATTACAAATAATTTTGCCAGACAATTTAAGTTTGTGTGTGCATTTATAAAACAAAAAAATGAAAATAAAAAGCATCAAAATCATTTGGACTTTTTAGCAGGTCACCTAATACGACTAGTAGGTTAGGTAGCTTTCTTACAGCGAGAGTAGTTTAGTTCCATTCTATAACCTAGCTGATTGTTGCTTTCTTTAGTAAACTCAAACAAGATTTCCACTGTCCTATTTCCTGTTGTTTAAAAACAAAAAAAACAAAAACAAAAACCTCACAAAGACTTAAACAATTTGTTTTTTTCTAGTAAAATACACAAATACCATCAATTCCAACATGAGGCTCAACAACAATAGCCACAAAATGACATATATTGTCTAGGCATACACCTGAAGCTTCATATAAAATTATAGCTAAGAATCTACCTGGGCTTGGTTATGTTTTTATTTATTTCAATCTTAAAAACGTGTTTTTTACTTTATAAATAAAAGTGAAATCAATTAAAACCAATTCAAAAGTGGAAATAAAAATATACGTGATGTACTGAAGTCCATCTGAAATACTAAGATTCATGAACAGACATGCTGGTGTTACAGAAAGCTCTGAGGCTTAACCAGCATATGAATATTTTCTCCACTCATTGAAGTGAAGACTGTCCCACAAAAAACTGGCCTCTGGGAAGTTACCATATAGACAACAGATCTCTGTGTGAGTGATTTTATTTTTTCTTCAGATGGATATTATTTTTATAGAAACAGCCCAATTGAACAAGTTGCTTTTATTTAAAATTGATTTGTGCAAGTTTACTGAGGGAGAATTTAAACACTGAAGATTACCATAAAAATGATATTAAAGAGGGGGGAAACATTTAATGATGAAACATACAATAGAACAAGGGTCATCTGCATGGTTTAAAAAACAACCCCCCCTAAATACCAATGCATACTTCATAAATTCTAAATTCATGAAGTACTGCACACATTTTATTATACTGCTCATAATCATTCTAAAAAAAGCCTTAACAGAGAGATACAGAAGAATTATCCCTAATTCAATTCACATTTTACATAAATATTTGTTTCCAATTCTAATGAAAAGGGATTTGAATAAATTACCATTTTTATACCTATGTATTTTGAGTAATCATATTTTAAAAGAGGAATTGGATGCTTTGTTATAGGAAAAGGACTTTCATGTCTGAAAAGAAAGGCTCTTTCCTGTAATTAAATCATTTGTATAAATCAACAAGATTTTAGGTCTACAAAAATGAAAAAGAATCAAGGAGCATATATTTCAAAATGAATCTGTTAGTCTTTTTTTTTTTTTTTTTTAGAATTCAGAACCTTTGAACCAGAAATAGAAAAGAAAAATTCCCAACGATTCTGAGTTTACCATTATTGAAAAGGTTCTATTGAACCTTGATGTGGTATTTTTCTACTATATTTGTTCACAGAGGTAGACAATTTGAGAATAACAGTACATTGGAAACATTGTACTCCTTTAGCAGACAAGCTTTTCTTTACTGTACGTACATTTTTCCCCGGTTCTCTCAAAACTTATGCTTAAATATTAAGCATGCTATACTTAAGAAACAGTGTATACTATATTAAACATACCTTTTGAGCCTCCTTAAACTAAAGACACTTATGTAACACACACATTCACAGAACCATAGCCCCCAAATAAATCCATATATTAAATCAAATTATTTAATTACAGAAAAACTTTTGATTTACGAGAAGAATGCCCCAGGCTCATACCAGGAGTAAAAAGAAGCAAAGTTTTACTTAGGAATCCTTTAGTTTCCAGCTACACATCCATATTCCCCACTATGTCTCATTTAAGCCCATGATTTTCTCTTCTCTTTCATTCGCATTCCATTCTTCTGTTTTCTCTCTCCCTCTTCCTATTGCATCAGGTTTCTTCCCACTGAATACTAACTTTCCCCTCAACCCTTCCCCCAGAACCTTTTCCTAGGGCAAAATAGCCAGATTCAGAATCTATAGGGCATGAACAAAATCTTTCACAACAAAACCACCAGGTTACAATTCCTATGTTTTGGTATGCCTCCTCATCCTAGTTATTTATTGTAGATATTATATAATGCTGAAGTTGATATATGTTCTTTACTGAGTGCCTTGTAATTCAAAATAAATGATTGTATTGTATTGTACTAAAAACAGAAAGCATCTTGCCAAAATGTGTTAGATAAGAAAATCAATGAAAAAAAAGTATTTTATGCCTGCAGACATCCTAATTTAATGCAGCACTCCACACCCATTCACCTGTTCTTAAAAGAGGTACAGCATATTCCAGGATGGACGCACAAAACTGAGGAAGGCTGAGCTGTTGCATCTGTAATTCCAAAGAGTCCTCATTTTCCACCTCTGGCAGGTCATTTTGTCCTATATCCAGTGGTGACTGCAGAGATATTCTGGAATTTGCAGGAGCCGGAGTACTGCTTTCACTGCAAAACAAAAGCAGGACTAAGCACTGCCTTAGAAGACAAACTTAACTATTTTTTAATAATAATAAAAAAACAAACAACAACAATGACCCAGAGGTGAAAAATGGAATAAAATCCA
>NW_017728886.1:171547961-171555021 GCF_001723895.1 Crocodylus porosus | reverse complement strand
GTTTTTTTACTGTTAAGCTTTTTAGAAGATCCTAGATGAGCAACAGTTGAATTAATTTCTGCATTTAATGCTACCACCATTCACCCCACTGCCAGATGTGGGTCCAGATCCAGCCCAAGAACAGCACTGTGGTCCAGATGTCAAACTTATTCAGCCCCATGAGACAGACTGGGACTCCCTCCAGGGCTCTTCATGGGCCAGGTCTGCCACAATGACTCCTTCTCCCCACAGCTGCCTTTGCCACAAGGGAGGGGGGAAGAATGGTAAATGAACCAGGTAGAATGGCATTCGCCACCACCTCCCAGAGAATCTTTACAGCCCCATACACAACAGATCATCAAGAGGTGGGAGGGGAAGAGGAGAAAACAGGGCACTAGAAGAGAGACTCCTGGGGAATCTGTACCATGGACCTGCTGCAGCAGGTGTGCACCAAACCTGTTCCTTAGCTGAAGCATCCCAAGCCCATGCTGCTGCAGTAGGAGTCACAACAAATAGCAGCTGCTGCCAGTGTGCAGAGAGCTGGAGCAGGTAAGACTCCACTTCTCCCACCCTGCCACCATAGCCCACTAGTTGTCAGAATAATTCCCCTCCCCTGTCTTGCACCTCCAACTTGCTGTGCCTCTGGAGCAGGGGAAGGATCTAATTCTATGTTATGTAACGAATGAGGCTCATTTACAGTATTATATAAATCCTTAATAAAAACTGAATGTAGAGTTAAGATGGATTTAAATAACTTTTTACATAATGGCTCTCTTAAGACACACATTTAAAATTAATAATCTGAGCTTCTCTAATCTATAATGTCAGAGCCTATTATAATACTTAATAGTTAGTGGATCATTAAACCCATATGCAATAAGACTCTAAAAGCCATTTCTACTGGCTAGATAAGAATTCACAAGAACTTTTTAAATTCTCAAATAATGACCTAATAAAGGACAATGACACTTGCAGAGTGGTTACAAAGTCTGTTATATCTAGATGAATATCCCCCTCCCCTGACTACCTTTTACTTGTTAAGACAATCCAAGTGAATCAGTAATAGTTGTGTGGCTAGACCCTACGCACCTGACAATTTGTGGTCAGAAAGTTTAGGAAAGTGTTTGCACTGTATAGCCACAACTACCCATTATGATGCATTGACTTATTTTATGCTTTCTCTGTGTCATCGAGCATTGAAGGGAAATAAAGAATCCTGGTATCTGTATTTGTTGGTTAAATAGTGGAAGAAATAATTATTTCAAAGTAAATCAACATAAATCCTACTGGTTATAATCTTTTTGAACGTATTATTAGTTCATTCCTAATACACAAACTCTGTTTTTTCTTTACGGGCAGAATGCAAGAGATCAAAAGGACTTCATAAAATTGTAATGCCAGTTAAAAGCTGAGTTCCAGTCCTTCGTTTCTTTTAGTTACTTTTCCCTTAGAAGAGGGATCCTAACTCTAAACAAACTAGTTTCACTTGCATGTTCTCCTGATAGATTGAATTTTATCTGAAAAGCAGCACATTGTACATTTAAAAAAGCCTTCCTATTCACTTCCCATTTTGTTCACCTGGAAGATGCTCTATCCCAATCCTGGCCATCGCCTCTAGGACGCTGACCTGTACGTCCAATCACAGATGGTCGAGGGCTACTACTTCCAGGGGATGGATTCTGGGAATGAGGGGGTCCTCTTGCTTCACGGCAATAAGACACAGAGGAATTTTGGGAAGCTGTACCTTACACAACAAAAATAGAAAAATAAGTTTCATGCACCTCTCTATTGTACAAAACTATCAGTAGAATTATGCAAAGTACAATGTCGTTAAGATATGGCAAAATAATTAAACTATTAATTAAACTAAGGTAGTCAAATTAATGACTAAAACACAGGCCAGTTAGCACAAATGTTATAACCTGTGAATCTCAGAAGGTCTGAAAGTTCATTGCACACAAACACTGAAATGGTTGAACCATATTTCAGGGGTTCTTGAAGTCTCACAAGAACATTTTTTGCTAGATTTTGCCGTCTTTTCAAATTCTAGAAATGCTTGGTTTAGCAACAAGATTTCAAGTCATCCACGGGTTAGACAAGGCGCTGATTCAAGTTGTAGATGCAATAAGGCATTTAACTTATCCATAATTTATTCAGAGTAAAATAGTAAAGCATATTAAGTCAATGTGTCTTAATAGCTAATAAGACACAAGCTTAATTATGCTTGGGCAATGCTGAACAAATTCAATCAAGTTAGTATTATTAAAAAGCAGTGGAGATGGTACACAGACATGTGTTTAAGCTACTAAGTATAATGACAAATCTATGAAAATAACCAGTTAAAAGATAACCATACAGTGGATTAAAGTGCAGGAAATAAATAGGGGACACACATATCACTGAAACTAAGCCATGCTGACAAGATGTTAGTTTTAAGAAATGAAGTAGTATTTGAAAACTTTTGTTCTCTCTGCAATAGCTATTAAACAGTTTAACACTTGTCATAAAAATGGCCAAAACCAAACCTAAACATCAAAAGTTAATGCCCTTATGCAGGCTACATTTAAGATCATCTATGCATTCCCATTTTGTTCCAGAAGTTCTGAACACCAAAACATTAGGGTCTTTTTTAAAAGTTTCCCAGTATAAAAGTACCTTCTCCTTTCAAATTGGAGGAAACATAGCTCAATCATTTTTGAAGATTCCCTACTATTATTTCCTAAACAAACTAGATTATACCTATTGTAACATACCTTTCAATTCCCACTTTGTTATAGGTATGATTCCTCAAACAAGTGAGAAACTGAAAGAGCTTCTCTGAATTTCTCTGAAACTGGCTACCTTCTTTAATTTTCCCAGTGAAACTGAGGTGATAGCAGTTTTCAAAGTGTTCTTTTCCAGAATGACTACTACTTCATATTGTTGCTTGAGTAACTAACAGGCCAAGCTGCATGCAAGGCGCTGGCCAACCTTTCTGGCAGGTGCGCCACAAGGTCAGCCTGACACTCTGTCAGAGCGCCACTCTGATCCCCTTCCCCTCCCTTATCCACCATGTGCCATACACAGGCTGCCTATGCTATGTGATGATCAATCCCACTTTATTCTCTTTCTTTCAATACAATTTATAAACCATAAATGACCAATAAAAAGTATTAAAGCAGGAACTCTGATAACTCTACAGGGAAGCTACTACATGCCTATTGAAGCCACTGAGTTCTAAAAAAAAAAAAAAAAAAAAAGCTGCTGCTATAAAGTGAAAAAAAACAATACAATTTATAAACCATAAATGACCAATAAAAAGTATTAAAGCAGGAACTCTGATAACTCTACAGGGAAGCTACTACATGCCTATTGAAGCCACTGAGTTCTAAAAAAAAAAAAAAAAAAAATAGCTGCTGCTTAATGACAAATTTATTTCATAATGACTTTTACTCTGCATCACTGGATATTTGCAATAAGTGAATAATGTAATTAATATACCTTTAGAGTGTGCATAGCCAATGCCAAACATGGAAACAATGGGATATCAAGTAACAAGCCTCTGTGGAATACAAGATTCCTAACTTTCTTGGGTTTGCATGGTTTCAAAAAAAAACCAGAAGCTAACTATAGACCAAGAACACAAATAAGCTCCTTTCTTGGGACTAGCCAGTGAACAGGCTGGGCAAGAAACAACCACTTCCAACAACTGCTTCCCCACTCCACATCTCCTTCTCAGCAAATAGGGAGGATGCTCAAAATCCTATGAAAAGACCTTGGCAAATGGCATGAGCTGGGCTTAGAAGCAGCAGCTGCATGGCAAGACAGAAAGAACAGTGAAAGTGGATGCAAAGAAACCTCACACTTCTCCCAGGAGATGCATAAGGAGTAAGTGGCAGGTGACGCTGGGAAGCTATAGTGGTACAGGATGTGACCACTGGACCTAGCAATCAGGAACTGGTCTATGAAAGATTTGTGGAAAAACTGGACAGGGGGGCCAGAAAACTCACTGATCCTGACTGAACAGCTGCAATCTCCTATTTGATTTTAACAGAACAAAGAAAAGGCATGCAAAGCATAGGCCTCAACAGCCTTACTCTGCAGTTGTCTCCCGCCTGAAGCTGGCCTTAGGGATGAGCAAGGTGGGAGACCCCCAGGGCACCATAATCAGGGAAGCGCTCCACACATACACGAGAAGCCCATGCTTAGACCAGTGCTCTCCCTCTGCCACAGCCCACCCCAACTGTTCCTCACCTCTGACAGGAGGAGCCATACCCAGCCCAGCCTG
Source organism: Crocodylus porosus (assembly GCF_001723895.1). NCBI lineage: Eukaryota > Metazoa > Chordata > Crocodylia > Crocodylidae > Crocodylus > Crocodylus porosus. The sequence goes on along the minus strand of NW_017728886.1, from coordinate 171,550,775 downwards.
CCCCCTAGCTCCAGCTGCTGCTTAGGAGAAGCTGGGCCAGGAACGTGCAGGTGGGATAATACCTGCTCTAGTCTGCCTGCCTTGCTCCTGCACAGCAGCAGCAGTTCCTGCTTGGTGCACCATACAGCTCTCCCTCCCTGCTGGACTGTGTCCTGCAATCCTGCCCACCTGCCTCTCCCTGTAGCAGCAATGACTAGCAGTGGGGGGGGGTACCAAAATACAAGCTTGCCACAGGTGCCATTTTCCCTAAAGCCAGTTCTGCTCCCACCCACCACAAGGATCCAAATAAGCACTACTATTGTTTCACTTTGAGATGTAACCTTTTATACGCTACCATACCTAGGGTCTTTCCTTTTTCTTGACAGCCATAGTAGAACATGCTTGCACTTTAGTTATGCAGCTGCACGATTACAGAACCTGTCTGTTGAAATTCCTGGAGCACTTGCTTCCAAGTTACATACACCCAAGTCAGAAAATAACCCAGCTCTGCATGAGCAAGTCAATGGATCTCAATTTCTTAAAACCTGGATATCAAATGTAACTTGGAAAATAAAACTTGGTAGCTCAGACTTTGTTCTTGGAACCTAGTAGTGGATGGAACACAGCAGCAATACCCCAACAGAGACACAAAAAGTATTAGGTAGAGGGTAGGAAAAAAATGCTTCCTAAAACTTCCTGACACACAAAGTGAGCACACATGCTGTAGCTAAGTATTTGAAAAGCTAAGCATGTAGTAGCTGTGGTTCCTCCCTAGCTAGTCACTGCCCTACTTTTCTTTTTTATCTTTGAAATACCAGAGATCAGTTTTAGAATTTCAAAGAGCAGTTTACAGGAGTAGGTGAAAACAGACAGGAAACGGTAAATGCTCTTTGAAGTAATAATTATTATATGCCCTTGCAATGAGGACAGATACAGAACACCTAACTTAGCAAACACCACCATGGCTGTTCATCCATTAAATTCCCAATTTTACATGTTTTCTTCTCTAAATTTAATGGAACTTAAGGATGTTCCATCAATTTCAAGGAGTAGAATTTGAATATGGAGCCTACTGAACCTGCGAGTCTTCCATGGGCCATTATCTGGAGAAGCTCACAGGAGAAAGAAAAAAAATTAAATAAAAAGGAGAGATAGAGACAAACAGAAGGAAAACATTTAATGGGATATTATTCCATAATACTTCTAAAACAGACTTTAAAGTGATGACATTTCTATACTTAAGAGACAATTAGGCTATTCTTAAAAGATCATTTTACTATTCCATTTCCTTGAATCCTATACAGTTGGATTCAGGGTAATTACTGCACCGGGTTATAAGTGGGAGGCCACAGGAAATAATCCCAAATATTTTTTTAAACCCTAAATGATTTTATTTAAATGTGCAACACATGCAGATTACACAAAAGATTCAAGTTTCATCACTTCTGTTGAGCAATGCAATGATCTATGATTTACGTTCCTACAGGATGAGATCTTCAAACATACCAAAGAATTATCGTCAGGAAGTTCCATCACAGTCTCCAAACAACATTTATAAACACGCACCTTGTTCACTGGAGAAAAAACTTGGATCTCTGTGAAAGTTGAGCCTGTTTCTTAAAAAGATACATAACTGCTGCAGACATGATACAGCCCGCAAGGCTAAATGGTGTTTTCCATCTCTTCCAAAAGCTAACTTTAGCAAAGACAGAAGGCTCTACAAAACAAAAGTGTTAACAGTTCAGTTCACTCTAATTCAACAGTTCAATCCAGTCATCAACCTAGATGTCATTACACCTCCCATGGACTGGCATACTATGGTTAGTTCTGAACTGTACATAAAAAGAGAATGACTTTTGAACAAGTGTTTACAGATCATATTGAATTATGGTTAAGAACTCTTTGTTCAACAAAGGAACTATTATTAGTCCCAAGAGAAGAGCTGCTTTACACCATTTTCAAACAACCCTCTACTGACAACCTATGAGCAGCTATTACGGGAACTGAAATGTAGCACATTTCAGCCAAATGGATTTGCAAAAAAACTCCAAAACAAATCAAAACCCTTCACTTCATAGCATTGTGTGTTGCCAGTATTTAAACAGGTAATTACAATAAAATTAAAATGCAAATCTACTCTCAAATGCTCCATATAACAATTTCCTTTTTTAATATGATAGTTTTAGACACCCCTGTATGAAGAAATGCACAGTTGTTAAGCAGGATAATTTACAGAAAAATCATTTTACAATCTGATAGGGTTTTAATTGATAGTAGCTCTAACCTGAACAATCTTTGGTCTCTGAAGAAAGATCTCAGCAGGGAAATCTTGCATAATAACATCCTGAAGAAGCTCACATGTACTCCAAATTAAATTGTGGTTACTGCTTCTCAAAGAGCTAAAAGTTAAAGTTGAAATTCAGTAAAAAGAAAGAAAAACACTAGAACATTGCAAGTCTGTATACACAAACCTGCACTCAAATCTGAACTGAAGAATTTCTGCAACTGCACTACTGCCACTTATTCCCAAAGAAGGGTTCTTTCCCACAAGAGCTACTTTTGTGGACAAAAAGAGAAACAATGTTACACTAAAATAAACTCCACTGTTGTCACACCACACCTGAAAATGGGTTTCTGGAGAAGAAATTAATCTACGACCCCCGGCACACATTGCACTTAAGACATGATTAACCAGTTAATTACCTCTTAAATTGTTACCAAGTGACACCTTAATGTAATTAATGGAGTCATAAAAAGGAATAATTCACAAAAGTTACAAGACACTTTCTGTGCAATAACTTTGTGGCTGGTTCAAAGCCTACAAAGGATGGAGGA
>NW_017728886.1:171545349-171547861 GCF_001723895.1 Crocodylus porosus | reverse complement strand
TTGGATGCTTATCTTGCTGGGATCCTATGACCCCAGCTGACTTCCTGCCCTTTGGGCAGGGGGCTGGACTCAATGATCTCCCGAGGTCCCATCCAGCCCTAATGTCTATGAAATCTATGAAATCTTGTCATTAAATGAGCATGTAACCAGGCTGCGACTCCTAGCCACTGAGGGCAAACCAGCAGGGTAGCTAGGAACCCTGTCAGCTGATGGGGCTGTCAGACACAGGGGCACAAGATACACAACTATGGCCAGGAGACCCATCAGTTAACAGGGCTCCCAGCCACAGGAGCTTGCTACTTGCCAGTACAGGAGCCCAGGACTGACTCCAGGCTTCCCCTGCACTGGGAATAAGGTGTGACAGGATCTGATGCTGGATCCCCATCACTCTGCCTGCCATGCATGGAGCTCCAGCCTAGCTCGTTGCCAGTGGCAGGCACAAACACACCTGGGGTGAACTACAGGGAAGTGGCCAGGGCTGTGCTGCCATAAGAAGGGTTGGGCTCCTCACTTCTTCCCTGCCATCTGTCCTGAGACACGTGTGCATCTGCTAGCGGAAAAGAGCTGGACCATGGCTCTACGCACCCCAGTGAAGCTATTTTCAGCCCTAGCCCCCAAGCAGCTATATGCCACTGACAGCAGCAGACAAGGGGCTTTCCCAACCAGTTCCTGCCAGTGGCATGCAGCTGCCCAGGTGCCAGAGCCGGCTGCAGGCATCAGCAGCAGTAGTAAGCCCCATACAGCCCTGTAAAGCTACAGGTGGTATGAGCTGGCAAAGGGCTTTTCTAGCTCGCTGCTGCCACCTAGAAAACAAATGAGCACAAGCAGGGGCCAGTCCCTAGTAGATGCATGTTACTGGCTAAAAATTGATAACATTAGGGGAGTTTAAACCATACCTTAATTAATCAGTATTTACAGCCTAAAAAGGGGACAATATAATGAATTAAAACTTTTCATACCACAATGAAGACTGGACAGCTGAAGGCAGGACTGTCTAAGACCCTGTGCCTTGGGCTGGATCCAGAGCATGGATCTTGCAGGCTGTATCCAACCCAGAGCATGAGGAAGCAGCAGCAATGGCTGCCACCGCATGCCGTGTGCCACAACTGCACTTCCAGAGGTAGGGCAAGGGATCCCAGATCCTGCAGCAGGCCATGCCCCCCCAAACTTCTGGAAGCCCAGCAGGCCAGATGTGGCCCAAGGACTTTGTCTGACACCCTTGGCATAAGGAACTAATAATGAGATGCATTACTTACAATTCACCAGTTCATGTTTAGCCAAGTTACTAACAGGAATTTGATAGACTATACAAAGTCAGGTAAAAATCTCATTCCCAGCGGTAATAAAGAAATGTTCATACCACAAAACTGACCAACTAACTGTGTTGGCTGACATCACAATTTACACTAAAGACTGAATCACTAGTTTGTCACTCAGATGCAACAGTCTGGGATAGAGTTGAGAGAAGAGTGGGAAGCTAATACTGTACCTGCTCTGTCAGTCTTTGGCACAGCTTTCATAATTACTAAATTCAAATAAAAAAATATTCACAGTAGTTGCAGTTGTTGAAGCTCTTTAACTGCTCCAACAGAAACTTTGAATGGCTACAAACCAAAAAACCCCCACACAAACACAAATTAAAATATAAAATCTCCAATCACTGTACCTTTCATTTGATGAAAGAACATGCCTATCTGTTGTGGTCAATGTTAGCCAAGGAAACGTGGAAAACTTCAAACACTTTACTGCTTTATTTACTGTTAAAAAAATAGTAAAAGCTGAAAGGTGCACAGAACTGCAGTGTATTTTTCTTTATAAGAGTTAATGTTACAGCATCTCCCTCATTACTGAAATAGAATCTAATTATAAAATGTGTTTTAAGATTATCCATCTGGACAGCTGATGAGACTTTAGCAGAACAAGAGAAATTTAGGCTCCATCCATATTGGAAAACAAGTTTCAGTAGTTCAGGAATAAAAAAAAAATATTTTAGGAAAATGGCACAGCATTAGTGAAGCAGTATTTCCTTTGCTTCCAGTCTACACTAATCAGCTACCATCAACCTATAATCTTGCTCTTCTGCCAAAGCAAGTACATTCCAATACATTAAAATTCTGAGGAGAAAATACACAAATTATTTTTTTAATTCAGCTGGTGCCATCTTATCAGAATTGTAAAGCTATCTTTAAATTAATTTTTCAGTTAGTGTTGCATTCCCAATGAAGGCTAATAACTTGTTAAACAGTGATCTGCTAGTAGAAGTATGAAAAATTCAAGTTTAACTTGTAAAATTTGATTTTCATCTTGTCATAATATTGGAGGTAGCATTTAAAAAAAGGTAGACACTGAATTTTTCATTACATTATGGACTCTTTTTCAACATCCTAACCATCCTAGATGGTTAATAGAAGAAATGCTGTCAAAGTAGAATTTCTGCTATGCTTCCATATTTAAAACCTCTTACCGTCTTGCGGCACTACCAGATGAAAAGGGAAGAAGGAGGACCCGGGAA
>NW_017728886.1:171535123-171544940 GCF_001723895.1 Crocodylus porosus | reverse complement strand
AAAAAAAAAAAAGAGAGACCACATTTTCATTGAGTGCAAATATTGTATTTTTCTGTATTTCCTAAAATACCAAATAATCCAATCCATCTTCACAGTAGAGTTAAAAGCAGTTTGAGAGATCATTGCCTCCAAGTTCTACCAATTTGTATTTTCTAAAAGTCTATTTCTCTGCTGTTTTTTATTCTGCATATATATTAAAACAGACCATACATGGAGGTAATGGAAGAAAAAAGAAAAACCAAAACTGAAAATAAATATTTCTCCATCTACCCAACTCATATAGCCAAAAAATATCTGTTTGTTGCAAGTACGAGTTTCCACTTAGATTGGTACTTTATGGTTAGTATACTTAAGTTACCAAATCAGCTCAACAATGGATAAGAAGCATGTAATATTACATTTATGAAATGTACAAAAACTACATAACCATAAAAATCTAGCAAACATGCATTTTATACACTGAGGACAGGCACAGACATTACACTTTTACTGGTATAAGTGACTGGAAACCAGTCTATACTAATAACAGAAGTTTGGCACACAAAACTAGTCTATACCCATAACCGAATAAAAGTTTGGCCCACACAGACTGATTTAAAAATGGTGGAACCCAATTTACAATTTGCCCTGACCCCCACCCTCTCCAAAGAGAGAACATGAGTTCTGTTTGCTACCAATCTAAACTATGCTGCTTACAGAAAACTGTAACTCAGACTGATTCCACCTCAGGCTTTTCAGATGTCTGTATCTAGCCTCAATCAGAGAAGCTTAAGCACATCTACCCTGCTTCTGCTTTACATAATTAACCTCTCTCTCTGCCCTAGTAAATGTCATAATTACTGTATTCCTCAAATCCAAGATGAGTTCAAATTCAAGACAATATCCCAATAATTATATAAATCACATTTATAAATTTTCCATGAAAAGAATTAAATTACTGGAAAGTCATCTTAAATTCACTCTCTCCACCACTGTGGTGGGAAAAGCAGTTGGGGAAGAGGAGGCAGCAGGGCATGCAGGCGGGAGGACTAGTACCTATAGCTACGTTCCAGACTCCAGGGCAGCTGCTTGCAGCTTCCCCACCACTTGTCAAGAGCAGCCAGGCTCCGACCACTCACCACAGATCCCAGACTGCTCACAACAGGCAACAGAAAGGCTGCACCAGGTCTGCAGACTCTAGCTATTAGGTATTAGTCCCCGCTCTTCCCTCCCCTCCACCTCCCACTCTGGGGGTGCCATACCAATTAATTGTTTAACTACTGTAATTAAAACAACAGGTTAAATGGATGCTTTTTAAATTGACATTTACAACCCTAACACGTAGCTAGACTCCCAGCCCTTACCTCCACTACCTGCCTCCTCCCCTTTTTCCCTCCTAGTGCCTGTCTCCCTACCTCTTACTCACCAGTTCCCCTGTCACGTCCCCCTGCTGTCTGCAACCCCGGTGCCAGCCTTCTCCCCCCCTTACCCCACCAAGCCATGGTCTGTCCCCAGTGCCTGCTGCCCTTACCTATTCCTGACTCCCATGCCACATGCCCCCTCACCACCTATCTCCTTTCTAGTACCTACCCAATACTTGCCTTCTGGGGGGCTCTGGCTCCAGCTCCAGGGCAAACACAGCAGCAGCAGCAGCCCTGGCCCCAGCCCAGTCAGGTAGAAGTAGCCGCAGCAGCTGCCTGCCCTGTTCCAATACTCAAATCCAAGACAAGGCTTTTTTTCCCCTCTTCTATGTTGATGGGGGGAAAAAAAACTTCATTGTGGATTTGAGTAAATACAGCGATTTTTTTTTTTAGAACCCATTTTGTAGAACTATACCATTTACTACATTGATGTATCCTTGAGAGAACAGTCACCTACATCATTTACACCAACCGTTCCTATGTTAATAGCTTGATTTTATACTTTCTCTATAATTAAAAATCTCCTAACTATTTTGAGAAGAGAAAATCATAGCACTAATAACATAAAAAAACCTAGGTCAAACCCAACATATACTTTATATTAAAACTAGCAATTATTGTAAAACATAGGCATTGTGACATTTAAGGAAAGTGATTTGATTGATTATAGTTTAACAATAAGGAAAAGAGGAAGTTCACTGTATTTAAGACACAGTGGGTGCATCTACACAAGACACTAACTGCACAGATGCCTAATAACACTGTACAGTAGTATGCCGGGCAAAACCCATGCTAATACGCTACTGCACAAAAAAACCCACATGTGCTAGTGCTACTATGCAGTAGTGCGAGTTACTGCATCTTGATTTAGTAACTCATTATCCACGTACTGAATTCAATGCATATTATCGAGGGCACTTTAATGACTGTGTAGATGCGCCCAGTAGAAATTTTCTAGTTGAGGAAAATAAGAATCTGTCCAGGGTCTAAAAAATTAAATTCTGTAACCTCAGCCTGTGCCCTAATATTGGTTTCTGTATAATTCCAAGAAGCATGCTCTATGCAGAGGGTACTAGGGCCAGAAAGGCTACAAAATGCCAACCCTTTTCCTCAATTCCATCAGCAGGAAGGGAGTCCAACTGATTAGAAAGCCTGTTGTCTGAAAGAATTGTGCCCAGAAAATTAACAGCAGGGAGGAGGGAACAAAAAAAAAAAAGAGAGAAAGAAGGTAAGTCTACTAAATGAAATTTAAATGGCCACAGTGTCTAATGCATGTAACAATAATCACAACTAAAGACTGAAGACTTTAGAAGTCTGACAGCAATCAAACTATCACTACCTTTGCTCATGCTTTACATACTTTACTATAGCATAAATTTATCTAAAACTTGACAGAAAATAGGCCAAGGTATACTTTTGTTTAGTTTATGATACTCATCCTAGAACAGCATCAGTATTTTATTAGATTAACTGTCACGACAAATCAAAAGCCAATGCTACCACAGTTCAGTAAAAAAGTACCAGACTAGTCAAAATCTACAAGAGCGGCCCAGTCCTTTGACATCCCTCCCTCATCACACAAGTAAGTGCTAGTTTTCTAGCGACATATATTATTCACACTTAAACATCAACAGATGTCAAATGAAAACATGAAATCAAATTGAGATTTTCAACCTAGAAAATCTTTAAAAAAGTAGTGAGTGACTTCACTAAGTTTAGGTTCTCTTTCCATGCACAGCCCCCCCTCAGAATGCAACTCACTAAACTTCACTAAAGCATAACTGCCCGTTCTTTCTGATCAAACAGGCTTTCTGCAACCTGGAATCTCTTCGTTTTTTGTTTTAATTGAAGACAAGCAAGTTTCCTGAAGATATAAAATTACCTGGTTGTTCTCCTGAAGGCAAGGGCTGATTTTGATAAGACACCTCTGGATAACTGGAAGGAATTTCCGAAGGAAGTCGAAAGAGTCCATCCAGGATCCCATCAATTACAGCCTGCAGATTTGAATCCACATTAGGACGGAGTTGAGAGAAGAACTCCACTGCACCAATTCCAATCAATTGCTGGATAGCAGATGGATGCTAAATTAGAAACAGGGCTGTCAGTTAACATAAGCCCGAAATGTTTGTACATAAACAAGCTGTCTACTGATCAAAGGACAAGTCTGGGAGAGTCTGAGACCTGTAGTTGCAATTCTGTCATTACTACCTGTGACTGTTCTTCAGAGGCAAGTCTTCTTACCTCCTTTGAGACAAGTATATTAGAAAATGTGTCCCCTTTTCAGCAGCAGTGTAGCCAAAGTGACAACACAAGTCAAGAGCAGATATTTTAACCACTGCATTCTTGTTGCTCACCATATTTATACCTACTTTCAGCTACGCAGTAGGAGTCAGTAAACAAGGCACTGGACTTGGAATCAGTTTCCCAGAGTCCTTTTTCCACCTGTCACTAGCTACCAATGTGTTCTCTGGCAAGTCACTTACCTAGGTATGCTTCTATGATCTAGTTAAAAAGCAGTGAGTGTCTTGTGTGTGTGTATGCATGTGCGTGTGCTTCATTTAATTCAAATATTAGAAATGAATATTTAAAAGCAACTAAAATCACTCCAGATTACAGTACAATTTTGTAATATGATCCAGGTGCCATTTGTTCTTTTTTTGCCAATTGGTACTGTAATAAACATCAATTATTTGCATGTTGGCGAAGTGTACAAGCCACAGGATCTTTCAGACCCATTCACAGTTTTGAAATAATTGGATTGTTTCAGTGAATGATAATTGTCTCCAACAATAGTGAACGGAAAGCAATGGGTTCCTGCTGGAAGCCCTGAAAATGACAGAAGCCCATCAGGTTTAGGGGTGCCACTATCACAGCCCTAACTGCAAATGACCTGGGTTCTTTGCACTTAATGAGAATTGCTTGCATTAACTTTGAGTAAGTGCCTTGCACAATTTCAATCCCCAGGCTACAGATTTAAAATACAGTCTAGGACAGGGGTAGGCAACCCCCAGCATGTATGCCAGAGTGGCATGCACACCTTGGGAAAGGGGCCAGGGCTATACTGCCACAACAAAGATCAGACCCCTCATGGCTCCCCCACCAACAGGCCCAGGCACATCAACATCTTACAAGTTGAGGTTGTGGATTTTTTTGGCACTCTGTCCAAAAATGCAGCTGATCCCTTGTCTAGGATTTTATACCTTCACCAAGTTGCTCAGCAAGTTTAACACCTCCTCTTTCATTGGGACTAGAGGAAAATTGAACCATTCCAGTAGATGGAGGAACAGCAGTTTTTCTTGAACTAGGTCAGCATATGAAATCAGCTGGTGATCTAATTTGCACAAGATATTCTTCAGGCTTCTCTCTCTGATCTCAGCCAGTGGATGACCTTAAAAACAAAAAACAAAACAAGACAAAGGAGCACCCATGGATTAAGCCATCTGAGTACGGTCCCTCCTACCGTCCCGCTCCATTGAATGCTCTTATGGGGCAACTCAGGGCGAAGTTACATGTTGCACTTTGTGAGACAAATAGATAAAAGACCGTCAGAGACAGAACTATGACACCAGGCTTCAAGACCTATACCTGTTCTTTCCCCCCAGCGGGAAGTCTGGAGATCAGACCCAGAGGTCCAAGGCACTGTCCAGGCTAGGGCAGGTACCGCTCATTTGTTCTGAGTGGAGACATCTAGTGGTCTCCTCCATGGGAATCGAGACCATCTGTCAAATTCCACCTGGCCGTGCCTCAGTTCCACTGAGCACACCAGACCTGTGACGTAGTTTGGTCTAAACGAATGGCTTACCAGCATTTCTGCTTGGCTTTGGTTCCTTTTCTAACTAAGTGTGTATCAAGTGCCGCCACCCCCCACCACCAAAAGTGGGATATAGTCGTAAGGGCGAATTCCATCACTAAAGAGTGCTGTCATCCATGAGAAGTGATCAGTGGACAATCTTGGGTCGGGGTTAGCTGTTCCCATTAAGCCTTTATTGTAACGAGGAGCCTCCCTGCCTCTTCCTAAGCTCCAGAAGAACACAACTTGGGCAGGTCACTTAAGACAGGAGCACCCACAGAAGAATGCACCTGACACGGTGCTCCCAGCCCTCTCCCAGCACCTCAAGGCTGGGCCACTTCACGCAAGGGCTAACACTGGGCCCCCTCCCTCGCTCCTGTCGGGGCCATTTCATTCTGTCCCCACCAAGCTAACCGAAAACATCAGCACCCCAGTATCCCAGCATTCACCGCCCCCAGCACTCCTCCCTGCCCCATAACCAGGCTCCGTGCTGGAGCCTGGGCCCGGGCCTCACCGAGCTTCCGGATGAGCGGACACAGCTCCATGCCCCGCGCCGCCCGCCCGCGATTCAACCGCCGCGCCGAGCCCACCCCCAGCGCGCTCCACCCAGCCGGACCGGGCTGAGAAGTAGCGGGCCTCGCGTGAAGGACGCTGGGAACTGCAGTCTAAGCCGCCCCGCCAAGTGGGACACGGAGAGGCGGTAATACAAGGCGCACAGCCCCGTGGGAGCTGTAGTCCAAACCGCACAGCCCCGTGGGAGCTGTAGACCACGGAAGTGCTTTGCTGCTGAGCTTCCTGCAGGAGGAGGGTATGAGAAGCTTTCTGGCAGAGTGGCGTCACGATGGAGCAGGGACCCGCCTCTTTCCTCCAGGCTGGAGCCGGGCCCTTGAGCAGGAGTTGACCTTCCCGCGAAAGGTGAAGCCTGTGGCCCCCAAAATAAAGCAATCGCAAAAATGAGGCGAACGATGTTTTCTCCTAAGGTTTTGGCTCGTGTCCCTTCTTCCGAGGGGTGGGAAGGGGAGTGTAGTGCTGCAGCTGCGCCATCCGCTTTTGCTGCACCCAAATTTGGCTGCTGTCTTGAGTGTTGCCAGGTGTACAATAATTATTGTACTTGTATGATCATACATCCAAGGGTTGAAATGATCAATCATAGTAAAAGTGTTCAGAAGGTATGATCATTTTTGAGGCAGCTGATCGATGCAACATCTGAGTCTCTGTTTGGGGAGTCTTAATTGACTATAGGACTATTTTTGTGTGTGAAAACGTTTACCCAAAAAAAGGCTTGAAAAAATGTTTATAAAAAGCACGAAATGTTCCAAGTCAAATTAGCCAAATTAGTTCCAAATCCTCTCGACTGAACAAAATCATACACACACCGTATGTGGTGCTACAATCAGCAAGTATCGTCCACTAAGCCTGGAGCTTCAAATGCTCCCAAATCCATTGGCAGGCATCATTCGTGCAGACCCAAGCCCAGAGGTCTTGGGGTTCGGGTGCTCCAGCGTTTCCCTTGCCCTTAGCCGGGTGGCCACAGGAGCAAGCTAAGGAGGAGTCATCATTTGCATAAAGTAGGCATGTAGCTAAGATCCTCCCACCAGAAGCTGGCTCCTGGGGGGCTTGTACAGACTCATAGCATGTCCTACAGTGCATTGGACAGGGGTGCTCCACTTCACAGTGCCTTTCAAGTCCACCTCAGTCAGATTAACAGACCAGTGCAGCAACTGTACTTGATCTTAGCCCACAAGAACTTCCCTTTGACTTCCAGGCTTGCCTCCATACTTTATTAATAAGAAATGTTTCAGCTTTGCTGACCTAGTTCTCACACACTCCCTGGAGATGTACAGTGAACAATATACAGTAAACAAGAAAAAGACTTGTTTGCATACCTATTTGCATATGTTTTCAGTGCATGGTAGTTTTTCAGCAAATATGATCATATTTAAGACCTGGCAACGCTACTCCAGTTACCCCTAGGAAAGTCTCTCTCCTGCTTCACAGCCCTTCAGGCTGCTTCTAGTTCTAGCTCAAAACCTTAACTTGGGTCTGGTCATATGAAGAAACAGCTGGCAGGGAAATCCTGGATGCACATGTGCAGCACTCAAGAAGGGTTAGGTTTTCTTTTCAGAATCAGAGACTATGATTTGCAACTATGCTGAGCCCAGCAGCCTTACCTGAAGGCCTCAGAGAGCTGCAGCCATGACACTCTTGTAGCTGGGAGCCTGGCTGGCAGCTGGAGCTTGGCTCTGGTAGGTTAGGCCCTGGTTTTGGGTGGCATATACGCCACCCCATTTTTTCAGCATAAGTTTTTTTTAACCTGGGATCTCTGGTAGCAGCACAGGGAACACCTGCTTGTGAGGTGTGTGGCACCACATACCACACATCCGCGCTCATCTGGATGCCACCAATGTTGTTTAGCAAATGAGCGTACCTTTCAGAAAGGTATCTCTCTTTGTTTCTTCTTGGATCCCAAAATCGATGATATAGTGCTAGGCCCCTAGCATATTTAGACAAGCTTTTGGTTCTGTTTAACTGGAGAAAATCATATAATGATGCACCACACCAGCTGCATTTTCCCCCCTGTTCCCCTGCCCTTTTCAACACCCATGCACCTGTGCAAGCTTTTTTCCCCCACTATGGGAAGAGGTAGAAACCTTGTAACAGCACAGATTCCTGGAGGGTAACGTGATTCTCAAAGCCCAGTGTTAAAGGAAGAGGAGGTAAGGGGGAAGTAATCTTAATAAAATAGACAATGACAAGTCAACAAGACTGCTTATTAGAAAATTAGTATCCACCCATGGATTTGCACTGAAAAAAAAGTAATGCATGTGAATTAAATATAGTTATTTCCGTGAAAACAGGAGAATCACATAACTTCCCAGTTTGCCATTCACTTTTTGAACAGAAGCCTCTACCTTACAAGGATACTCCTTAGAGTACTATCCTACAGAGTGAAAATAATCTGCAGTTATAAGTCTGGTCACCCTTTCAACAACCACTCACTGGCGGTCCATAGACAAGCACAAGCAATTACCAAGCTGCTGCAAACTGTAGCTAGCCTCCTAGTGTTTTGGCATTATTTGGGCCTTTTCTCGATTGCCACAGTAACCCACGTGACTGACTGCCATACTTCTGCCCACAAAAATTGGGTTCTACAAAAATGGGACACAGGTTTTACACAAATTGTGAAATACATCTTACCATGTATATATATATTACCCTTAACCCAAGGCTGGGAAAGTCCTCTGGAGAATTTCAAACTGAGGAAAAGACAACATTTTATGTTACCAACATTAATGAGGTGGCTACTATTTGAACAATAAAGCTGCATCCAGATAAGCACAGACTATTGGTTCCCCAGGGACATCTAACAGCAGGACACCTTGTGCTGCTGCAAGTTATCCCATGCCACATACCCTCTGGAACACGGCAGGTTACCTCAAGTGGGGTAGGGGTAGGGTTACCGTACGTTCAAGTTTTCCCGGACATGTCCTGTTTTTGGCCCCCTGTCCTCATGTCCAGGCGGGTTTTTAAAATGCGAGCAAATGTCTGGGTTTTTGCTCTGCCTCTGCTTTTCCCAGGCACAAGCAGCTTGGATGCTTGGGCCTGGGAGCAACGGGCAGGGTGATTGGCTGTCAGGGGCGACGTCCTCTGCGCACGGGCTCCGGCAAATGTGTGTGTATGCGCAGAGCTGCATGGGCAGCAGGGCTGGGGTGGACAGTTGACTGTGAGTCGGGAATGAGGGGCACTGGCAGGGGTCTGGGTCGGGAGTAAGGGGCACCATCAGCGCTGGAGGGGGCAAGGCTGCAGGTCAGAAGTGAGGGGCACCAACAGAGCTGGGGGCGGGGGCTGTGAGTCTTTAGTTGGCACTGGCAGGGCTTGGTAACAGGGGCTTAAGAGTGAGGGGCAAAGGCAGGGCACAGGTATATCACTGCCCACTCATCAGCCTGTGGCACCTGGATACAGATCACCCACAGTTACCTTTATATGTGTGCGTGTAAGTGTATGAGTGTGTGTTTGTGTGGGGGAATCAACAGTTTCTTGTACCTATTTTTAGTTTTTGTATTTGTTTTATGCTTCTGTGTTTGTGTAGTTGCACCCCTGTCTAATAAACCGATATTGCGGACCCCGAGCATTGGTCTTGCTTGTCAAGACAACATCTGGATGTAGCCCAAGTGGTTGTCCTTTCTTCTCTCTCATTCTCCATAGCTGACACATCATAGAACAAGGATGCCAGCATCGACTGAATGTCTGTCTACACTGCATTGGAGAAAAAGAAGCTCAAGAGGTGATTTAATGAATATGATGCCTCTGTCTTGCAGCCCTCTGCTTCTGATATTTCTGTATTTTCATTACAGCAACCCAGGAAAAGGTCCTTCTCTCACTATTCCATGACATAACACATTAAAGAGAACAATGGACATTGGTATTCTTTACCTCCCTTTTGCATAAGGGACAGGCTGTTCTATCAAAATCTCACTGCCCAAGATTCAGAGAATGGTTATGACCCCTCTGCCCTCAAGACACAAATTAATGACCTGGAAAATCCAAACTTGTCTACTTAAAACCCCTTGGTTTTAAAGTTTTTAACTATGTACAGTGTTATTTTTGTTCATTATTTTTTATTGCT
>NW_017728886.1:171521956-171534748 GCF_001723895.1 Crocodylus porosus | reverse complement strand
GCTAATAGCATTCTGGGTTGTATTAACAGGGTTGTTACAAGTCAAGAGAAGCTTTCCTCCACTGAATTCAGCACTATTGCGGCTTCACCTAGAGTAATGTGTCTAGTTCTGGGCATTGCACTTCAAGAAAGATTGAAGAAGGAGAAAGTTATTAATGGGCAAATTAGAAAGATTGCAGGGGGTTATGAAATGTAACATACAAGAAAAGCGTGGAAAAACTGGATTATTTTGTCTGAAGAAGAAAATAAAGGGAGATTTGATAACAGTCTTCAAATACCCAAAGACTGTTTTTTCAGAGTATGGTGATACACTGTTCTCTGTGGTAGCAAGGAACGAGACAAGGAGGAAGATTCTGAAAACTACAGCAGGGAAACTTAGGTTGGACATTAGGAAGAACTTTCTTACTATGAGGACAGTGAAGCATTGGAGGAATGGTTTAGACTGGGATGATCCTGCTCTGAGCAGAGGTTAGACTAGACGGCCTCTTGACATCCCTTTCAGCCTTATATTTCTATGCAGTAATCATATTGCCTGACACAAAACATAAATTGTTCATACTTAGCCCTTATCGACAAAGTAGGAGCTCAGAACATTCCCTATGTCTGCACCCATGAGTATTTGCAATGTCATACTGGCCTTCTCTCTGGTTCCTCAGCATTAAGCAAGCTGTCCCACCTCCTCCCTCTACCCATCTGCAAGATTGTCTCTTTGCTCCCACAGTGGCTGTCCAAAACACAAGGCTGATATTTTAGCCTCCAAACTCCACATTAAGCTGTTATTATCTGTCTTTCAGTCTCCAAAATGCACATTTTCCTATCATTCTACAATAACACAGGATACAATCAAGCAGTTCTTTAACTACCCACATGTCCAGTAAAAAACTTCATGTCTAGGGACAGAAATTACACATAAACTGATTTAAGTGATCAGAAACTGGAATAAACCTGTAACAGAACATAAATTCAGTGCACATAAACCCTTTTCAAAATGGCCAAAACTGGCTTAAGATAAACCTGATTGAATATAGTATCAGACTTCACTGATCTGAGTCAAAACAGTTTATGGAACTTCTGTCCCAGACCCCTTCCCTCGTTTAAGTTAAACCAGAGTCCTCCAGCGTGTCCTGCAGCCCTGGGCTGGGCTGTGCTGTCTGTTCCAGGAAACAGGCCTGTCCTCGCCCCTCTGTTCTCTAGCCTGATCAAGGAGAGGTGTCCTGGCATGGCCACATTGGATGTGTTCACACATGCAAGCACGTGTGCTTGCAGCAGCTCTAATAGAAGCAATGCAAAAATAAGCCGGGGCTTTTTGTTTCAGCGCACGTGCTTGGGCATGCACTTTGGTGTGAAGCAAATTTGTGCCACTTGGGGCAAAATAACCCTGCCTGACTCCTCCTGGTTCTTTGGCCAGGGGGAGCTAAAGCCTGGGGCCAGCACCTGTGCTGTCCCCAGCCATATAAAAAGCTGCCCTGTCCTGGTCCCATCAGTACAAAAAGCCACCCTGGCAAGTAGCTCAGGGCTGCTAGCTCTCAGGAGCTTATGGGGCCCAGCCAATTGGTACCTGGGGACACTACCCCTTGTGCCAGCTGGACTGCTGAAGCAGTCCTGAGAGTTCCCTGTACCCTCTACCCACTGCAGCAATCTGGCAGTGGGGGCTGCTG
Organism: Crocodylus porosus; assembly: GCF_001723895.1. Taxonomy (NCBI): domain Eukaryota; kingdom Metazoa; phylum Chordata; order Crocodylia; family Crocodylidae; genus Crocodylus; species Crocodylus porosus. The sequence goes on along the minus strand of NW_017728886.1, from coordinate 171,533,091 downwards.
CCTGGCTGTGACCTGCCAGACTCAGATGGGGACTGCAGAGCCAACAGAGGCATCTGCCCCTCTGGGCCAGCTGCCAGTGGAGTGTTGTTGCAGAGTTGGCCTTTGTGCAGCCCTACTGCCATTTGTGCCCCCTGCCTAGCCATCTGAGCAGCTATCACCCAGAAGATGTTCTGGGTGTGGTGGCCTGCTTTGAACTGTCAAAGCATGTCCTCCAGACCCCATTTGGCCAGGAGGTCAGCCACAGTCAGATGGGTCCAAGGTGCCAGCTCTGAACAGGCAGGGTCCTGCCACTGGCCTTCCTAGCAGGAATTCTGGTATTCCCTATTGGAAAACTGGAAAATCCCTGATAAAAAAAAATCCCAAAGTCACTCTCTAAAATACCCACAAATCCAAAGTAAAGCAAAAGACCACTATAAAGAGAGAGAGTGAGACAGAGACAGTGATCAGTTGGATAATGTTTTATTGGTATATCTACAGTGTTAAAGCAAGTCTCTTATCATAATAATAAAGTAAACTCTAAATACAGGTTTCATGAATACCTATTTTGCTGCCCTCCCACAAGGCGGTGGCTCCCACACAAGGGGTTTAGCCCCCACACAAGGGGTTTGGCTCCCCAACATAAGATTCAGCCCCCAACAAGGGCTATGCCCCTAAACAGGGGGTTCAGCCCTCACATAAAGTGTTCGGCCCCCCAAAAGGCGGTTCGGCCCTCACACAAGTAGTTCAGCCCCCAACAAGGGGTTCAGACTCCACACAAGGGGTACAGCCCCCCCAACAGGGGCCAAATGCCCACATGCCCCATCCCAGCCCCCCGATTGCTGCCCCATCTGGCCCCATCCCCCACCAGCTGCTGAAGCCCCCCAATGGCTGCCCCACCCAGCCCCACCCCCTTCTCCCCAAGTTTGAAGCACAGGGTACATTTTTTCATTCCCACATATGCCTGTTGCCCTGCCTCAAAGGGGGTTGAGGTGTGACAAGAGGCACGTGCCCACTTGTGTGGACGTGGCCATTAAGGCAAAGTGAGCAGGGATGAGATTAATTCTTCCCTCCTTCCCACCCCGCCCCACCGCAGCTGGGGTCTGTCTGTCTGTCTGTGGGTGAGTGGAAGCAGAGGTGGCAGCCAGGGCTGACAGACCACATCTGCAGTTCCTGAGAGCAGAAGGGACAGAGGGAGGAATTAACCCCTCACTGCCCCCTTTGCTGTCACTAAGCCACAGCTGCTGGGAAGGGCCCTACCCCTGCGGCTCAGCTTGGGCCGGCCCTGCCATGCAGCTGAGTGAGACTAGTCCAGGCAATGGAGCCCTTCCCAGCATCTGTGGCTTAATGAGAGCTGTTCCCCATACCCAGGCTAGGCTGGGCCAGGCAGCATTTCACATAGCCCCTTTCCTGTTCCCAGGCTGGGCCAGGCTTGACAGAACCACACAGAGCCTCCCTCCCCACTCTGCGGCAGCGGGGTTGGCAGGGGAAGGAAGGGGAAGAGTCCCCCTCTGGGACCAGGCAGCACCACACAGAGCCCCGCTCCCCACCCCGCGGTGGCGGGGGGGAGGAGGAGAAGAGGGAAGAGTTCCTCTCCAGGGCCAGGCAGTAATGCACAGAGCACCCACTTTTCTGCCTCGCAGTGATGAGGGAGAGAGAGGAAAAGGAGGGGGAAGAGTCCTCCTCTGAGGCCAAGGAGCAGAGCTGTGTGCCCAGACTGCTCCTGGCTGTCAGGGAGCTGCTGTGGCAGACAAGGCTCTCCCCTTTCTCTTCCCCTCCTGCCATGGGGCTCTGGCCAGGCCCATTTCCTCTTTCCCCACCCTCTGACCCCTGCAGGCCAAGGTGGGGGTTTAGACCCCTTTTCAGTCATACTCAGGCCTGCCAGAGCCTGGGTACCCTGCCCCCACCAGCTCAGCTTCTCTATGGAGGGAAGAGAGAGTGTGTTCTAGCATCCTTGGGCTTCTGGCCTGAGCCACTGCAGGCGTATGCCTGCATTTCCAGAATGAAAAGTGAATGTCTATCTACTTGCAAATCAGTTCAACCTCTGCAGGTTACACTAACCTGCAAAGATTGAATTAGTTCAGGCTAGGGCTTTTTGAATGTCTGTCCCTAGCCCATAAGCCAAGGGACTAGTAAGTAAATTGGATCTGTCAGAATGACCCAAAACATGACAACACCATCAGTATCCATAAAGACCACAGAAAGAAAAGAACCCAACGTTATGAACAATTCACTTTGGTATTAGTGATCTCCTCTGATGGTAATTAACCAGACCTTCTAGCACCATGGAGAAATGATCCTTTTTTGTTAATCAACACCATGGCCTGGTATGTATGGGAAAGAATGAGTACATATATTCCATCAATAGCTTTATAGACTTTGGGAACTCTAACCATACACATCCTCCCAAACACATCCTCCCAAATGTATAACCCAAAAGAAGGGAGGAAGGGAGAAGAACACAGACTTCCATTGTAGAAACTGATGATCAGGGATCCTCATTTCTTATTTAAAAAAAAAAAAAATCGCCAATTTTCGGTTTTAAAAAAGTAACCCAAAATTGACATTTTTCCATGATTACAATGAAACACCTATATAATGGTATTTCATTTTAATCATGAAAAAATGTGGATTTTGGGTTACTTCTATTAAACCAAAAATTGGGGATTTTTTCTCGGAGAAAACTGGGATCACTGCTGATGATTAATCTATCAACTGGCCAGTAATAAGGGTGGGGAGTTTCCAGATAGCAATGGCAACAGGCTTCTCTACTCTGAAAGGTGTTCTTTCACTATAAGTTCAAGGTGAGCGCTGACATTCTCCCAGATAAGTTCTTTTTCTTAATATCCTCCAGTTATGCCACTAGGCAAAGATGGTTTTCTGACCCCAAAGCACTGGTCCGCTAAATGAAATTGCTCTAAGAGAAGGTCTAAGAAAGGAATGAAGCAAAGCCCAGGGACTCATATCACCCTGTTTCTGAAGTTATTGCATGAACTTAGCTATGCTTGTAGCAGACCGTATTCGTCACTCTGGGGAATAGCACTTGCTAAGGTATCCTCCATGCTGCCTGACAACTTTTGAAAATGGCAACAGGAAGTTGACAAAAAGAGATAGACATTGAGATGGAATGAGACAAATCACAGAATTTGTTTGAATTCCCCAGCCTCAGAATTTCCTTGCCCTCTGGTAAGCACAAAAATCCCAGCATGCCCAGTAACAGGGCAGTGCAGCATGGAAAGCCTAACCAGAATCATGAGTGCTTATTTCAACACATCATTTTGATATATGCTTGCAGCAGCAGTTGCTCAATGTACCTTCTTCACATAATAACAATGCAGTATTATTACTATTTAGGCAACAGTTAATATAATTACCTACCATGGATACCTACCTTCAGTTTCAAATGTCAGCATAGCCTTATTCTAATCCCCAGCCAGTTTTGCAATGTCATGTTACCTGTCCAGATACACCATATATGAAAGAAAATGACTGGAAGGGCCATTTTATTTCTGAATAATCATGCATGCACTAAAGTCTCATTCATTTAAGCAATAGTTGTTACTATAGGTATGATATTTTATTCAACAACAAAAAGCAGAATCAAGATACACAGTGACGTGTATAACAATCAAAGTTTAGAAACTTGTCTGATAAGACCTTTCTATCAGATGAAGGTTTTCACAACAAACTTAAATAGAAATCTTCCCTCTCTTACTCTTAAGTCATGCTAAATCTTATCTTTCTCACCTCACAAGTCAAAACTGTCCAACATTTGCAAAGCAGTATTTGTATAAATGGAGTGATAAAACAAAGTGGGGTTATTAGACTACTGTCTACTATTGTTGCTAAAATTTGTTTTTCCACAAGAGACAAGAACCATGCAGGTCCATCAATAGAAAGAAGCTTTTTCGTGAGCAATATCACTGGCTAAATGAAATTCCTTTTACCTGTACATTTCAGTCTCATAAAATGAAAAGTGAAGGGCTCCCATCAGATCAAACTCTCTGGTTTCTACATTTAGATTGGTGGGGAACTCATAAATTTGCATAGGAGCATTTCACTAAGTTGTGAAGTAACAGAAAAAAATGCATAGCTATGGCAGTCAGTTCTGAAAACAGAGTCAAATGCAACATTTCTTCAGGGAAAGCAGAAGCCCAAATGGATTTGTGGCAGACATTGATAAAAGCCCTTACTTATTCTTAGCATATGATCAGCCACTCTAAACACTAGGATATTAGGAATACATTCCTGTGCCATAGTAGATATCTGATTATGTGTATGGCAGACAAGTCCTGGAAGCTACTGACACTGAACGATGTGTCTGATTGATTTAAAACAAGGCTGTCCAACTTCTAAGCAGCTGGGAGCCACATGCCCCATGGACCACACTTCCAGGGGCTGCATGACCTATGGGATGCACCAGTGAGGGTCATCTGCTACCTGGATGGTCCTCACTGCACCACACACCTGAAACCTCCCCTCCCCATCCGCTGCAATGATCCTGCATGGACACCCCCTCTTATTGATGTGGCAGGAACCTACATGTGTCCCCCCCACCCTTGCTTTGTTCTCACTTTGAGCTCCTTGCACTGTAATTTGCCATACTGCATCTCCCCATGGGGCAAATGCAGAAGGCAGAAATCAGAGGAGGCAAGGGAAGCCAGAGACTCTGACTGCTAAAGCAATAGGGGGAGTGACAACTTAACATGTGGTCCACAGGCCACCAGTCTGACAGCCCCAAATTAAAGCTAAGATTACCAGCAATGAGCAAGTTTTATTTAATGTGTCAAGTGTATAGCCACGAAAGTGTCTTTTTTCCTATGGGGAGGGGTGCATTTTGGACAGAAGCTAAATTAAAGACAGTTTTCACTACATAGTGGAAGTCTGGTAGCTTGGAGATAGCTTAAACAGTTATTATTGCAGCTATTGTTATTTAGCAGCTAAAAGAAGTATCTGGATGTTCTCTTCTTGGGAGTACTAACTTTAGATATATATATATCTCTTTCTGCTCTGGATTCAGCTATCAGCCTTCCTTCATGTCTGCTGTTTCCCATTAGCCTTCACACAACCATAACCATTCCCCATGCCGACTTCCTCCTTTGGCATTCCCATGCATTTAAGGTTATCTTGGTTTCCAGGTGCATCTCAGCTATCCCCAGTGATGCCTCTCTCTTAAATAGTTTTATGTTGCTGTATAGTTTCAAAATGCAACACCAGGATTTGTGGAATCCTTATAGGACAGAACAATTGAATAGAAAGATTTTACACCTTGATCAAAAACAAAGCATGATACCTGCTCTGTTCATTTAAAAAAAGGCAATACCTGTCTTTTTATATCGCACATCCAGCAAAAAGAAAACAGAAGAGAGAAGCAGCTATGTTGCTATAGAAAGAGTATGGAACAGAAAATACACAGCCTCATTCCTCTTTCCTTTTTAGTCTGCTGACTTTGGGGAAAACTGTAGCTTAACTTGTCTTTATGTCTTCCTCTTTAGTCAACAAACCCAGCTTCTATTTATGCTCAGGAACACATTACCTAGGGAGACTGTGGAACTGCTGTCACTGAAGGGTTTTAAGAAAAAGGTTATAGAAACATCTGCCCAGAATAGCTTGGGAATAGTTGATCATGCCTTGGGGGAGAAGAATGGACTAGATGACCTCTCAACATCCCTTCCAGTTCTATTTGCTACAATTCTGTATGGAATTTTAATTTTTTTGTGGAATATTTCTGTGTAGAAGTTTTTATTATAAGTTGAACATAATTCTTCTATGACCAAAGGGAATTGGCTGTGTCAGCAGCTCTCTCCTTGCCTTCAGCTTGCAGAGTCTCTTAATATATTATCGGTGCATGCTCAGATAATTAAGGTTCTGCTGAATATATCCCTAAAAATCTGTAGTAGAATTGTGTAGGAGTAGTACCTTCCACTGGGGAAATTATTCATTTAATCTCATTTAAAATGCCCCATATTACTTACTTCCTTGCAATGCTCTATATAATTGCAGGATGTACAGTAGTGCACATATATTGATATGTCATGTTTTGTTTCTGTTCCACCTCTGCCAAGAGCCCTTCTCTCAGATATCCCAAAAACCTAAGATCCTACCCTTCTGCTCTATTTCCCTCTAATATTGTAACTAATATTGAAATATGGAGTTTTTTTGAGTTTTTATAAGGTCTACTCTTTGGTCTAATTTGACCTTGTAGTTCTCCTTCAGCCCAGTGCTTCAAAGAGAGGAGTGTTTCATTTGTGTAAGAAGAGGGATCTTAAACACTGCTACATCTCTTTTATCTCTGGGTGCCTGTAGACATATGGGGAGGCTGATCCAACAAGCTGTAATTACAGCACATTGGAGAAAACTCGATCAATTGAGTCTGTTGGTATGTACTAATTAGTGAGCTTCAGCATCCTTCATGTCTCATACATCAGCATCCTCGCTCTTCAGAATGGTGGCGGGGGACTTTAACTAAAGCTTGTTAGATGCTTTAGCTAAAGCACCTCCACTGCCATTTTGAAACATGGGGGTGCTGATACATGAGACACTGTGGCTGCTGTAATTAGGGTGGTCTCAGAGCCAGTCTAATTAAAGTGCCTCCCCACCCCACCCTTGGAGCGCATACAAAAACTCCCTGATATTAACTTAGAGCTTCTACTTGCCTCCATTATGCATTTCACTATCATTCTCTCTTCAAAAATACCTTTTAAGAAGAATCTTCCTGTGATCACTTACAAATTCAATAACTGAATATTGTGCTATTCTGCTTCAACTTTGGACAGTATGCTCATTCCTTTTCCTAGCTTGACTTTGGAATTCATGCTTCCTATTTCAAAATCTACAAAATCTCGCTCTCCTCTTTCTCTGCTCTCTCTGTTCACCTTTTGATCTCTTCACAAAAGCTTTTTTGGATTTTATGCAAGCAGGAATAGGTTTCCCCTATCTATTCATCCTTAAGTGTTTATGCAAAATTTCCAAATGGGCCTTAACTTGAACTCAAGGCTTTTCTCTAGAACTCTGCTTGCAAATCAGACACCTAATTACCCAGCCTGCTGACAGGTGCAACCCTGAAAATAGAAATTTGAAAGCTGCTATGTCATCTTAGACATATATTAGTTAAAATAGTTATTTTTTCTTCCTCATCCATACTTGGTAAATTCTCTGATTCTCCTTATTTTCATTTGACCTTTTAAAACAATTGAGAACCAGTGTACACTAAACATTCTGTGTAAAATTGGGTTTTGTTGTAATGAGTGATGAAGACAAATTGGTTGTCTAAATCAGCAATGATTGCTCAATGATGTAATGTGATGCATGTGACACTTTGCTATAATTCACTGACCTATTGTACACTATAAATATCTTGGTGTCAATATAGCCTATGGTGAAAGAGAGACAAGGTAGGGCAGGGTGTTACCTTAAGGTGTCTATAGACATGCAGGTGTCACAGGGCACTAAGGTGTGCCTGCTTCTTTTTAAGAGTAGAAGCAGTCCAGTCAAGAGCCCTGTGGGCTGGGCAGGACACCATAGCTTCAGGTTGCCTGAGCAACAGGCTAATGAGGTAATTAGCCAGCACCAGCAAGTGGTCAGCTGACCAGAGGGAAGCAGGGCTCAGCAGCATATAAGCCCAAGGCTAGGTTGGTGGGGGGACTATCTGGCAACTGCTGGGGGAGGGAGTACAGGAAAGCTAGTAGGGATATTTAGTAGCTTGTAAGACTAGTATAGTTCCAGAAATTCACAAGGTGTCCAGGGCTAGGAGGCATGCTATTGCAGGGGTAGAGGTTTGCTCTCTTAAAGGGACAGAGTGCAGGCTGTATTGTTATTGCTATGTTATATACCAAGGGCTGATGTTTATGTTGCTGTTTGATCTGGTGGTTGGGTGGGACTGAAAGGGGTGGTTTTAAAGGTCCCATTAGTGCCTGTGAGGTTTGGGGTGTGGTGTACATGAGGCAAAGGAGCCATGTGATTTGTCCCTACAGCTACAGGAGCCCTACAGGGATCTAGTCAAGCCAGGAGGGAACTGTTAGGTTTGAGGCTGACTCTGAGGCCTTTGGTAGCCTCCCTTAATCACTCTTCAGTAGTAAAATCAAGGCATGGTGGGTGAGCGAATTAGTGGGAAAGGCTATGGAGTTTGAGCCAGATGGGAGCCACAGTTCCACTGAGAAATGTCACAGCCACCCCAGTAGACTTGCAACCTGTTACAGCAGGGATGCTGCTCCAGCATGCTGTAATTATAGCATATTGGAGCAGATTTGCTTAATCATGTCTGCTGAAGCATGCTAATTAGTCAAACAAGCTTTAGTTAAAACACCCCTGCTGATATTTTGATGCATGGGGACACTGAATACATGAGACACTGTGGGTGCTTTAATTAAATTGGCTCTTAGAGTCACTCTAAAGTGTCCCCCACCCCTGGAGCATGAGTAAAGATGCCTTTAGAGCCTAACTGATTCAGAGGCATGAACTTTCATAGGTTTCAAACTAAGATGTTACCCACAAAACCAGTTAGGTGGTGCCGCCCTGCCCTACCTTCTGTGCTGTGCTGCAGCTGGGCTGTGGGGAGAAGCAGCAGCTGCAGCCAGGTCCTAGAAGCAGCTTACCTGGGACCTGAGCTAGGTCATTCCAGCCTGCTGCTTGAAAAAGTTGCCAACCACTACATTAGATAGATGCTTTAGTGCTTTAATAGATGATAATGTTTAAGCTTTGGGAAAATGGTGGGGTAGGAGATTTAAAAACAAAATCAGTTATTTTTAGCATTGGCCTATTTGCAAATAAAATAAGTCCTTGGAGCTATAAATGTGGCCCAGATGCTATTTTGTCTTAAATATTTTACCTTCTGTAAGAATGAGCTGTCTTTTTCCCTCAGACATACAGCACCCAGATAAGTTGAGTATTGGTATGTTTTATTGTGAAAAAGAAAAGAATGAAAGAAATCACTGTAATGTGTATCCACCTCATGGAAGTTTTAGCAATGCCTAAAATCCAGCTGCATAACCAGATTTTTTTATTTAAATCCCAGTCTGTTTACATAAGGATTCCAGCTAATAACGGTTGCACATTGCATAATCACTAATCCCATCTTCCTCTTCATTTTTACAATAAATTAGTTTTAATTATATCACTTGAAATTAACAACTAGTTCTGAGAAAGATTGGTACACAGTTAAAACAGCTGCATTTCATGTTTATATGTATACAGTGCACTATACATCCTGTCACCAGTTTTCAGGGAGACTTAACCTACACATGAGTTTTCTGTATCCTGTTACCTAGACACTAGGCTAAGTACAGGTTTTCAAGAAGTCAACGATGGAAGCACTCTAACTTTTTAACTTTACTCTGAGCACCCCCGTTTGGGTCAGGAAAAAGAAGAACACACATTAGCCCTTGTGGAGAGGGTGGGGGCTTGGGGCATGCCTGCCCAACCTGACTGCAGCAGGTAGATGCAGCTCTTGCACACCTCCCAGCATGCCCGTGAGCTCCCAAGGCTGCTGAAGACTCCCAAGCTGAGCCAAATGGGCCAGTCCTCTCCCAGTAGCTGGTGAGGACAGCATGGCTGCCTATTTGGACCTGATGTAGCAACAGCTCTTCATAGCCACAAGTAATCAGCTGACCATCCTGCACATGCCCACCCAGAGCACCCTGCACCTGCCATGTGTGTTTGTGTGTGTCCCAGATACTTGTATTCCCCCCACCGCCACCTCCACTGATCTTGGTGGTCTCAACCCTACACTATGGCAGGCTGTCCAGAGCTGTGAAGCCCTGGCTGAGCAGCTCGTCACCTACATGGAGTGAGCCCTCCCTAGATGAGGAGCATTGTGGCAGGCTTTCGCACTACAATGTGAGTATTGAATTATCCCAAGCCTACTTGCCCGTCACAACTTGTGGGATGATGTCTCCACCAGAGAAGGTCCCGGCTTGGCCAGGTTGAGATGAGGTGCCAGTAGGTATCTATCACATCCCCACCACGTTTTAAGTAGGTTGATGTGGTAGATCTGCTTCTCAAGCTGCCTGCCCAGTTGCAATCAAACTTTGTAATCAACTGGGTCCATGTGCCATGTCACCTTGAATGGCCCTTGCTACTTGGCCAGTAAGTGGCTGTTATGGTCCGGCAGCAAAACCAGTATGCAATCACCTATATTAAAAAGGCAGCCCCTTTCCTTCCTATTGTATTGGGCTTTTTGCCACACCTGGGTTTGCCTCAGGTTTTCCTTGGCAATCTCATGAGCATAGGTCAGGCACTCTCCTGGCTCCATCATATATTTAGCTACATGCGTTCCCCTCTGGGGCTGCTGCTCCCAGTCATTGCATACCACATTGAGAAGGCCTCGTGGCTGGTAATTATAAACTAATATGAAGGGTGAATACACAGTGGATGCCTGGGGTGTTTTCCATACCATGAACATTCAAAGGTACCAGGAGCTGGTCCCACCTTTTTGGGTCCCCCTGTATACATTTTTGGGGCATGAGTTTTAATATACAGTTGAAGTGCTCCACCAGTCCATCTGTCTGGATGTGGTAGATGGACGTCTGGAAACATTTTACCCCAAGAACATCATAGAAACCCTTCCATAGTCTGTTGTGTCAGAGTGCCTTTTGTGCTCACCACTCAAGGGCTTTCACAGGCTCTGAGGGGAGCCTGCTTTGGTGGAACAGCAAGGGGGAACCTTCCCCAGAAACTATTCTAAGGGGGGAAGGTATGTGGCAGAGCACCTCTGGTGTCTGCCACTTTAAGAGCCTGAAGAGGCAATCAGCAGGTGCGGCCCACCTCTGATGAGCAGCCATTTTAAGATTTGGACCAGCTGAGTTAGAGGCAGTGCTCTGCTGCCTGGCACTGAGGACATCTCCTGGGGGAGCTGCTTCTCTGGTAACACTAGGAGCTAAGGGTACGAGCACATGGGGACGGTTAGGAGGGTCTTGGTCCTGGGCATCACCTAAAACTACACCCTGCTGGTGATGGGTGGCCTGGTGGGGCTGTTCATGGTCCCCCAGAAATGCCAGGCTAGTTACCACTCCAGGGGAAGGCAAGTAGGGGTGCCTAAACCCCATCCCCTGCCTTTGGGTGGGTTATTTAACATCAGAGGCAGTTGGGGGTCAGGTATGGCTGCAGCCAACTGAGCTCATGTGAGGTGCAAGACCTTGGAGAGTGGGGCCAGGTGTGGCTGT
>NW_017728886.1:171518236-171520421 GCF_001723895.1 Crocodylus porosus | reverse complement strand
GATCTGCTTCTCAAGCTGCCTGCCCAGTTGCAATCAAACTTTGTAATCAACTGGGTCCATGTGCCATGTCACCTTGAATGGCCCTTGCTACTTGGCCAGTAAGTGGCTGTTATGGTCCGGCAGCAAAACCAGTATGCAATCACCTATATTAAAAAGGCAGCCCCTTTCCTTCCTATTGTATTGGGCTTTTTGCCACACCTGGGTTTGCCTCAGGTTTTCCTTGGCAATCTCATGAGCATAGGTCAGGCACTCTCCTGGCTCCATCATATATTTAGCTACATGCGTTCCCCTCTGGGGCTGCTGCTCCCAGTCATTGCATACCACATTGAGAAGGCCTCGTGGCTGGTAATTATAAACTAATATGAAGGGTGAATACACAGTGGATGCCTGGGGTGTTTTCCATACCATGAACATTCAAAGGTACCAGGAGCTGGTCCCACCTTTTTGGGTCCCCCTGTATACATTTTTGGGGCATGAGTTTTAATATACAGTTGAAGTGCTCCACCAGTCCATCTGTCTGGATGTGGTAGATGGACGTCTGGAAACATTTTACCCCAAGAACATCATAGAAACCCTTCCATAGTCTGTTGTGTCAGAGTGCCTTTTGTGCTCACCACTCAAGGGCTTTCACAGGCTCTGAGGGGAGCCTGCTTTGGTGGAACAGCAAGGGGGAACCTTCCCCAGAAACTATTCTAAGGGGGGAAGGTATGTGGCAGAGCACCTCTGGTGTCTGCCACTTTAAGAGCCTGAAGAGGCAATCAGCAGGTGCGGCCCACCTCTGATGAGCAGCCATTTTAAGATTTGGACCAGCTGAGTTAGAGGCAGTGCTCTGCTGCCTGGCACTGAGGACATCTCCTGGGGGAGCTGCTTCTCTGGTAACACTAGGAGCTAAGGGTACGAGCACATGGGGACGGTTAGGAGGGTCTTGGTCCTGGGCATCACCTAAAACTACACCCTGCTGGTGATGGGTGGCCTGGTGGGGCTGTTCATGGTCCCCCAGAAATGCCAGGCTAGTTACCACTCCAGGGGAAGGCAAGTAGGGGTGCCTAAACCCCATCCCCTGCCTTTGGGTGGGTTATTTAACATCAGAGGCAGTTGGGGGTCAGGTATGGCTGCAGCCAACTGAGCTCATGTGAGGTGCAAGACCTTGGAGAGTGGGGCCAGGTGTGGCTGTGGCCACCTGAGCCCATGTGGGGTGCAAGACCCTGGAGATTGAGAATGGTGGGCCAGGCATTCCAGTGAGTGGCACCTGACCCTGCAGGGTGTGTGTGTGACCCTAGGCCCTGCCTCCGTAGAGGCGGAGGTGTAGAGCGGGGTGCAATGGGGCACCTAATGACCTGCACCAGAGTGACAGGTGGGAGGCCTGGAGAGAGGGGTGAGTAGTGAGGCCCTGCGAACAAGGGGCCTGAGGTAAGGCCCTGCGAGGAAAGGGTGGAAAGTGAGCCCCAGTGAGCAGGGGGCTTGAGGGTAGGCCCTGCTAACATGGGAGCTGAATTAGGTCCGAGTAAGCCTTCAGACGCCTGAGGCCACAGCTGGGCCAGAGGCTGATTGGGTGGGGTGGCTGAGGAAGTGCCATGAGTAAACAACAGGGTGAGTCAGGAGCCCCTAATTTAGAGCAGTGGGGTGAGTGACCTGGTGAGTGACCAGAGGCAGAGTCACTCCAATGTTCTACAAACCACCCAGTGTTCGCTCAAATGAGGGTTGCAGGAGAAGCCTGAGAGGCCGCTTGCTCGCTGGCCAGGGAGTGCAGGGAAGCAAGCCCCAGGACCCTTCAGGCAAGGACACGGTGAGTGTGGTCCCAGGAGAAGGAGGGGTGGTATGAGAGTGGCCCCACAAAGGGGTAGTATGAGAGAGACTGCATGAGAGGTGGTAGAGTGAGAGAGGCCTCAGTGAGAGTGGGGTGGTATGAGTGTGACCCGTGATAGGACGGAGAGTGAGAGGCCTAACGCTGGGATGAGTCGAGCCTGGCCTCAGGCCAAAGCCAAACACAGCTGTCAGGAACATCTGCAAGGCTTGGGGTGCAGTATAGGGGTGGTTGGAGCTGCATACATAGGCCCAGGAGAACACAGCATCCAAAAGGCAGCCTCCTACTTAATTAAGACCTTAATTTTTGAACAACAAGGCATGGCAGATGAGAAAGGCGGGTGGCATGCCCAGAGGCAGGTGGGAGACTAGCACTGTGGCT
>NW_017728886.1:171473881-171517546 GCF_001723895.1 Crocodylus porosus | reverse complement strand
CCTTTCTCATCTGCCATGCCTTGTTGTTCAAAAATTAAGGTCTTAATTAAGCTGGGCATGTCTTGCAGTATAACCTAACTTCCTTCTAGAGCCCCGGTCAGTAGAAGTGCAGCAGCAGGTGTTCCTCAGTCTTATCCCAGCCTAGGTGCCCTCCCATGGGCTCATTGTGGGCCAGCCTTATCAGAGCGGCCCAGTATGGCTGAGGCACCAGCAGCTGTAGCAGCTTGTCCCCTTGTCCCTTCCTGCAGGTGATATGATAGAGGAGATCATCTCTTACCTCAAAGTGTGGGACTTGGGCTGGCTGTAGGAGATCTCTGTTGCAATGCATTAGTCTTTTCCCAAATGCATGTTGGAACACTAGGTCATGTAGTTGATCTACCCAGAAGGGCCCCAAACCCAAGACCTCATCTCTAACAGGCCAGCCAGTTCTATCCCAAGCATGGCCTCTGCACTCTCTTCTGTGAACCTGTCCTGCTCCACCAGATTGGTGTCAGTGGCACCCTCAGCCATGGTGCACTGCAGAACCTTGGCTAGGTATGGCCAATCATGCCGAATCAGTATGGGAGGTTTCAGGAGAACCCTACCACTCTCTCTTGAGTGCGCTGAAGGACCATGACCAGCAGCTGTCAGCACTCATGTCTTCCATTGGCTGTGCACACACACCAGCGTTTTACCTGTCATGGGTGTGCTGGCTGTGGCTGGCAGTGCTATCATATGCACCAAAGTCTGCACGCACTGCATGTCTATCATGGCTGTCAAGGTGCAGCCACCCACATGGGCATCAACAATATGCTGGGACAGGCAGGGCTCAGAGCAGATCAGACCAAAACTAGAATCCATCTTCTCCATTCCCCACTGCTGGCTTTAACTTCTTCTTCCTGGCATGTAAACCTGCAGCCAGTGATGTGGCTGGGCAGCCCAAGGGGCATCGCCAGAACAGATGCCCCCACATCAGGAACAGTGCTCTTCTCATGGTGCGGGCCCTGACCAAGGCTCTCATCCTGGCCAGCCAAGAGGATGGGCTAGCCCTTTTGGTTCCACCCAAGTCAGTCTATCACAAGTGGGTTTTTCACTGGCTCCAACAAAGGCCTCTGTGATATTCACCGCTTCTTCCAAGGCCTCTGGCTGATGCTGTTGTACCCATCTCTGTGCTTGTTCTTTCAGATCCCAAATAAACTGCTTGAGGGTGATGGCCTTGAACAGTTTCATGGATGGCCTCTCTGTGGGCTTGAGGAATTAGGAGCCAAGTGGCTTAAGGCACTGGGCCAGCATCCAAGGCCATCACTTCTCTGGTCTGTTATACATAGGTCATCTTCATAAATGAAATATGTTTCAAATTGATCAGTCATTCATGAAGATGTTCTATAACATACAGTGGTGCACATATGCTTCCTTGAGGGAGACCATTAATCTATTGCATCCATCGGCTTCACTTCCCATCCAGTTTGACAAAAATAGTTTTTGAGCAGGGTTCACATCAACTCTGTAAGGTGTAGATCTTTTGTTGTTTCCAGGGTCTTATGGAGGAGTAAGAGTTTAACTGTAACTATATATGGCTGTTAGGTCTATGAACACAGCTCTGGTGACCGGGTGTCTTTCAAAACTATCTTCATTGAGTTAGATTGAGCAGCTGGCTTGTAGATTTTTCCAGGGTGAAAGCCACCCTGTTTGAGGATTAGATGTTTATCTACATATGGGGCAAGCCAGTTTAGTATCAGTTGTTCATACAATTTGTGTGTGCAATAGCAGAAGGATAGGTCTGAAGTTCTTTGGGTCAGGTGGATCTTTCCCTGGCTTTAGAAGTGCCAATACTTGAGCATTTCACCATAACTTTGGAATTTTTTGACTGCCTATGTATGAGTTGTATAGGCGGAGGTGCCATTCTCAAGCCTGGGGTCCAAATTGCTTGATTTGTTTGGTAAATACATCATCAAGGCCAGCTGCTTTCCCAGTCTTCAGTGCATTAATACCAGCATTCAGCTCTGACATTAAGAAGGGGCTTGTAAAAAGCCAGGTCTTTGGGGTATTTGCATCTTGTGAGCAATTTGGTTAGCAGTGACATTACAATGTTGATCTACCTTTCATGTGTCGTTGCTTAGTTTACGTATCATTGCCAATGCCTTTTTACCATTATGCATCATATCAGTTGGCACAACCAGGATCTGCCAAGATTTCCTGCGTTCTTCTGTGACGACTAAAATAAGCTCCTTGCTTGTGGTGATGGTGTTTGCAGAAAAGGTCTAGTTCATATGGAGGCCATAGCAGAAGCATTCATGTCACCACCCCTCTCAGGTACTGCCAGGTATTACCTGTGATTCTGCTAACATTCCAAAACATGATTTTGACTAAGGGCTGCCATAGCTGGATCCCAAGTGGTCTTTGACCTTGCTCCCTATCCTGGCACTGAGACTCTTAACTCTGTAGTGAGATGGGTTACTTCCCTTAGACAGACAGGGGGTGGCCATTCGTAGACCTCATTCTTGGACCTTCACAGCACATTCCTGGGCCTGGGCAGCTCATTCCAGTGCCACAGCAGTGTGGATGCAAGTAGTCGCCATCCTGTGCATTCTGATGCCCCATATCAAGGGTCCTCTTTGGTCCTCATGTTGCCGTTGCCCATGCCTCCAGTGCTCTGCAGGTGTCCAGGTGACCCTTCTAGATCCAGCAGAGCCTGCAGGCAAGGGAGACACCAAGGGATCTCTGAGTCCTCTGTCCATACCCTTTCCCCAACTCAGGGCTGGAAGCTGTGCAGCTCCTCATGACCCAGCACTGACCATGGCACAGAATGCCTGTGTTCTGCCTCCCAGCTGGGAAAACCTGGACACCTGGTTTCTGTCTACCTGCTGGGGGAGCCGAGAGGGCTCCAAAACCCAAGTATCAGGGCCTGAAGTGATGAGCCTTCTCCAGTTCTCAGGGAGGGAATTGTGGGGGGTGGAGGGACAGCAGTTTGTTAGGGACAATTCCTGTTTCCCACTGTATCTTACCTGCAGCTCATTCATAGCTGCTTTTCCAAATGATGCCTTGAGGACTGCCACCAAAAATGTGCAGTTTTACCTGTTGGTTACACCTTGGTTGTGGGGCTTGAAAAAACTTTCAGTATTTTCAAGGGGCTGTTTGTGTCAGATGGACCTAGGTAAACATGCTGCCCTCTCTCAGGAAAGCAACAGGACCTGAGGAATAGGACAGTCAGTTGTCAATTACTCAGATTTATGGCTGTGACAGGAGTATCACTATCGGAGCTTTTTCCAGGGTGGCTCCACCCTCCTGTAATGGGTCAACCGCCTGCTTACTCGCCTGCCATGCCTTGATCTTACTTGATTAGAAGATGGTTATAATCAGCGGGAGGCTGCCCATTTTTCCGCGCCCCAGTGACGGGGCACTACCTGTGGCTCCTTTTCCTCGCCTACACCGCAGCCCAAGCCTCACAGATGGAGTTGACATGGTTTGACCTGCGCCCTGTTATGTTCTGGTCCTCCTCTTTACTCCTGGGGCTCCTTGCTGCCCCCTCTCTCTTGCGTTGGGGGCTCCTTGCTGCCCCCTCTCTCTCGCGCTGGGGCTAGGGCCACTGCACCCTGCAAATGCTGTGCTCTCTCAGGCACCAGGAACCCCCACGCTACTGGGGAGTCCCTGTGAGGCCTCCTCCAACCCCTAACAGCCTCACCCGGTCCTCCGGTCAGAACAGTAAACATAAAAGATAAAGCCCCTGGGCTACAACATAAAAACTAGACCGTCCAGTCAAACAAAATCTACTCCCTACTAAAGAGTGAGCGAACAGGGGGAAGGAGGGCTCCCCAACCCCAGCAGTGACCGGGGAATGCTCTCACTGCCAGAGTCCTCCCCTCTGTCTGTCCGAGCTGAATCCCTACTCCCCTGGCTGCTGCAGAGGGACTGGCCTCGTACCTGGGCTTAAGAAGGGATAAGCCCTGCCCCTTCCTGTCAGCTGGTTTTACCAGTTGCCCCAGCAACCAGCACCTGTGCAGCCCTGGTGACTGGCAGCTGAACCTCCCCCTTTCTGCCACTAGGGGTCTCCCCAGAGCAGTCTCCACGCTCAGGCACAGGGCACCTGAGTGCACTGCGACAATGGCCCTACTCAATGTAACACAATGTAACACAAACTGATAAGCCCCCAACAACAATAGGGTGGACTGAGCCTGGCACCCTACCATTGTTTCAGCCCAGTGGTACAGGGGTTGAGGTGGGGGGTGTTTGGAGGCACAAGGTCAGTGAGAAGCATCAATAAGTCAGTATCACCAGTCTTCCACATGGACAATCATTGAGCCAAGAGCATGCTGAATATCAGAGTAGGCAACTCAACTATATCCTTCCCTATGAGCATACCCCAACTAGTCAAGGAGTCACATTAGACTTTTCCCTCACCTATAAAAATCACATTCAGGTCAGCAGTAAAGTCTCAGCACAGGTATTTGCCTTAAGATGTTAAGCCAGCACAACATGGTTTGCCAACTTCAGCATGTGCTCAGAACCACCACACTTGCAATGATATATGCCACAGCAGATTACTGTGCTCTGGCATGGTCTAGAAGTTGCACTAGAAAGCTCAACATTGTACTTAACAGTGTGTGGAGACATATAATAGGCAACACAACTCGCACACACACACAGATGTATTCCCTACACTCTAAGGCGTTAGCCAAGTGGTATAAGAAGATAGACCCCAACAGCTTCCCTACTACTGAGTTGCTGGACCCATGGACAGCCCAGGAGGCCAAGTACTGTGGCCCTGTGTGTTGTACTACATTTAGATATGGGGTGGGGTGAATGAAATGATTATTCGTAGTAATCTGGCCTGAAATCTATTCCTACAGCATTTTATACCAACACCAAATGAGTCCCTCATTGGGCATGACATTGACAGAGAAGTGTGGGTCAAGCTGAACTGACTGAGATCTGGATACAGATGCATCAAAACAATGACAGTTCCCTGTGTGACTGCAGAGTCCAGCAGATAGCACAGGACTTGATTGAAAGCTGCAACCTTTACAAATGCCCAGATGAGGTTGATGGAATCAACACACTGAGTGATAATACCAGAGAACGGCTCATAGCTGGCTGGAGGGAACAAGGTTAGAGGGAGGTTGGAAACAGGGCCTTTGTTACCTAGAGTCACTGAGAGCCCAGAGCTGGGGCTGGCCCAGCACTTGGGCAGAGGAGGCTAGGTCTTGACTAGGCCAGAATACCTCCCTGCAAGCAGGGGATGAGTGGGGTGCCACAATGCTCCATGGGATGTCAGCGGAGTGTGATCTACTGTGAGTCACAATTGGATGTGGAACAGATGGACTCTTATGGTGCTGTAACCTACAGCACCGAAGTCTGGTACCACATTCAACCAGGGTTATCTTGGAGCAGAATCCAGTATTTTTACAAGACTCTATGTACCCTGACCATTTGTTCAGTTATAGCTGTATTGCCTACCACATAATAAGTGTAACTTCTGTACCCAGCCATCATGTCAAACATCCTAGGAGTGTCTGCAATTGCAGATGTAAAGAATGACACATATTAAAGAACCGATGGTTAAATTGTCATCTAGAGTCATCTGATTCTACTGCCACAATTCTCAAGGATAAGAAATCAGGTTGAGACTTAAAAGTAGTTTAATATACATGAGTTTTCTCATATGAATTTGGAAAATATTCCCTTAACCAAACTTTGTAATATTATTGGTATTTTTGCATTTTTTAACATGGAAAGCCTTAATTGAAACTTCAAGACTAAGTCAAGACAGAATTTTTTTCCCTCTCATAATACTAAGGGATATCTGTATCCCCTGCAATTACAAAATGCAGTCATGCATTGCCAATATGGTGTGCTAATTATTATTATTATAAGTATTATTATTAATAACTAACAGTAGCATTTTTCAGTGTTGTAGCACATATTAGCAGATTATGTCAAAACCCTTTGTAATAATTAAATCTGTCCAGTCTCAGATTATGTTAGCAACATTATCCCACTTTACATACAAGAAGCTAAGACACAAATCTCCCCCTCCCCAGTTAGTACAGTGCCCAGCCAGGGAAAATAAGCTGAAATGGTGAATGCCCAGACTCATGTTTATACCACAAAACCACACACCCACATAACAACTTTTGCAAGTCTGTCTATTAAGTTCTACATTTCTCTCTCAAACTTCAAATCACATAATAAAAAAAAGACATTAATGATCTGAGGACTGAGAATCAGTGCTTTTTACTATGTGATATTCCCCCAGGGTTAATAACTAATTAAAACCTGCATTTCATGAAGATAAAGGGAGGTCTTTCTCCTATACAAGACTCTCAAGAGAAAGTTCCTCAAACCTGGGAGTATATCCAACACCACAAAAACTTCTGTGTATAGGCAGTGCCTGCATTAGAGGAAAAAAATCCCAAGCTCATCCAACTGCATCTGGCAGAAGATATCAGGGAGCAATAGAGGAAAGAGAACCAGAGAAAGTGAGCCACAGAGAAAAGCTTTTCATCTTAAACTGAGGCATGATTTTAGGATCGCAAAAAAAAAAAAAAACGGTGAGAGGGAGGACAGGGTCAACAATATCATGAGGAGCAATAATAATAAGCAAACTTTGCCAGCCTGGATTCAAGGAGGGCTTTGTATATGCAAAGGTTCTGGATTCAGATTTCATTTTTCAAAATGGTTAACCCCAATTTAGGGCCTGATCCAAAAGGCCTATTGATGTCAGCAGAAAGTCCTCCATTGCCCTTGAATCAGCTCTTAGAAACTAAACAGCTCTTCATGATATCACTTTTTGTCCATATAAGTATTTGTGTTGCTGCTTGAGAGGCCTAATAATTCTGACTGCTCTAACAATGCACATTTCTCAGTTGCTATTTGTCAAGTATCCCAAATGCCATTTGGCTCATCATTACCCACAAATCTGACATCATGACATCTGCAAGAATGTAATTGCCTGAATGTCCTTGGACGGTAATCAGTCTCTGAACAGTGCAAGGTTCTGTCAAACTTTGGCAAGCTCTCTGAGCTTGTTAAGACAATTAAGCAGTCTTGGAATAACATTATTTTTCATTTTTGATGACACTGGGTCCTCAAAGAGCAGATACAAATCAAATGAATAGAAATTCTAAGTCAAGTAGACTTGAACTGGTTTAGAAGTGTTATCATTCAGTTCATTTTAGCTATTTTATTTCTTATTTGTCTTGACAACTTTCCAGTGAATATTCTTTCCTACAGTCTCCTCCTCCCCCAGACATACTGAACTGGAATGGTTCCCAAGCATGAATTATTTTTAAAGGGACATACACAACCGTAAATCAGCTAAACTGTTAAAAATATTAAACAAAAATATAACATGCCTATTATCAAACCAAGAGAATATCAGTGTCAACTAAATATCAAGTCAAACTGATTGATTTAATTATCAAATCACTACAAAAACCTTAAATTCTAGAAAGATGTCTTAGTCCTAGATATTAGATCATCTAGTTTTAGCCCACAATTTCAGAAACAATCATAAAAATTGCTTCTTCAAATTGAGTTCTCACATGGTGTCTAACACTTCCCTTCCTCTGGTCCCAACAAAGATATCATAATACACACTTCAACAAAATACTCCTTCAGAAGTTGCACAGCTTTAGTCATCTCAAGTCTCTCAAAACTTTTCAACATAGGACACAAAACACACCGTCAGGAATAATTTTATGAGGCAATATTTAGGGTTGTTTAAACCCGGGGGTTTTAATTTCTGTTGCCTCTGATTTAGAGGGTCTACATGCTGTCATATACATGCATGCACACAGACATATGTCACACCCTAAAAACATAAAAAGCTTTAAAAAAAGTTTAGGATTTTTCTACTAATGTAAAAGAAGGTGGTTAACTTTACAGACTTTGAGAACTTTCAGGCTTTTCAGTCTAAGATAGCATAGGATAGAAGCTGATACAAGGGCTAGTGTGTAATGTTTTACTGCTGCATCTCTTCCACCTAATGGCCAAAAGTTGGCAAGGCCTGCCATTCAAGATTAGTATTGTTTGCACTTAATACCCAGATATATACAACAGTATTTCTGAACTTATGTATCAGTGCTTATATATAATATCAAATCAGTATGTTTGGGGGATCTATAAAGCCAGCAGTGTCTGTCTTTTCCTGAGCTCTCTGGATATGTCTGTCCCTTAGTGGCAACGAGCCTTAGGCAGGATATTCCTAAGCATGGCCTCCCAAGCTATTCTTGCTCATGTGCTGTAAGCCTGGAAATATATTGCTGAGGACATTTTAACATCCATCTGTGGTTGCTCTGAAGAATTTGTTTCTGGCAATCTTGAAGGTGAAGCCTAAGAGCATCCTCTCTGAACTTTTTCCCTTTTTCATGGATGTGAGCAGAAGCAAGTAAGTTATGGTAAGTCAGGACTCACTGCTGCTGAAGTATAAAGATACCATCTGAGTGCACCCCCTCATTGTTTCTGGCCTTTAATTCTCCCAGTTACAAACATGAGATGATTGTAATCTTGGACTAGGACTTGGTTTCGGAAAGAACAAATCATTTGGAGAAAAAGGATATTAAGAGAGAGTATTTTAAAACATACAGGGTGCATCTACATGAAATATTTCCTGGGTAGTTGATTAATTAAGTGTGCAGTAAATGTCTTAAAGTCTACATGTCAGCCGCTATTGAGATGCACAAAACTAATAAATTCTGCAGCAGGGCAGTACTTGTTAATACAAGTACTGGCCTGCTGCAGAGATTTTTCATGTGCAGTAGTGCACATGTAGAAGCTGACCAGCTGGCTGGGGCATGAGAGTGCTTCAATGCTGGGGCTGTCTGCTGGCTAGTCCTGCGCTGAAGCACCTCATACCCCAGCCAGCCCCTCCACAGCACACTGAGCCTTGTCAGAGCAGCCCTGGACTAGCAGGCTGACCACCAGGACCCCCTCCAGCAGGGGCTGCTCTGACCAAGCTCCACATGCTGCACATGAATAAGCACCAGAGTTATTTACTTCTGGATGCACATTTGAATGGCAAGCCCAGGAACAAAAAACTCTGGAGCAATAAGCTCCAGAGTTTATTCACATACACTAATTGCATGTATAGACATGCCTAATCTACCTGCCTCTATCTTATCCATAAGTATTATTCGCTGATGGCAGGGTAGGTAGGACTGGCTTCATTAGCCAGCTCCAGTGGATACTTGTCTTGTGTACCCAAACAACTCCCCGAATGCTTCTTGTCTAGCAGGACTTTTTCTCTAGCCATAGTTTCTTTGTTCCTGTCAGTTCCTGGGTCTTGACCCTGTCAGGGCAGCTCCATGCACAGGGCAGAAGTGGCTGTTTTTATGCTTTCCTGCAAAGGCACCACCTAGGGCTTCTGTCCTGGGCATGCCTCTCCAATTGCACTACTGGACTTTGCTTCTCAAAATCATTCAGTAGGTTCAGTAACAATTTATCTCAACTCCTTGGAGAACTAATTCATCATTGTTAAATAAGAATCCTTATGTGTTTGCTGAGGATTCCTTATCTTGAGCCCTTGTCTTACTTCCTGGTTTCTTTCTTTCTCCCTCCCCCTCCAGTTATAATCCACTGTTAAACTCAACAAATATATTAATGCAGTTAACCTTCCAAGGTGCGTACAGTCATTTACCATACTCAGCCCACATTGCAAGAATGTAGACTGAAAGTGATGCTTACAGATGTTTGCTATTCCTGGGAGCCAAGTGAGAATAATGGTGTAAGTAAATTCTGGTGGGGCAGGCATGGGAAGGATCAGAGGGGGGCTAGCAGGTCCTCAAGTGATTTGGCAGGTCTGGGAGGGAGTTAGCAGAACCACATTGGGGTTGGTAGGTCTACAGGGCGGGTTGCCCAATTGGGGGGCTAAAATGGCCTAATCGGGTGTAAAACCCAAGTGGATGGGCTTCCACAGCTCTGGGGCTGCACTGCAAATACATACAGGCATTTGTATGATTAGGTTAATCTTTTCTTAAATTGGGTTAACGCAATATCTATCTAAGTTAACATTCTTACTCAGGTGAAGTAACATCATTTTTAGGCAAGTCAAGACCTCTTCACACCTGTACAATTGGGCATTTAAAATTGACCTAAAATTGACCCCAATAACCCAGTTAGCAAGCAGTATTCAAAATTATTAAGAGCAGCTCTGTACTTATCATAGCTTGATATCCAACTATATTCTTTCTGTTTGCGTAGATTACTAGTAGATGAATTTTTAGTAGCCAATGCAAGCTGTTTAGATATCAGGTTTGTGTTAAAGATAAGCCAATGCTTCATGAATGGTGATTATAATGGTATAAAAATATATGAATTGATGAGCACAATAAGAAAAAGTATGTTTTAAAATGGACCTTCTCTCCACCATTAAGATTTTGCAACAGCTCCTGAAGGATTAGAATCGGATGCTATCAAACAGAGATTGCAAGGTGTATTTGGATATTCTGGGACAGCAATCCTTAGATATTTATTCAAACCTAGTGGAGCATGCATGTTTAAAAAAAGCCTAATAAAAACATATTTGTGAGTAGATATTCACAAAAGGCATTTGTCTATGCAGCTTCAGATATGTTTAAGACAGATATCTTTCCAAAAAATGTTAGAAATCATTTTAAGATGCCATCTGTGCATTTCTTCCCTAGCTCTATTGTCATGTTTGCTTAGTTAACTGGTAAAAATAAGTTTTTGTTAATTTAAACTTCTTGAGTCAGAAAAGCTGCCAAAGAATGTGCTAGAGGTATTCTATTCTTCCTTAACAATTAAAAACAGAACTGCTAAACAGCCAAAGTGTGACTCTGGTCTTCTTAGCTGGTGGTGGGTACTGAGTAACGCATGAAGGAAAAGAATATTCTTTTATTTTCAGATATTTGTTGGGGATCAACGAGAGCCACTTCCCTGTAGTGCTGATCCCTGGTAACATCTCTGAGATCCAAGAGCTCTCGAATTGACAAAAATGCCACAGCGCACAAAGATAAAGATATGGACACTGTTTTTGTTATATGAAAGAAGAAGATATTTGTTTTAGTCTCTTTGTAAACATTCATATATAAATCGGGAAATTGGATGGAAAGTCAAAGAGACATTAAACCTGACTGTCAAAATCTCAGTTTTCCCAAGCTGGTTTCCACCCATAATCTTCTCCAATTTACATGGGCAACTGGTGCCTCCTGAGTCTGGAGACGCACCAGATCACCAACCTGGGGGGGCGGTCCCCAAGTGGCTAATCGCCAACTGAGGGGCACTTCTGCCAGCACTTCCGGTTTCACCACCAGGGCTTCTCTCAGGGCAGGGAGGGCACGCCAATGCTTCTCCTGGCACCCCCACTTCCAGTGGCCAATCTAAGGTGGTGCACATGCACCCCCATGCATCACCAATGCCAGTTAATATTTCATTTAATCTTTTTCAGATAAAATATGGAAGAGGTAGTCATGCTCAGGATAGAGCTTGTGAGTCTATACATGCAGTTTAGGTTAAGGCTGAAAACTCTCACTCTTTGACCAGGGGTATCAGAATTATGGCCTGCAGACTGGATCTGGCCCATGAGAAGCCCCATGGTCAATTTGTCCTGCAGGGCCAAAAGAGTTGGACACCCCTGCTTTACAGTGTGGTTTTCCAAGTGTAGGCAGTGAGATTCTAGAATTCTGCGGCCTTACAGATATTTTCATAGTTTCATCAAGCAGTGAGGAAGCCCCTGCACTCCTGTTATGCACTGAGAATCTTTCATTTTCTCTGACTTAACCACCACTTAAGTGTATCATTGGACTAGAATATATCATTCACTATTTAGATGCAAAAGGGGGTTTTTTTCTGCCACTGATACAAAATTATTCTTGCCATTATGATCAGCAGGAATTAAACATCTGACAAGGGCAAAATAAGAAATTTACGTGTTTTATGGAAAGAAATTTGCAGACTTGTCTGTCAGAAACTTAAACAGCATTATTCATTATTACCCACCTGTAGTTATCCTAAAGCACACACTTAAGTTTTGAGATAAGAATCTTACAGCAAAGCAATGTCAGTGAAATGCCTCTTATAATTTCACTTCAGTGTCCAAATAATTTGATCAGAAGCCTACGAAGGACATCAGTACCGTATCTCATATGGAACAACAATATAGCAAAATCTTTTATTTTATTATTACAAATAAAAATAAATGTGCTACTTCCCTCATGGTGGTTGTTTGAGAAACTTCTCCTTCTATTTTTGTCTTTACAGGAGAGGGATCCTGTTTCCCATCACAGTGATACATTTTTAAACTGAGGAGATAACAATCTAAATTCTGTATCTAAAATGTAGGTCACTGGCTAAGAAGACCAACTAACTGCCCAATGTAACTCCCAACTCTTAATTCCAAGGACAAAGGACAGAGTCAGCTAGTGTCTGTTACTGCTTTTCTGTGTTCACTGCCTGAAGGAAACAGATTTATAGTTATTTGTAAGACAGTAATTTATTATAGAAACGTATTATTATCCATAAAACTTGTCTCCCATGGGCACTGAGAAAATTTACTGAACTGATATTGCGGGAGGGCTGAGTTAGATATAATACAGTTCCTGCTGGACCAAAGTAGTGAAATTACTCTTTTAAGTAATGGGAGATCACTTACTAAAGAATGTGGAGACTGGTTCTGCTGCCAGCAGATCTCTTCCCCACAATTTAATTAGCTATACAATTATAAGGCAACTAATTATGTTAACAGTCCATTTCAGATGTGTGACCTTCTCAGAAAATAGAACCTGGGTTCTTTTTGGCTAATGCTACATAACTGTTTGTCTGATCCACAGCATGAAGCACTTTGTTAGATCTTTCCACCCCCCACATCTTAAGTTTAAACACAAGAGGCTCACTGTTTAATAAAAGCATAACTAGAGGTTTCACATTATTTCACTCTGTACAGATTAACCAATACTTAGATGGTGATGTTTCAAGCATAAAGACAACTGGTCCAAGACATTTTGCCCCTGTGGATTTGTGTTTTAGCTTCAAGCCACCTGTTTAGCAATGGGGAGGATATGCAACTGCTCATCTCTCACACTGAAATGCTCATGACAAATTACTATACACAGCTTTGCCACAAATGCTTGTGCAGGTATAGGGATAAATCTGAAAGAGATTTGTTCCTCATATTGCTCTTCTGTGCATTCCAGTGGCAAAAATGAGGCAAGTTTATATGGAGGCAAAGACACTGTTCACATGCAAATGCCAGCACAGCTGGACTGGCACAGGAGGATGTACAAACTTATCCCTGCAAAGAGGAGTACCAGCAGCTGCTGCTATGTGTGCCTCCCAAGCACAACAGGAAGCATCTCTGGGAGCTGTTATTAGTGCACAGCTCATCCTCCTCCCAACACCAGTGTGGGTTTAAAACTACATTCCAGCCCAAAATTATGTGTACGTGATTTGCACCAGAAAATGACATGATCCCACTCTGCTTAAACTGCAACAGATTAGTATCTGAACAAGACCAGCTGCAACTTCAGAGCTGTACTACTCTGTGTTTATAGACACCCACCACCTGACATACTGTTTACACTGCATGGGAATGATGAAAGGAGAAGAGGAATTATGTCCTTTTAATTCTTTTGTAAAAAAATACCAAACAAAAAAACAAAACAAACTTCACTTAAAAGTGCTAAAAATTGGGCCACCCCTAAGAGCAATTCATGCCACTAAGGAGGGATATAAGCGGTCAGAACAGAGTCTGTTATTTACTTGCAAGTATATGTAAAAGAAGCAGTCCCCTGGAGGAGTGGGAGAACTCTGTACTTTACATAGAACCCAGGAATAGGGTTGACTCAAGGGTGACATTATACAGCAGAGGAAACCACATACTTTTTGGTTACTTGGCACATGACCATTGTCTCCCTGTATAAGGCCCTATGCTAAGAACAGAAGGGAATGCTGGATTTTATCACTTAAAGAAAAATGATGGCAGGTATCCTATGTTAAGTTAGGATTGCCTTCATTTGGTTTGCCCTGATAGGATAATCAGATGCTTCATGATCTCCAATCCTGAATGATCTTTCTTCAACCTGGTCTTGAAAACCGAAACCTCCAGTTGATTAAAAGCTACTCCATAACAGTGGACTGTTAAATATTGCCCCTAAATAGAATGAAAGGAAGGAAGTCAAGGTAGATATTTGGGGTGTTCCTTCTCTGGTTACCTACACATAACTGATAGCTGTGTCCCTTCACATCTGACACAGCAATACAGCCCTGTGGGTGCGTCCACACAAGATGTTTACTGTGAGGCTAACTAATTAGCTTTGCAGTAAACGTCTCAGTGAGCACATCTACATGAGCCTCCCACTGCACAGTAGCAGTCATTTAGTATTTACATAACCAAGTACTAAATGAATGCACAGTAACTGGAGGTACTGTGCAGTAGAGTCCCAGCACCATTGCCTAGTGACACTGTGCAGTAGCTCGTTACTACTCCACAGTAGCTTGGCATCACAGTTCATGCCTGGAGTCAGTGCTGTGCAGTAGGGCTGTGCAAAGATCAGTTCTTGATCCAATTTGGCAGAGATTTGGCCTGGTTCAGTGGCCAAATCTCTGAATCTGAATCGAATCAGAGGACCTTTTAATCTCTCCTAATTGAATCAGAACCCTCCAAATCAATTCAGAAAGATTTGGAAAGATTCAGCGATTTGGACATAGACACAGCTTTAAATGTTTTTTCTACATACCTCTAGGTAGCAGGGGCTCATGAGCACTGCCGTACTGGGGTGCATGGAGTGTCCCACAGAAGCATGGGGGGCTCTCCAGCACACTTGGCAGCAGACCTGGAAGTAGACCAGAAGCACTTTTCAAGAAAGGGAGGAAGGAGGACACAAGTAACTATAGGCTTGTAAGCCTCACCTCGGTGCTCGGGAAGATCTTGGAGAGGATCATCAAGGAGCACATCTGTGGGGGTCTGCGGGGGAGATCATGCTCAGGGGCATCAAAGGCAAGTCCTGCCTGACCAACCTGATTGCCTTTTATGACCAAGTAACTAAATCCTTGGATGATGGTGTCGCCTTGGATGTAGTCTTTCTAGACTTTAAGAAAGCCTTTGATACTGTCTCTCGCCCCATCCACATCAATAAATTAAGCGACTGTGGCATTGATGCCTGCACAGTTGGATGGGTAAAAAATTGGCTGATGGGGCACACCCAGAGAGTAGTGGTGGACGGGTTGTACTCAACCTGGCAAGATGTGAGCAGTGGGGTACCCCATGGCTCGGTCCTCGGGCCCACACTGTTTAACATCTTCATCAGCAACTTGGACGAGGTGGTGGAAAGCACGCTGTCCAAGTTTGCTGATGACACTAAGATGTGGGGCGAGGTGGACACACTTGAAGGGAGAGAGAGGCTGCAAATAGATTTAGACAGACTACAGAAGTGGGCAGATGAGAATCGGATGGAGTTCAACATAGACAAATGCAGGGTGCTGCACCTTGGGAGAAGGAATCCACAGCATACATACAGGCTGGGGAGTTCCCCTCTTGAAAGCACAGAGGGGGAACAGGATCTTGGAGTCATTGACTCCAAAATGAACATGAGCTGCCAATGCCAGACCGCAGCCAGCAAGGCCAGCCATACCTTGTCATGCATCCAAAGGTGCATCTCAAGCCAGTCCAGAGAGGTGATACTCTCCCTCTATGCGACACTGGTCAGACTACAGTTGGAGTACTGCGTCCAGTACTGGGTGAGGCACTTCAAAAGGGATGTGGCCAGCCTGGAGAGGGTTCAGAGGAGGGCCACCTGCTTGGTGAGAGGGCAGCAGGGCGGGCCCTACGAGGAGAGGCTAAGGGACCTGAACCTGTTCAGCCTCAGCAAGAGGAGGCTGAGGGGGGACCTGGTGGTTGTCTACAAACTCATCAGGGGAGATTAACAGCAAATAAGTAGAGCCCTTTTCTCCCCAGCACCACCTGGGGTGACGAGGAACAATGGTAGGAAGCTGATGGAGAATAGGTTTAGGTTACAGATCAGAAGGCAATTTTTTACCTTTAGGATGGCCAAAATCTGGAACTAATTTCCCAGGGAAGTGGTCCTCACCCCTACCTTGGGCAAATTCAAGAAGAGGTTGGATGATCACCTGTCTGGGGTCTTGTGAATCCAGCATTCATTCCTGCCTGTGCCAGGGGGTCAGGCTAGATGATCTGTTCAGGTCCCTCCTGACCATAGCTACTATGAAACTATGAAACTTCCAGTCCATTTCCAGGTCTGCTGGTGACCACACTGGGGGGCCCCCGCTCCCCCCGCCTCAGTGACTGGTGCCTCCTGGGTCTTGGGGGGGCACCTGGGGTCCTCCTGCGGCTAATTGCTTAGCCAGGGGGGCATGGCCCCTCCCTCAGCACACTCCCCAGCAGACCCAGAAGTGGACCAGAAGTACTTTTGGTCCACTCTGGGTTCGCAGTCAAGCACGTGGAGCCCCCCCCCCCGTGGGATTCTCCAGGTGCCCCAGCATTGTAGCAATCACAAGCCATGCCTGCTACCTCAAGGTATGTAGAAAAAAGATTTAAAGCTGTGTCTATGTCTGAATCACTGATTCTCTGAATCAGCATTGACTCTTCAGATTCAGCTGAATTGAATCAGGGAGAGTGATCCAAAACAAGTAATCAAATCAGTGTCCCTGATTTGGGCTGAATCCAAATTTGAATCAAATATGGCCCACTTTGCACACCCCTACTGCACAGTAGTAACAAGCTATTGTGCAGTAAGAGTCTCATGTAGATGCGGCCAGTGTCTACATGTTCACCCCTGTTGGGGCACAGACAACTAATAAACTCTGCAGCAGGGTAGTACTTATGATTACTACCCTGCTGCAGCATTTTTTCATGCACAACAGCTCATGTTTAGACACTGGCCCAGCTGGCTGGGGCATGAGGGTGCTCCAGTTTCGGGGTTGCCTTCCAGCTAGCCCTACACTGAAGGACCCTTGTGCTCTAGCCATTCCCTCTGCAGTACATAGGAGCCTGGTCAGAGAGTCCTGGGCTGGCAGGCTGACCTTCCAGGCCCACTGCCAGCTGGGGTTGCTTTGACCTGGCTCAGTGTGCTGTCCCTGAATAAACTCTGGAGCTTATTGCTCCCAGATGCACATTCAAATGGTGCACGTGGGAGCAACTAACTCTGGAGCAATAAGCTCCACAGTTTATTCAGGCACAATAACTGCATGTGTAGACACACCTGTTAAGTAGTACAAATATATTATAATATTTCATACCCCACTCCTTGAACCCCTTTTTAAAAATTGCATCTACAATTGTTTAATGAATCCTCTCTAGCATGGCTCGTTCATTCTCTCCTCACTGTGTCAAGCTGTCATTCTTAAAGCAGCAAAATCAAGCATACTTGGCAAAACTGAGGGTGGATTTCATTCACACAATCCTGGAGGCAGTCAGATGGAAAACTAATATTGATTTCCTGCCTGTACCCTATGGGAGCATAAAACAGAGAATTTAATGGAGTACCTGATTGCACTGCTACACTAGACACCTTAGAGAAAAATTGGAGGAAACAATACTGGAACTGTATGACTAACAAAAAGGAGTTAAAAAAATATCCTTTCAATCCTTAAAGACTATTGACTTATTTCAAGAGATATAAGGCTGAGATTATATCTTAGTGACCTGGATGCCTAGATCCCATTAATAGCAGGCATATTTGCCAAATCTCAAGGTAAAAAAAATAAAGTTAAAAAAAAAGACATAAAAAGTCTTATAGTTCATCCCTGTACCAGGGAAAGTCATATCTCTACTGATATTTTGATGTAGATTTAATTTAGTTTACTTTAACTTGTTTCTAATGGCTGTTTACTTCTGGCTTCATGCAGGTATTCTATCACCTATATTCTTACTTTCAACATGTTTTCCAATGATGAATTCCTTTATTATTATGCTTATTATTCTTATTCCTAATATATTTACTTACATTTTATTAGTTCCTTTTTTAGTATTTACCATTTACCTTTTATTATTCACTATTTTATTTATTATGCCATTTAACAGGCCTTAGTTTTTGCTTCCTGACACAAATATAAACTTTTCCTCCCCTTGTTGATGCTTTCTATATTTATAGACTGATGCCATCCATCTCAACCTTCTTTTCCTCACGCAAACCCCATACATACTCATTTATATTAATCTTTCCTAATATATCAGTGTTTTCATGCTGTTTATTTTCCCAATAGCCTGCCTGTGAACTGACAACATTTTAGCAGTATTTTTTTTAAATGCAGCACATAAAACTTACATTCAATTGCCCAATTACATTAAGAATAAAATTTTGGTTCTATTAAAGTCAGTGGGAATTTTGACTTCATTAGGGACAGGATTTCATGCAAAAGTTTGCTCCTGGGCATAAAGCCAGCTTAATAAATGTATATGTATGTTGCTGAAATCTCACTTCTCCTCTGTCTTGATAATGCAGGTCACATCTACATACCATATTAGACCATCTCTTCATTTGTATCACACAAAAATAAAATAATTCTTCAAATATTTGAAAACTGAAAATATAGTGAAAATTTTTAAACACCACCTTAGTATAAGCTAATAATTTATTTCTGTTATATATTTTACTAAGTCTGAGTCAGAAATAGCTTATGCAATATTTTACTATTTTTTAATATGGTCTTGAATATGGTTTCAGGAAAAGAAGCTTGGTATGGGAACATGGAGACAACTTTAAATATACAAGTAGTACATAAAATTTTTCTGAATACCAGCGAATCACAACTAGAGGAATTCCACTGACATCATGAGGCATAAAAGTATAGCTTGAGTAGTTTGTGAAAGAACACCAAAAGAACTCCAAGAATGTACTGCCGCTTTAATATTTCTTCTGAAAATATTCAATGTTCATGTAATATTTTTCTGTGAGCTAACCCACTCCAACAGCAATAACCATTCCTTTCCTAGAAAAAGAGTTTCTTCCTTCCCTTTGCTTCCAAGTTTGAAGGAGATTAAGTAAAAATGGGAATAAAAAGTCCTTTTAAATAAACCAAAAATACAAGAAACAGCATAGGTCATGTCTTGAGCTTCTGCTTTTTCAAATGTTTTATCTAGTGTTAAGTTCTTAGAAATTGCTTTAACAGGGCTTCTTGTTTTAACTGGTCTCAGAAGAATCAGTCCCTAGTCTTATCTGATTACTCTTTTTGACCTAGGGGAGGTGAACAATGGCGTGAAGAAGCCCATTACAGCTCCCTTATTCTGCTCACATCCAGCCTCATAAATTACAGCTGGATTATGTGCTAGTTGATTACTTGCAAAGGTTAGGATGCAAGCTTGTCTTTCAAAACCTCAGCTCTATGGACAGCATTGCATGTGGTGTCCTGAGAGTAGAGGAGGCTCATCTTTGTATTAAGCATCACATATTGACCACAACTTGAGGTAGATTCCTGCATTTGGATGGGACACTGGTCCAATGGTTTGATCTGCTTTAATATACCCCATCATGGAAGCTTATCAGCATTTTACCTTCCTATGTAGTGGGGAGTGTGGCCCTCTACCTGGGATGTCTTGAGTGTATAGAACCATTTATAGAAGCAGGACATTGGCTGTTGTGGTCCCTCTGCTTTACCAATGGCAGGTTAGGGTGTTATGCCTTGTATTGTGTCAGGGTTGAATGTAGTTTTACTAAGAGGTTAGATTATGGATTTGAATAGGCTGGTTTGGATAGGGATGATCCTGCCTCAGGCCAGGGGTTGGACTAGATGACCTATGGTGGTCCCTTCCAGCCTGACTTCTTTACAATTTTGTAGTAGTATTTTACGTATGACAGAGAAAGCTAAAATAGCCCTATATTTTTTTCCATTATCATGTTTAACCTCAACTGTTAGGAATGCAAAAATGTTGGCTCTGGAAAAATCTAAGTAGGTTTGAAGTTTTAGTAGGCTCGAGATGCAAAACACAGCATTCTAAGAAAGCCTTCTCTGTTCTTTTTTTCTAACATTTTTCTTTGATTCTAGATGAATCAGAGAAAAAAGTAGGCACAGCATCTTGCCTGTACATTTATATTAACAGACTTCCTTGTTCAAGAGTTTTACATAACTTCAGAAAGAGAAAACTGCCCCAGTTCAAATAAACAGCAATAAGTGCCTGGAAAAAACAAATACTGGAAATGACGGTAACAACAGGTATTGCTACTTCAGCTAATCCAGCTCAACAATTTATCAGAGGAACTGCAGTGATGGATGCAGCATCTCAAAAGGTTGAAGTGTACTTTGATGCTTTAGTGCTGGCAGATGGCATGGAAAGAATTCCTGGTGACATTTTATAACATAAAAATGCTGAAAAGATACAATAAATTATTGGATTGCCAGATATCTATGCCTTTATAGCCTCCATAATTTTTACTTTGATTCAAGTATTACAAGAGTAAAATACAAAATACGCACAAGATTCCATAAAACATACAGCAGCAACTTAAGTTTGAAAGATTTTGTATTTACATACCACAGAACAATACACTTTAAAAAAGGAACAGATTCTTGGCTAGGGTAAATTAATAAGACTTCCCTTATACTTAATTATAAGTCCAGTAGTTTTGGGGAATTTAGATTTCACTACGTCAGTAAAGTATATGTATAACTAAATGCAAGCGTCAATCCTTCCCTATTCATCACTGAAGTCAAAAGAGCTATGCTGATTTACATCAAGGTTATAAGCCAGGGGTGGGCAATTATTTAGACATGGGGGTCCATAGGGAGTTTTGATGAGTTGTTGTTGAGCCAGGTCAGCACATCCCCTCCCCAACCCCTGTAGCAACAACTCACCAAAACTTGCCATGTAAGATGGGGCCGCAGGCAGGTGGGGAGTGGTGTTCAGAAGCAAGATGGGAGGGTGAGGCCAGGATTATGGGGCAGGGTCACAGGGCAGCCCCTTTGTGCAAGCGCGTGTATGTGTGTGTGGGGGGTGCTACCTGGACTTTAGGTCCTGGGATGTGGCCAGGGATGAGGGGAGGGAGAAGGGGGCAGAGGGTGCATGGGGCAGAGCTCACCTGAGTAGTGTGGTCTGCAGTTTTGGTGAGCTTCTGCTGGGGCTGCTCCCAGTACAACCACTGCTTGGCTCCCCTTGCCTTCAGCAGCAGCTCCTCCTCCTGCTGCTCCACTCCAGGGCAGAGAGCAGCTTCAGCAGGGTGGTTTCTGCCCCAGTGCATGGGGCTCTGGCTCCAGCTCCTGGCTGCCTTCCAGCCACTCAGCCACTGGCACCAGGTGGGCAGAGTGGCTGGAAGGCAGGTGGGAGTTTCAGCCAGGTGGCTCCTGCCTAGTGTGCAAGGCTCAGGCTCCAGCTCCTGGCTTTCTTCCACCTACTCAGTGGCTTGTGCCAGATGCATGGAGTAGGTGGAAGGCAGTAGGGAGATTGATCCAGAGCCCCACACACTAGGGCAGGAGCCACCCAGCTGAAGCTTCCACCTGGCATGGAGCAGTGCAGCAGCAGGAGGAGCCTGAGGTGAAGGGAGCTGAGCAGCAGCCACACTGGGAGTAGCCCCACCAGAACCTGTGCACACTGGCCAGGGCTAGGCTGGTGGGCATGAGCCGGGGTGTCATGCAGGCTACCCAGGGTGGGGCTCAGCACCATGCAGAGCTTTGCAGGCACAGCCACAGACCAGATCTAATCAACTGGTAGGTGCCCCCCATGGGCTGGATCCAATCAGTTGGCAGGCTGAATCCAGCCTGCAGGCCATATTTTTCTCACCTGTGTTATAATTAAACTTAGTAATTGTATCAATACCAAATGGTGATATAAAATATTACAATGTAACTATTAGATCTGCATGCTCCTGTACAGCAAAACCAAGTAGCAACTTGAACCCCTCATTCAAGGTTATAGTTACAGTGACTTAAGTAATTTACACTGCTACAAGAGTATACAAATGTAACTGTTATATCACAACAGGTGATGAATATTCCCCTTTTAAAGAGCTAGAAGTTGTCCACTGTTCTTCACAGCTCAAGTTATGTTCTAGACAAAAGTAGGCTTTAAAGAAAAAGAAAACTGTTGCTTAAACAGTTAAACTATTACATTACATATCCTAAAACCTCTGTCTTCATATAATGTTATAGCCAGTGCACCATTTTGTGGAACACCATGGAAATACAGAGATCTTAGGCTCTGCAGGGTTTCTGATGGCCCTAGCTCACAGTGAAAAATGTAAGAGATACCAACTTCAGAGATATTAACAAACTGTTGTGAGGATAGATGAATCTGAAGTCAAAGTCTTAATGACTGTTTCACTGTAATTTTCCTTTTTAAAAAGTGTATAGGAGAACATCCTTTTACCTCTAGGGCAACTCAGCCATAGTCAGTCCAAATAATTTTCCAAGGCAAAGTCACAAAAGAATCTCATTCCCTCCTTAAAAATGGAGAATTTATTATCTCTCCCCATATATGCTGCATACAGTGATTCCCACATGCTTTCCCCAGGGCAAATAAACTGAGAGAGAGAGCAAGAGAGGGGGAGAGGGAAAAAAACAGTAAGAGAGAGAAGTATGTTCTTATTATGCTATGGTCTAAAACATCCATTCGTGACTCTTTATCCATCTTCTTATTTTTAAATTCAAATTATAGATAGTTAATACAGTTTGTGTCTCAGTAGAAAAAAATAAGGTGAATAACTTTAAAGCTTGAGGAGTTGAGATGAACCTTCATTTATGGACAGCAGAACTCATTAAGACAAATGACAAGTGATCATTCCTATCTAAGTGTTTTGTCATATGTGTGTCAAAATACTACATTCTCCACATACATAATAATCATTAATTATTGAAGGGTTTTTTAATCATGACATGTGACATTAGCCCTTTATAGAATGCAAAAGCTGTTAGAAGTCAAATTCCAGAGGGCTGGCTCAGAACAAACCTGGCTCAGAAAAGACTACAAAAATTATGTCCTTTACCATCAGGTTTATACAAGGTAAATTTATTTCATAAACAAGTCCTCAGTCAAATATAATCATGTACATTTCAACCAGAACAAACTTATTAGAGCACACAATCCATCTCTTAGCTATTAGAGAATCATTTCTCCAGTGCAGTCCACTTTACTATCATCAAGGACAGGTTAATGAATCCTAAGTCTCAGTATTCCAGCTTTGCATTTAAATGCAAAGTGACATGTTTAAATTTTATTTTTTAGGCCAAAATTTTCAAAAGTAACCATTTCTTTGAGATGACTTCCTAATATGGGGGAGTCCAACTTGTTCAATTTTAAAAGGATCAGTATTTGGGGACTAGCTGCATATTCGTTTGAAGAATTCTTCAGCAGCAGGCTCAACTGCATCATGCCATGGTTCAGAGCCTTATTGTGGGAAGTGGACTACATCAACATAAATTAATACTGTGTGCATACAGGTGTTCACTACACCTGATCTACATTCATGCAGCTTATTTTAAACTGCATGAACATAGATCAGGAGTGGTGTGTGCAGCTATTTGCCAGTCCTGGGGGCTGTTCAGGGAAACTGGGGTAAGTTACTTGGGGTTGAGGAAAGGATGATCGGAGGGGAGGGGCTAACCACGATGGGGGTTTGATTGGTCTCGAGGTGGAGAGGAGAGGGGAGGGAAGTTGGTGGGATCAAGGAGGGCTAGCAGGGAGGGCTTGTCTGTCCAGGGATGGGGGAATAAAAAATACTTCAGTCAGGGTTGGAGGCGGGGAGAGAGGAAGAAGGCTAAAAAGAGCACAGTGCCAGAGTTGGAGTGAGTGACAGGACCCCTTTCCCAGCCCTGGGGCTGCACTCTGGAGCCAGATCCGGATATCAGGAATATGCAGTTTGGAGAGTGGATGGGATGTCCAATCCCAGCATGCAGGGCTGGGTGGTGACAGCACCAGGCTCTACAGCCCAGTCCTGGTGTGGAGGGTTGGAAAAAGCCAATGCCAGATCCCTGGGACCCAACCCTGGCACTCAAGGGATGAGAGGGGGCAGTGCCAGACCCCTAAGTGCACAGGCCCAGTCATAGTGCACAGGGGTGGTGCTGGCCCACAGGCTTGCTCAACACCACTCACCTCACCTGTAGGGTCAAAAGGTTGAACACCACTGTCTTAATGGAATCTACTTTGTTTAATTATCAAGACTTTGAAAATATCCATGAACACATAAAAATCTACCAATGAGCTGTGATACCTTATAACAGAACTGACATAGTATCATTTTTAGAGATATTTATTACATTTCACTTTAATAAACTGTTTTCACTAACAAGCATCCATTTTTTTAAGCCAATGCAGTAGTTTTTCAGAACACACTGCTTTGAAAGTCATTTTCTCATCCTGAGTAGCATGTAAATAAATCATTATCTCACTTCATTGGCTTTTGATGGTAGTTTCCTGCAGCCTATTCTTCACTGCTGAAAGCTATATATCTTTAATAGCAAGAATGGTAATGTCAAGCTGATGGCAGTTAGTGGTTTTGAAACTTTCAGAGAGAAGGTAGCAAATTGATGTTCAGCAAGTCATTTCCTATGCTATTGCTTTTGTCCAAGTTGTCACTCCTCTGTTGTCAGATGTTCTTTCTGGAATAAAATTTAGTAGAAAGACTATTTTACCTGCTGGAAAATCTCTATGAATTATCCCTTTCCTTCAGAAAAAGGATTCACTATAAACAGTATCTATCAAAACAAAAATTAAAGCAAAGAAAGACTTATTTTCAGTAAGAAAACTAGTGCTTTGGGGAAAACAACATACAGGAAATGAATTAGGGGGAATCCCCCAAACATAAACAGATCATGGCAATGTATTAGGCTAAGGCACCTTGTATCACTACAAATTAATGTGTGTCAAAGGCCAGAGATGTTGAATAGGTGGAATAGAAGTTGGGCCCAAACCTGCAATTGTAGTTTGTTTATAAAGAAATTAGAGCTGTTCTTTGTAGGACCAACTGGGAGGGCATGAATCCCCCACCAATATACCACTTCCTATGTACTGCGGGAAACAGGTTCCAGACAGCAGCTATTATCTCTCACTCTACAGAAAGATGAGATATGGCAGAGCTTTGACTCTTCCTCTCAGCATGCCTAGTGAAACCTGTAATTTGATTGGCCACAGTTTTCTCACCAATTCGCATATAGCAGCATATTCTAGCATGCCTGGGGAGGGAGCTCACAGATTGTAACTTAATAGCCCACTGCATATGAGTAAATAGTTGCTCTATGGAATGTTCATATGGTGTTCATTAGGAAAACAAAAGAAGTGCCTCCAGCAGTTTTTCCACAATCAGACAATGCAGCCTTTGTGTCTTAAATCTGTGTAGGAGAGTCACAGATTGGAGTGGAACATCTAAATTTCCTCTGTGAATTAATGCTATCTAAAGATGACATGGGTGAAATTTGTTTTATCTAAAGAATGTTAAATAGTATGTTATGGTCTATTAAATTACTTTCTTAGAGAAAAACAACCCATTTCAAATGTATTGCCTGTCTGCTTAGGTCTATCACAGTACGAAATGTAACAGTAAATTATCATATACGAATTAAGCTTTGATAGGGAAGGGATCCTTAAAGAGCCAGTAGCAATCACTTGCAGATAAATAGTCACAGTATGCTACTGATGAGTCTATTGACTTAATTTCTGTGTAGCAATTTAGGCTACTGTAATTTGGATGTTACTATAAGTTTTCAATACAAGACCCACATTAACTTACTACTGTGTGACTGACTACAGGGAGCTTGGCTAAAATCCAGATCCCCAACTGGTATAAATTAATGCAGCTTCACTGAAGGAAATCAGTTTCCATAAGCTGATGATCAGTTGTTTATCTTGGGTCCACACAGTACATTGTTAATTGTTAGTGAATCTCAATCATACAACTTCCCTAATAGAGACCTCATCTGGTGCACAGCAATTAGGCAAAGTTATATTGTTTGAAAAGGCATCCCTTGCTCTGTTACTATAACTAGTAAAATTTAGTTCTCTTCTGCAAATATCCTACAATGCTTTACTGCAGGTACTGAAGGTACAGCAGGCATCTGTGTGCCCGATACTTCAGGACATTATGTCCTAGGCTGAAGATTTTCTCAGACAGCTTACCCAAGAAAGGAAGAGGGGTGTTACCTGTGTTAGTCTGAGGACAGGCTGTAGGTAGAGCAGGTTAGTCCCTAGAGACTAACTGGTTCAGATATGCATGAGCTTTCATAAGCAACTTCTTATTTCATCCAATCTATGAATCAACTGGTGTCAAAATCTGCTGCCAATTCAGCCACAGCTCTAAGAGGGTTAAAACTAACTTTTGCCTAAACAGCAAAGTTCTGGGTTCTGCTTGCACTCAAGATTCAGCCATGACACTGGAAAAAAGCTTTTTTGTCTTTTATTCTACCTTCCCATAACAAGGTGTGTATCTCAGGAGAGAGGGGGATGATATATGAGAAAATGCAGGTACTGTGTGCATGGTAGGGTAAAGTACTAAGTGTGAATGTAAAAAATAAAAAGTGATTGTTAGAGCAGATGTAAAAAAAAGGGGTCCCTGATGAAGAATGCCTTGCATTCAAAAGCTTTCCAACTCCATCCCAATTATGCAATTGGTCCAATAAAATCGTAAGATGAAAAACATTTTAAATGTCATTTTTTCCATTTTATATTTTGAAATGATTGACTAAAATGAACAATTTCTGAAAAACTGTTGTTGAAATTTCCATATGTAAGAGTTTTGACAGCCTCTAATTAAAGTCTACATGGATGTGTTCTGTGGTATAACAACTTGCAATCATTTGACATCACTGGGCATTTTTACATGTGCTCCAGGGGTGGGGTGTGGCAGTGTTTTAATTAGAGTGACTCCCAGAGCCACTCTAATTAAAGCACCACAGCATCTTGTGTATCAGTGTCCCTGCACTTAAAAATGGCAGCGAGGGCACTTGAACTAAAGCTTGTTTGACAAGCTTTAGTTCTAGTGTCCACCCCCCGACTGGAATGCTGATACACGAGACATGGGAGGCTGCTGGAGTGTGGTAATTGCAACACATCAGGGCAGCCTCTGCACTCATATATAGGCACGCACTGTGTCTCAACTGACTTTAAAATACTGACTCTGACTTTAATATTGGCCATGTACTTCAAAGGGTTTTGTCAGGAAGTTAAATTTGCTCCTTATCTTGTAAGACACTATCTAATATCACATTCTTATTTATTTTCTCTGACTCTTATGTATCCAGACTGAAGAACGAGTTGCACAAAGAGAGAGAGAGAGAGAGAGAGAGAGAGAGAGAGAAAGCCAAGTTTAATTAAAGTAGCATCTGTACTGTCCTCAATTTATAGTTATTTCTTGGTTTTAGTTCTATAGAAATATTCCTAAAACCATGCCTCATTGTTGAAATACTTAAAATGAGGTCTCACAGTGTTGTTAATGGTCAATTATGATGAAGATCATTTTCAGTAAGTCTCAAAACACTAGGAACATTCCAGGGGACAGAAGAACGCTACTGTGATGCCAGTTTTTAAAACTGGAAAACCCAGGTAATTATAAGGCTGTCAGACTGACATTGATCATTGGCAAAATAATGGAATGCTCGATAGGGGATTCCATTCAGCAAAAATTGACAGAGAGAAAGGTAGTTAATTCATATCAACATGAATCTATAGAAAATAGATCCTGTCAAATTTACTCTGTTTTATTTTGTTTTAAGAAACCACAAATTTGGCTTATAAAGAGGTAATAAATTTGATGTAACAGACTATATCAGATATTGCATCACTCTGATTAGGAAATTAGAATGTTTCAAAAATCAACAAGGCACACGTTAAATGAGTTAAAAACTTGCTAACTGATTTGTCTCTGAATATAATAATACAGGGGGAATCACTAAGTGTGTCTTAAAGGATTATTTATTAGCCCTCTGCAATTTAGCATTTTTATTAATAAAGTGGAAGAAAACAATCATAATGAATGTTGCAGATGGTACAACAATTGGGGGAGTGGTAGATAATAAAAATAACTCACTAATAAAGATCAGTCTGCATTGCTGGATAAACAGGGCACAACAGTCTGAGTTTTCAAGCAAACAAGTGAAACGTTTGTGTTACAGATTGGATGAAACTGCATAGAATAGGTAGATTTAATCACTGCTCTTCATTTAAGATACCTGCAAGCTTTGATTAAGTACCTTGTTTCCATGCAGCTAATTGAACATTTTAGTGCGGTGCCTGCCAATCTTTTTGGCAGGTGTGTCATAAGTGAAACCCTACCCTCTCTGCAAGTGTCTCTCTGATACCTATTGGAATGAAGGCAGGGGTACTTGAGCCTCCAGCCACATGGGGCAGAGTAGGGGCAGAGAGAAGTGTCCTCACCAAGAGTCAAGTTAACCTTTCCCTGGCCTTTCTACCAGCACAGTTTTATATGGTAAACACATCTAATCCCCTTAATTTGGCCAGGTTAACCTGGCCAACAGTTAACATGGTTCTTGGTGGTAACACCTGACATCTCTCACAGCAGTGTCCTGCCTCCATTCCTTTCCATGTCAGAGGCTGGATCCCCCTTACCTCCATTCTGGCACCTTGTTTTACTAAACTCCTGAGGCTGTGTGTTAAACACAGTAGCTGCCACACCACTAGTGGCACACATGTTAAGGATTCATCACCCCATCCTAAAAAGAGGGGCTGTGGTTGTGTACTGTCAGTGAAAGGGTGGATGGGCAAAAGATTGCACAGGTGAAGAAGGAATGAAAAAACAGACAGAAAAGGAAGCTTCAACAAGTACAAATGCATGGTTCTGGGACAAGTCTAGGAAACAGGATTTGGGGTTGGAGTGCTAAAAAAATTTGGAGCCACGAACAGCAAAATTATTTCTAGCTGTTTTGTTCATTTTCTGCTCAAGAAAGCAACCTTGTACTTTCATGCTGAATGCACTTTCACGACTCAAATACTATGTCCTGTTTTAGCGCATGGAATTCAAGAAGAGTAGTATACATTGGAAAGTGTTCAGAGAATAGTCGTAAGGATGATTAAAGCATTGGAAACCTAATCAGAAAGCACAACAGGAGCTCAGCCTCTTTATCGGTCACCACTGAGTCTTCTTTTTTGTTACAGTAAAAGATCCTTGAGTACCAACATGGGGAAGCAACCTTTAATAATGGGCTTTTCAATCTAGAATATGTTTTTTTCTAACAATTCAATGGAGAAGCTAAAATTAGACAAATTCAGAATAGAAATAAGGCACTTCTTTTGAAAGCAGTAAGGGTGTTTAACCACTGGGTGACTCTATCAAAAGTTGTGATAGATTGTCCATCACTGACCATTTTCTTTATTTGATAGGATATTTTTCTAGAAGAAAAGAAGAAAAAGCTCTAATTAAAAAGAAAAAAAAGGAAAATGTTATGTCTTATGTAGGAGATGAGACTAGATCAACGGTGCTCAACCTTGGCCCATAGGCCACATTTGGCCCATGAACCATGGCTTCCCACAGATACAGAAGATTCACAGCAGAAGAGCAGTGGCAACATGAATTGCTGTGGCAGAGTCCAGAGCTGTGGCTATTAACACAGCCACCACTCCTTCACTGCTTTGTGAACCCCATAGGCTGGATGATGTGGTGTGAACTGCACTGGCATGTGGGTTTGTTCCTTGAATACATTCAGCATGTGGGGCTAAATAGGTTGAGCACCACTGGACTAGATCACTATGAGGGTACCTTCTGCTCTTTTAATCTAGGAAGAGTTTTCTTTGGGGTGAATTTTATGTTAATTTCATTGACAGTCTGAGATTGTCTTCTTTGGATTGGCAGAATCATACAGTATGTTCCATTTCCTAATTAATGGTGCAGTGAGCAACTGTCACTGTAATAAAATGACATCCATTAGGCCAAAATATTAAAATGTCCAAATTAGTTCTTTGGTATGGATCAGTTAAATAGAGCGTTATTATAGGATGAACGCCTCCTGGTTTAAAAACAAAAATCTTTCTAGTCAATAATAATAGGGATATTTGTTTCATTTAGTTCTAATTTGAAAAGGAAAAAGTCGATTTGCTTCATCTGTTTATAAAGCAGCAGACCATTATGATGTGCTCTATTGGTATTGTCTCTAAAACACTTAGGCTGAAAGGCCTAATTTTCAAATGAGGG
The DNA here is from genome assembly GCF_001723895.1 of Crocodylus porosus. Taxonomy (NCBI): domain Eukaryota; kingdom Metazoa; phylum Chordata; order Crocodylia; family Crocodylidae; genus Crocodylus; species Crocodylus porosus. The sequence goes on along the minus strand of NW_017728886.1, from coordinate 171,487,535 downwards.
CAGCTAAAAGCAGGGTCTAAATCCATATTTAAGTACTTTGAGTAAAATCCCAGCCCTAGCTGTTGGAATTTTTCAATGGATTTTAAAGGATCTAGCATCCCATTTTTGAATATCCAGTTTAAGAATGTTAATGCTGATTCATGCATTTAAGGTGATAACAATGAGTACCAAGATCCCTATCTTTAGGCATCCAAGGATAAAAATTGGTTTCTGCATATAATGATGGTATAATGATGTAATCTCTTACCATGAGCCAGTGCATTTATTCATAATGAAGAAAAAAGTAAATAGCTTAGTATGGCTATACCGTTGTGACAGGGGGCCAACTTCAGCTGCATTTTTTTTAAATATGCCGGTAAGTGTGCCCCCATCAAGTCTTGCTGGATTTTTGTTTTCTGGGATCAGCTTCCCCCCACCCGCTTACTTACCTGCCATGACTTGCTGTTACTTGGGTCTAAAGAAAGAGGGAGGCTGACCCACAGATTTCCAGACAGGTTCCAGGCTCACCACCCATAGGATAATGAGGTGTTGCCTTAAGGGCAAAAAATGCATGCTCATACCTCCCCTTGATGTGCCCCGTGCCTCAAAGATGGTTTTATAAATTTCTCTTTATGTTGGGGGTCTCAGCCACTGGGGCTTACCCTCTCTTTCTCTCTAGCTAGGCCTTTCAGTCAAAACTCACTAATCAGGGCTTGACTCTGAGGCTTTAGTTCTCTAACTCACTTGGGCTCAAGGCCCTCCATTCCATGCTGTCTGCGACACCAGGCCTACTGGCCCTTCTACACTGTGCGCCCCTTTGGCGCCAGACTGTTGGGGCCTGAGCCCTCTTCAGCTTTGCCCCTCTTTCTGTAGTTTGGGCCTTTCACCTAAGTCTATCTGCTAGAACCTGGCTTCAAGGCTCCTATCTTGCCTTCAAGTGACTTTGGGCTCGTGGCCCGAGTGCGGCACCCCTAGCGCAGCAGGGCTTTCCAAGCCCTCTATCACAGTGCCCCTTGGCACTAATGAGGCCTCCTCCACCCCTACAGCCTCAGCCACAAACCACCCGCCTTTTTAACATCAAATATAAACCATAGGTTCCTATGGCCATATAATGAAAATAATAATAAAGAAATAAGAGAGGCAAAGTGCCCGCTTAGTTTATGTGATTTTGCTTCTGTCTCACAGTGTGGTGTATTCTTTCCAAAGAGGCTGCTGCAGCTGCATCATAGTCATCAGGAATACCCCTCTCTTCTCCCTCTCTGGCCTTCTCCACCTGTAGTTTATATAGTTCTGGCCTTCCCCTTCCTGTCACCTGACCAGCAGGAAGGGCGATCCTTAACCCCTATTTGACCGGCCAGCCATGCCTGGAAGGTTCTGGATTTAAAGGGACTGCCCTGTTTCTTGGTAACAGAGCTAGGGTTCCCTGTTACAGCCGTATTTACCTGAATCCAAGATAACTTTGAATTTAAGATGACACCCCAAAGTTAGACTTTAGACTTGGAAAATTTAAAAATGTATTATAATTTTCCATGTATAGCATCTAAGCTTTTGAGGGTCATCTTAAGTTTGCCCTTTCCCCCCACCACTGCAGCAGCAGGGGAGCAGGTGGCAAGGTAGTCAAGTGGCCTCACCTCTGCTCCTTGTCACCTGCCTCCCTCCCCATGACTTGCCCCCCTGCTTCCAGTTCCCTCACTTCCTGTGTGTTCCACACTTGATCCCCACACTTTGCCCCTACCCCCTGCTGCCTACCCCCTCAGCTGCCTGCACCCCTTGGCACCTGATCTCCCTACCACTTGCCCCTCCTTCCATCCCCCATTTGACTCCCCCTGCTAATACCCCCCACTCACCCCTCTCTCCCCCCACTCTCACCACTACTGCTTACCTTCCTATCGCAATTCTGGCTCTGGGTGGGGCCCTGCTGCAGTCTGTAGTGGCTGCAGTTCCCTCCCTCTGCCACTTCTTTTGAATCTAAGATGAGGGGCTTTTTTCTCCCCATGTTAAAGCGGGGGAGAAACATTGCCTTGGATTTGGGTAAATAAGTTCTTTAATAATTACTTTGAGGACCAATTAAATTAAAGTATGAAATATATTTCTGTACAACTTTGTTTCATTCCCTTATTGTTCCATACTAGGGAAATAAAGATACTCTTTTTCAATCATGATAAAACACTCTCTCTCTTCTGCTCACTGTATAAACAGATTTTTTGTAGCTGGTCATTCAAAAGTCTTCATTCACTGCACTTTTGCTAAGTACCCCTCAACTTTACCCTGAGGAATGTGTGACGAATTGCTTCATTTCAGTACAATTATAAAACAAAGTGTTTTGTTTGTAGCAAAGATAATAATATAAATAAGACATAAAACAAAGACATCTCGAGTCTAGGAGGCCCTAAGACATTTAAAGGCTCTGGGGGAGAAGACTTTTCAAAAGCATAAATGGCTATGAGGCATGATTCCTAGGTATTTGACACCCAACTGCTGCTTGTGCCATTAGAAATCTGCCCCCTCAATTCTAGTTATTTAGCAGCTTGCCATTGCTGCACATTTTAGCTGCCAGCCAAGGAAAGTTTTTTCTCCTTTGTACAAGTATTTTAAAAAAAATAGAGAATAATTTGTACCAAAGGTATAGCTACATCTACATTTGTAGATGCAAAGAAATTGTGTAGATGGGCACATGTGGAATTTTTCAGTCTCCTAAAGATTTCTCTTTTTTGTCAGGCTTAGCTTAAAGCATTCACAGCTCTGAATCTAGGGCAGTGATTCTCAACCAGGATGCCACAGCATCCTGGGTTGTCTTTTACCTTTCATGGGTGCCACAAGCTGCCACTCAATGTTAGCACTGTAGGGTGGGCAGAACATGGTTTACAAGATACATCCAGAAATTTTAAATTGGAATTCAAAGTATTAAAGTATTCTGACCTGTTGTGATCTCTCTAGCTTTTTGCAAGAGAATTGTTCTACTATTTTTCTGTAGTAAAAAATAATTGAAAAGAGCTGGCATTTTTGTAGGGGTGTCTCAAGCCAAAAAAGGGGGCCTTGAGTCTAAAAAAGTTAAGAACCCCTAATCTAGGGGTATATATCATTTAAAATTTTCAACTTAGAAATTCAGATTTAGGTTACATTTTAAGGCCCAATGCATTGAGATCCAATGCATTTACTGCTGTGCCTGGCATACAGTTTCTACTTAGTATGATTATGGAATATGGCTCAGGATTGGGCCCTTATTTGCTTGGGCCTTCCAACAGGAACAGAAGCTTTGCCAGAAAGCACTGATAACACTAATGAATGTATATGCAAGATTAATGAAAACCAGTTATTATACCTTAGCACCAGATGGACCAGTATAACAACAGTGAAGGAACCAATGGCTTAATTAATTCAAAATAATGGAGATTATTAAAAAGCTCACTGAAGGGCTAGAGACAGAAGTTACACATACATGGGTTGAAGTGATTAGAAACAGTTTTAAACCTGTACCAGAACAGAAGTTCAGTGCATTTAAACCACTTGCAAAATAGCCAAAATTAGTTTAAGATAAACCTGGTTGGATGTAGTACCAGACTGAACTGATTCAGGTGAAACCAATTTGTAGAACTTCTGCCCCAGACCCCTTTCCAGTTCAAGTTAACTCACAGTCCCACAGCATCCCAGGATGCTTTGAAGCCCTGGGCTGTGGTGCCTGCTCCAGTGGAGCAGGATTGGCCCCAGCCCTCTCCTTCTCAGCTGGAGCACTATCACTGCTCCGGCTGCCTGAGATTGGGGTGGGGATGGGAAACCTGGCTCTGAACCCCAGCAGGGGTCTGCCTGGTGGAGGTGGAGCAGCCCCTCGCAGTCTTTTCTTCTGCTTCCCACTCAAGCAGAGGGGTGAGGGTCATGTCCAGATGCCTGCTTGGCTGGCAGATTGAAGTGGAGTGGAGGAAGAGGGGTTTAAACCCCTTCCCCTGCCTGCAAGAGACCCCAGTGGGGTCTGCCTGGCAGGGGAGAAGCAGTGTGGTCAGATGCCAGTCAGGCAGGCATACTGAGGCAGAGGGAAGGGAGCATGGCTTAAACCACTCTATTGGGTTGTACCAGGTACTCTCCTGACCAATGTTCCCTCTAAGGAGTAGCAGTCTATGATCATGCTGCCTTGGTCCGTGAGCATGCCACCTTGGTCTATGAGCGTGCTGCCTCAGTCTGGCGTGGGACACTTATTGAAGGGGGCTGGGGGCTGGAGGCTGGAGCCAGGGGCTGGAGGCTGGAGCCAAGAGGCTGGGGCAGGGGGCCAGAGGCTGGGAGCTGGGGGCTGGAAGCTGGGGCCAGGGGCTGGAGCCGAGAGACTGGGGCTGGGGGGAAGAGGCTGGAGTTGGAGGCTGGGGGGCCAGAGGCTGGAGCCAGGGGCAAGGGGCTGGAGCCAGCGGCTGGCACAGGCTCCGCCAGCTCCGGGAAAGTGTTCCACTCCCCCGCATCAGGGCTGGGGAGTGGAGCACTTCCCTGGAGCCAGTGGAGCCCGTGCCAGCCTCCATCGCTGCCTTGCCTCACCTTGAAGAGAAGCCACTACCTGCCCCCGGGGAGTGAGGCTCCGCTGGCCCCAGGACTCTGTGGGACACGCCCCCTGAGGCGATGCGGGGGAGTGAAGCAGTGTCCCGGAGCCAGTGGAGCCCCACTCAGGGCTAGCAGCAGCTCCTCCTCAAGGTGAGGCAACGGATGGAGGCTGGGGCAGGCGGCTGGCATGGGCTCCGCCAGCTCTGGGGAAGTGCTCCGCTCCCCGGCCCTGATGCAGGGAAGTGGAGCACTTCCCCGGAGCCAGCAGAGCCTGCACCAGGCTCCCACCCCAACCTCTCCTGGTGCATGGCCTTGAACAGGCTGTGCATAGCCACACTTTTAGTTGTGCGTGGCTGCGCATGCGCGCACCTTAGAGGGAACTCTGCTGCTGATATGCCATGTGTCACGAACCCCACTATGTTTGGAGGTGTTCATGAGATATCTTGTGTTTTCTTGAGTTTGTTTTACTGATATGGCATGTATAGTATCTATGTACAGGCAGTGTCAAGCTGTGTTCAGCTTGATCATTCTTATGCTGATATGAATTGTTGTATTTTACAAATTTATTTCTTATAAGTTATAATAGGGTCAGGACTGCATAATGAATTTCACACCTGGGAGAAGCTCGAAACCACAATGACTGAAAAGAAGCTATCACTGAAAATTAGCATCCAATGTGAGTATGCTACATAATGAGACCCTTCAGACAATTCCAAAATTACATTTTACAGTGAGAAACCTTAGCATGAGTACACCTGCGGACATTTCTCACAGTGGGGAAATGAAACGAGACTATGGCTGTGTCCCAATGAGCAGGGGTACGTGGTTCGTGGCTTGGAGAAAAGGGAAGTTGCATTCTTAGTGTGTAGAGCTAAGATACAAGGATTTTTTTATCTTTACTGTTATCATCATCATCTCTTTCTGTATCTTCTATGTCCCCTCTGCAGGCATCTCAACAGGCCCCAGGCACTCAGCCCCCTTATCAGGGCTCTGGACCCCCACACTGGATTCCCCAGGAACCTCCTCCATCCCCTCAGTTCCTACCCAAACCTTCCAAATCAAAATGTGAAGAAATTATTTTATAGATTGCTCTGGGCAAATATGGGTTTTTTTACTGTTAACCATTAACAGTTATTTATTAACTACCAGTATTTCATATAGCAGTAAACAGTTATTATGAAGAATAAATTGCTCAAGATTTGACCCAAAGATCATTTTGTTCAGAGAAGAATTTTGAGGTCAGGTTTGTACATTGACTGAACAATAAAGTGCAGTACCCTGACTAAATTATAATCTCACTTATGTAAACCCTTCAAAAAATCACAGTCTCATTTTCAAATTGAGCACTGCCTTTTGGACATATTCATAATAAGAAAAGACATGAGATGTCATAACATAATTAGAGCGTGAAGGATAAAAAAGAGCATTTCTATAATTATGAAATGGTATCTCACATTAGAATCATAGAATCAATGGGTTGGAAGGGACCTAGACAGATCATTGAGTCCGACCCCCTACCATGGGCAGGAAGGAGCACTGGGCGTGGGAGGGGTCATAAGACCCCAGCCAGGTGCCTATCCAGTCTCCTCTTGAAGATTTCCAGGGAAGGTGAGAGCACCACCTCTCTGGGAAGCCTATTCCAGGCTCTGGCCACCCTTACAGTGAAGTAGTTCTTCCTAATATCTAACCTAAACCTATCTGCCCTCAGCTTGTGCCCATTGTTCCTGGTGACTCCAAGGGGGGCCCTGGTGAACATACTTTCCTCAAGTCCCTGCTGGTGGCCACTGATAAGGTTGTAGGCAGCCACAAGATCCCCCCTCAGTCTCCTCTTGCAGAAACTGAAGAGATTCAGGTCCCTCAGCTTCTCCTCATAGGGCTGGCCACGGAGGCCCTCAACCATACGAGTGGCCCTCCTCTGGACCCTCTCCAGGTTCTCCACGTCCTTCTTGAAGTGCGGCGCCCAGAACTGGACACAGTACTCCAGCTGTGGCCTGACCAGTGCCGCATAGAGGGGGAGCAAGACCTCTCTGGACCTGTTAGTGATGCCCCTGTTGATGCAGGACAGGGTGCGGTTGGCTCTGCCTATTGCTTTGTTGCATTGGCAACTCATATTCATCCTGGAGTCAATCCTGACTCCAAGATCCCTCTCTGCCTCTGTGCTGCTGAGAGGGTCAGCCCCTAACCTATAACCATAATGCTGGTTCCCTCTCCCCAGGTGCAGCACTCTGCACTTGTCCTTGTTGAACTGCATCCTGTTCAGATCTGTCCACTTCTCTAACCCATCCAGGTCTGCCTGGATGCGGTTCCTGCCTGCCAGTGTATTCACTTTACCCCACAGCTTGGTATCATCAGCAAACTCGAACAGGGTGCTCTCCACACCTTCGTCCAGGTCACTAATGAAGATGTTGAACAGCACCGGCCAAAGGACTGAGCCCTGGGGGACTCCGCTGCCTACACCCTCCCAGGTCGACATCGACCTGTCCACCACCACCCTCTGGGTTCACCCCTGGAGCCAGTTTGCCACCCATGTGACCGTGCATTCGTCACTGTGTTGAAGGCCTTCTGGAAGTCCAAGAAGATGACATCGACTTCGTCCTTCCCATCTAAGCTCTTTGTTACTTGGTCATAGAAAAAGACCAGGTTAGTCAGGCAGGATCGGCCTTGCATGAACCCATGCTGGTTACCCCTCAACCTCACTTCCCCTGCAGGGCTCTCACAAATGTGACTGTTCATAATTTTTTCAAAGACCTTCCCCAGGATAGAAGTGAGGCTGACTGGCCTGTAGTTGCCAGGCTCTTCCTTCCCCCCCTTCTTGAAAATAGGGACCACACTGGCCCTTTTTCAGTCCTCAGGGACTTGACCCGAGCACCAGGAGTCCTCAAACAGCCATGCCAATGGCTCTGCAATGACACCAGCCAATTCCCGCAGCACCCACGGATGAAGGTCATCCGGGCCTGCTGACTTGGACACATCTAAGCCCTCCAGGTAGTCCTTAACTAGGTTTGAACTAACAGTCAGGGGACTTGCATCTTTCCCGGGCCTCTCTACACTATCACCCAAGAACACCCCATTGTCAGCAGACAGAAACACGGAGGCAAAGAACTTGTTGAAGAATTCTACCTTCTCTTGCGTGTCCGTCACCAACTGCCCTGCCTCGTAGGGGTCCAATGTTAGCCCGGGACTTCTTCTTGCTACCTATATACTTGAAAAAGGACTTTTTGTTATCCTTAATCCCAGAAGCTAATCTAAGCTCCAGTGCCGCTTTAGCCTTCCTCACCAAAACCCTACAAGCTTGGGTCAAGGAGGTGTACTCCTCCTTTGTCCCTGCCTCCTGCTTCCACCACCAGTACGCTTTTTTCTTTGCCTTCAAGCCAGCCTGGATATCCACGCTCAGCCATGAAGCTTTCTTGGACCCTTTTCCCGCCTTCCTGTGCAGAGGAATTGCATCCTGCTGCGCCTCAAGGATAGCCTCCTTGAGGAAGGACCACCTTTCCTGGACCCCCATACTAGCTACCCCCTGGGCTCCAAGTGCCTCCCTGACTATTGCCCTGAGCCCATCGAAGTTGGTTTTCCTAAAGTCAAGCATTTGTGCTGTGCTAGTTACCCTCCCCACCTTTCTCTGAATATCAAACTGGATCATTTCATGATCACTGTCCCCTAGCCTCCCTTGTACTAGCACCTCCCCGACCAGGTCATCCCCAGAGGCTAACACCAGATCCAATATGACGTTTTCCCTGGTGAGGACGAGTACCTCCTGCATGAGATGTAGATCCTGTATGCATGTCAGAAACCTTCATGAGTGGCTAGACCTGGCTGACTGCTCCTCCCAGTTGGTGTCAGGGTGTCTTATTGACAGTTTATCCTGAATGGATGGGGTGATATCTTAGACCCATGTAGGTCTATGGTAAATCTCTGTTGACTTAGTGGGGATAGGATTTCACCCACAATTGAAACTGCATTTTTAAGTCCAACAGCATCTGAAAAACGAGGTGAAAAGTATCAAATATTTCACTTTTGTTTCTTTTCACAGTGAGATGAAGTAATGGGGTCTCTCCAAAAAAAGAACTAACAATATTCTGACATGTGCTTACATCAATTATTTGATATATTCTATTCAAAGGAAAGTATTTATGGAATATATGAAATACAAAGAAAATAAAGTGAGTCTGACCAGCTATGTCAATAAGTTATTTAGAAAGATATTAGGTCAGTAGAAATCTTGGCAACTGAAAAAGATGTATAAAAAAAGTGTTGGAAAAAGAGGAAACTAGTAGGGCTGTCTGAAGCTTCAGTTGCCGGTTTGATTTGGAGGAGATTTAGCCTGATTCTGTGGCTGAATCTCTGAATCCAAATCGAATTGGCAGCCCCATTAAAAAGTCCGAATCAAATCAATTTGGAAAAGATTTGGAGAGATTCAGAAATTTGGATCGGCCAAGGAGAGGCAGGTTCTCCTGCAGCTCCTGTAGCTGTGCTTGCCTCTCCCGAGGGTGGAGGAGCTGCAGGAGAAATCCCCATGGCTGCCCTTCCCAAACCCGTGTCCCACCCGGCCCCAGCCTCCCAGCACTAAAAAAAAAAAGACCTGCACTCTCTAGCTGTAGCAGTGGTGATCAGGGCCTCTAGGGGCTCGTGGCAGAGCCCCCCTGTGCAGCAAAGATCGCCTCCCCACCTGGCACTCATGCGGCAGCTGTCACATTGCGCGGATGCAGCCCAGCTTGGCAGGGCGCAGTCATGTGGCAGCTGCTGCCCAAGAACCAGGTGGCGGGAAATCCCCACTGCCCCACATTGTATGGGAGGGCTCTGCCACAGGCCTTCAGAAGCCCTGATCACCACTGCTACAGCCAGTGAGTGCAGGGCTTTTTTTTAAAAAAAAGTTCTTGGAAGCTGGGGCTGGGCAGGGGATGGGTTTGGGAAGGGCAGTCATGGGGGTTTCTTTTAAGGCAAGCACAGCCAGAGGCAAGCACAGCCAGCAGGAAAACCTAGAGCCACCTCGCTGTGCCTGCCTCTCCCTGGCTGATCCAAATCTCTAAATCAGTGCCAAATCTCTGATTCTGATTTGACTGAATTGAATGGGGACAGTGATTCGAATCACCAAATTGAATCACTGTCCTCCGAATTGGCTGAATCTGAATCGAATACTTCCCTGTTCACACAAGCCTAGAAACTAGGGCCATATTATTTTCAGAAATGAAAAAAATTCATTTGTGTTTGAAGATTTTACTTGATATACATTAAAGAGCCCTGATTTTCAGAAAGCACTGACCACCATGAAATTCTTGTCCCTTTATAAAAGTATTTCAGTTTGGGTGCCCAAAAACTGCAGCCTCCAAAAATTATCTGTCACTTTGGAAACTCTAGGTTTTACCTGTCCTACCTGTTAGATATTTTCTGTATGGAATGATTTAAGTTTAGTACTTGTCTCATTTGTAACAATTATGGGTGCCTATAAATGTGCAGCGATGCTGCTCTGACACACGTAATTACAGCACATCAGAGCAGACTCGATTAATTGTGTGCTGCTTACCACACTCCAGCAGACTTAAGTTTCACATATATCAGCATTCCAGTGCTAAAAAATGGTGGTGGGGGTGCTTTAACTAAAGTTCATTCAACTGCAGTGATATATTATTACCTCAAGTCCCTTTCATTTGTGGTGCTGGCCAGTTTGGTGCCGCCAAGCCTGTAGATGTTTAGGTGGTTGTTCATTCTCAGGTGGAGCACTTTACATTTCTCAATGTTGAACTTCATCTGGGTCCAACTTGTGCGACTTGCCAGCCTGTCTAGATCTGCCTGTATTTGTAGCCTATCTTCAAGTGTGACCATGCTTCCTTATAACTTGGTGTTGTCTGTGAACTTGGCCAGCGAGCTCTTCACCCCCACATAAAGATGATGGATAAAGATGATGCCTCTGTAGGACACTACTGCCCACTTCTCACCAGGATGACACAGATCTGTTTATTAGGACTCTCTGGGTCCCACCCCACAGCCAGCTTCCTACCCACCTGTCTCACAGTTAAGCCCACAATCTTCCAATTTTCCTCTGAGAACATCATGGGATATCAGATTAAAGGATTTTTGGAAGTTAGGGTGTATAACATCAACCTCCTCTCTCTTATCCAGGTGGCAAGTTTATCTGAACGTAAAAGGAGATGAGATTGGTAAGACAAGACCTGCTCACAACAAAGCCATGTTGACTGTTGTTCAGAATCCTACCTTCTGCAAGCCTATTGCAGATAGACTCCTTAATTATTTTTTCCAGGATATTCCCTGGGATAGAAGTTAGGCTAATTGGCCTATAGTTACCTGGGTCCTCCCTCTTCCCATTCTTGAAGATGGGCACAACATTGGCTTTGTTATGGCCTCATCCAGAGCTCTGTGTATGTGGGGGGGGGAGGGCATGGCTCCTTGCTGCTGCGGGCATCCCTGGGGGAGGCATGGGGTACATGCCCCCAGATTTGTGTGCGGGGCAGAGGCGGGCTGCCCATTGCAGGCAGCTGCTCTGCACCCTGATGACTTTGCCCCAGGAGCCATGTGACACTATGTTGTGCCTCCCACTGCTGGGTGGGCAAGGGGCGCATGGCGCAGCCAGTGCATGACTCCCAGGGCAAAGGTAGTACGGCGCAGAGACCCATCCTGCAGCAAGCAGCCTGCCTCCACCCCGTAAACAAACCTGTGCATGTGCCCCTCGTGCTTCTGCCGGGGAATTCACTGTATGAATATGAGTTGGCAGTGCAATGTTGTTGCCAGCAGGGCAAATAATATTTTGGCATGCATCAATTGGTGCATTTCCATCAAAACCAAGGAAGTGATTCTTCTGCTCTATTCAGTATTGGTGAAACCCTAACTGGAGTACTGCATCCAGTTCTGGGTACTGCACTTTAACAAGGAAGTGGTAAAGCTTGAGAGAGTCCAGAGAAGGGCTAGAGAGAAGAGAAGTCCAGAGAGTCAGAGACTTGCACAGCAAGCCATACAAGGAAAGTCTGAAGGACCTAGGACTCTTCAGCCTAGGCTGAGAGGGGACTTGGTAGCAGCTTACCGGTACATTAGAGGCGTACATGAAGGGCTCGGTGAACAACTGTTCACTAGGGCACCCTTGGGGAAAACCAGGAGTAATGGCCACAAACTCCTGGAAGACCTTTTTATGCTCAACATTAGCAAAAACTTCTTCACAGTTAGAGCGTCCAGACTGTGGAATAAGCTGTCTCCAGAGATGGTGCAATCGCCTACCCTGGAAATCTTCAAGAGGAGACTAAACAGTCACCTTGCTGGGGTCACCTGACCCCACCTGTTTTTCCTGCCTGGTGCAGGAGGTTGGACCTGATGATCTTCCGGCGTCCCTTCCAGCCTTACAATCTATGAATCTATGAGCTGCCTATGGCTCCATCACACGACCCACCCCAGCCCTGGGCCCCATTCATCCTAGCACCTGCTCCTGCCTCACTCCCTCCCTCCCTCAACATGGGGGCCCCACTCCTCCCCCTCCACAGACTTATCTGCTGGGTGCTGCTCAACACACCACCACACTGTATTCCTGGCTGCGTGCAGGCCATGGGTGCTTGTGTGTGTGTGTGTGTGTGTGTGTGTGTGTGTGTGTCTGTATCTTTGCGTGTGCATCCCCTTTTCCTGCTGCAGTTGTCCAGAGCCTGTGCCTGGGATGTCCTGCAATCCTCTGTGCTGCCCCACTGGGCGGCCCAGAGACAGCAGTGATGGCGGCAGAGTGGAGCCTGTGTGCAGGCTCCAAAACCATGTGCACAATTAACATGTTAAAAAAATTAACACAAGAACCCTTTAATGCATTCATTGCGCACGTTAACTGTGATTAATTGACAGCCTTAGCTATTATACATTTTTGAGCAATCACTTTATAGCTGGTTGGACCTTTTAAACTAGGTAATTTGCACATTTAGCCAGTCTAAATGTACTGGGCAATTAACAAAGTAATTTTGTAATAGATATAATGTGTAGAGGTGGCCCATGTATCCATCTGAAATTAATTTTAACTTTTTCCTTCCGTTTTATGAGCATATGAAATAAAGTTATTACTGTTGTTGAAGAGGAAACTAATATACACAGCTGAGCTTGAAATTTCTTAAAATGCTAAGACTCCACATGTTGGAGTCCCCCCAGTGTTCAGTCATATAAATTATTTGAATATTTTACATATCTCCTTCAGACACAGTCAGTTACACAATTCCTAATCTATTGGTCAGGTTACGTCTATAGTGCATCACAATCCTGAAGGGACAGCAGTTTCCATAGGACCATTACAGCTCATCTTTTGAATTTTGGGAGCAAGTGACCAAACAAGATGGGTTGCAGGCAAAGCATGAGTTTTGCTTATCATATGGAATAGCACATCTGAGCTATAAGTGATGACTCATAGTCTGGTCTCTGATCTGCCACTGTGGCAGCACAACTACATGCTGCCTTTCCTCAGAGCTTATGATAAAACTGCAATTTAGTACATCCTGTCTATGTTTCTGGCCAGAAAGACATCAAAGATGATATCAATCATCTTTGATTCCAAGTAGATATTTATATATTGGAATAGTTCAATTTCTTAAAGACAGTATGGTTTCAAAGATTTGAATACTTGGGAATCCCCTACAGATTAGTCCTCATGAGTGTTTTTCTTGGCTTATTCTTTATAGTTTAATATGGTATCTGAAACCACTCTCACAGATCAGGACTGATGACTAGGGACTAAGGAATTATCCAGAGCCAAAACCATAAGACTACATAACAAATACTTCATTATCTTTATAGAAGCTGTCTAACTAGGATAGGAAATATGCTTTGAAGATGCACACTGTCTTACAACTAAGAGACATGCTGTATAGCTTCTCTGAAACTACAATGTATTTTATATATGTGTCTGCATGCATGTGTTCACTTTTGCTGTTTCAGGAAATGGGATGCAACATATCTCTCATAATCTGTGACAAATATTTCATATATGACAGAGACAGTCTCCACTTCACACCAGTGTAAAATCTGTGCAAAAGGCTACCAATTTGATTGCTGAAGTTTTTTTTCACATACATAGCACAAGTGTAAAAGAAAATTAAAGAATAGTTTCATAGTTTCATAGTTTGTAGGGTTGGAAGGGACCTGAGCAGATCATCTAGTCCGACCCCCTGCCATGGCAGGAAAGAAT
>NW_017728886.1:171459787-171473870 GCF_001723895.1 Crocodylus porosus | reverse complement strand
CTGGGCAGCTCCCGCAGGCCAGGGGGTTGGGGGAAGCCAGCCCCCCCCCCGGGCTCCGTCTGGGTGGAGGCCTCAGACAAGCCCCGGGAAGGCTGCGCCCCCCGGGCAGGGGCCCTGGCAGCACTCCGTGTCGACACCATCGTAGGAGTTCCTAGCTGAGTTCAGGTCCTCTGGCCTGCGCTAACAAGAGTCGGTCTCTCGGCCCCTCCTGCTCCCCCTCTGGCGCGAATGCCGGCGCAAACACCGGCGCACTCTTACAGACCGCGCCTGTTTGCGCACTCTGTTCGCGTGGCTCAGGAGTGCAGCTCCCTACCGGCTCAGCTAAGAGGGATCCGGGGGGCTTCCCCTCCGGATCTGGCTCAGCTACGCCGGCCCCTCTGCCCCACTTAGCTTAGGGGGATCAGCTGCTGCTGACCCCGCTGCTGCTCCGCTCCGCTCACCTCTGCTGCTCTTGCCTCCGCTCTGGGTCAGGTAAGGGGGCACACGTGTGTGCAAGACACACTGTCCCCGCTGCTCCTTGCTCCCGAGTGCCAGAAGCTACGTCAAACCACAGCTTTTAAAGGAGCCATGTTGTTTTGACGGATAAGAAAAATTCCATTCTTAGAGCATGCATAACATCTCCACAACAGAAATGTTTTTTTCACTAAATTCTCAGGCAAGAAACCTCTCCTGCTTCATGTTCCCTGTATGAAATATGGAAACTAGAACACCAGGCAAATCACTTAGTCATTTTGTTAAAAAACCCCCACTGGTTACAGAAATGGAACTAGGTTACCTTTCCAGTAGAGAGAGAAGATTCTTCCCTGGGTACCGTTGTTGGTACAAAAAGGATAAGAGAAAAAGAACAAGGTCTCAGGCACTGTGTTTTTGAGTAAACGAAACAAAATGAACAATCAGACAAAAACGTATCTCGAAAAATTCTTTACGGATATTTGGTTAGGAGGATATCTCATTATACCTTTCCAACTTCCTTCATTTGGCATCAGTAGAATAATTAGCATTCACTTCAATCAAATTATGGACATAAATGGCTGAAAGGGACCCGAGCAGATTATCTGGCCCACCCCCTGCAGTAAGGCAGGATCAAATGTACTTAGCTATCCCAAACACCTGTTTCACAAAATCCCCAGTTAAGGGGATTTTACAATATCTCTAGGTAACCTATTTCATCAGAGTCCCTATATTATCATTTATACACTTTAGTCCCAGTATGTATCCTCAAAATGTATTTATATCAGACTAAAGAATATTGAAAAATGAGGTTCTAGAAAAAGATGCTTTTATGAAAAGACAGTTTCCCTCTTATGTAAAGGTCCTGAATAAATAATTTTATGTTGTCCTCATTTTGAATCTTTGTCACACTTTGCATCCACCTTCAGGCTTCAGGAAAATTGACACCTATATCTTTGACTTCTCTCTGGGATCTACCTATCCCCTTCCCAAGGAGAGGAAGAAAACTACATACTTCCTAAACAATTAACCTCTTCTTGGTAGGAGTAAGAACCATTTGCCAAGCAAAATCCATTCTTAAAAATTACTATAAAAACATGCTTTTGAGTTTTGTGCAACTGTCAATCAATTATTTATAATTTCTGCTCAGTTTACAGTTTTCTCCCAACTGCCAGCCCTCTAAACACAGCCTGAGATCTAAAAGTCAAATCAGGTCTTTTCTTTGTTTATGGGTGCATCTATATGTTCATTAATGTGCTTTGGCTAATGTGCATTAAATTTAATACCTCTATTGCGAGGTACTAGAAAAAGGTGCAATAGCTTATTTTAATGTCCATTAGTAAAAGTGCTTATTTTCTGTGATCCTTTAATGCTCATTAAAGTAGGCTAATGTGCAATAAAGCGCATGTGTAGACATGCCCTACCTGATCCCCAGCAACAAAGTGAATACACAGAGAAATTTATTATCATCTTCAAGTTTTGTATTCAGTGATATTTATGTTATGCTATAAATTACCAGGGTTATATGGGGTAACCACTGGAATTAGTATATGGGTTTGCTGATGTGCAAGAAGAAAGAAATTGAACCCTAACTCCCCTTAACTGTACATGGTCTAGATAACTAACAAGTTGTAAAGACTTATTATAGTCACTCACGTAGACAGGAATGAATGCAGGAAGGAGTAGATCTACTGAGTAATAAAGGTGCTATTTTATAGGGCTGTGTGAAGATTTGGTCAATTACTCGATTTGGAGGAGATTCGGCCAGTTTGGCAGCCAAATCTCTGAATCTGAATTGAATCAAGAGACCCATTAATCTCTCTGAATTCAGACAGAAGCCTCCGATTCAATTCGGAGAGATTCAATGATTCAGCCATAGACGCAGCTCTAAATGTTTTTTCCACATACCTCAAGGTACCAGGCGGCTCATGAACGCTGAGATGGTGGGGCGGATGGCGTGTCCCACAGAAGCATGGGGTGGGGGGCCCAGTGTGCATGGTGGCAGACCCAGAAGTGGACCTCCCCTGCCCCCCTATTTGGTGACTGCTGCCTCTTGGGTCTGTGGGGCGGTACTCGGTGTCCCCCTGCAGCCAACTGCCAAGCCAGGGGTGTGGGGGGGGGTCTGCTGCCGAGCATGTGGGGGGGGGGCCCTGGGCTCCTGTGGGATGCTCTATCCACCCCACCATCTCCGTGTTCACACCTGGTACCTCAAGGTAAGTAGAAAAAACCTATGGCCAAATCGCTGATTCTCTGAATCAGCATTGAATGTTCAGATTCAGCTGAATTGAATTGGGAGTGATCCAGTTCAGCAAATTGAATCATTGTCCCCCAAATCAGGCCAAATCTGAATCCAATATAGCCCATTTTGCACACCCTTCCTATTTTCTATAATTGGCTTTCAGAGCAATACTTTAGCCTTTCTTGTTCTGGATACAGCTCCGTAAAAAGTGTAATTTTCCCCCCACCTCTGCTTCCCCTGGGGTAAAAGTCTGGTGCAAGGTCCTTTTAGATTAGATGGGTTCTTTCAACAGTTCTAAGGGCCAGCATGTCCTTTCACTCAGGGAATATATAGTGTCCTTGAAATATATTTAGAGAGTCTTTTTACCTGTTGGTGAGATCCAGTTTTACATAAAAGGACAAATCTTAAAAGGAGTCTTGCTTTATACAATATTCTCAATAAAAGAAATGTGGGAAAGAAATTTTTCATCCTGAATAATTAACTATGCTAGCATATTAATGACAAACAAAGGAAAAATTTGATATGGTAATTACCAGTGAGTAGTAAGTAAAGCATAATAGTTCCTCTTGAAACATTACAAAATAGTGAAGCCGCTTTGCAGTGTACATAAAGCCAAAAGGGACTGTTAATGTAAAGTCAAACAGGTGTTTAAAACCTACAACCTACTGTCTAAGGTCCTCCTGAATAAAATATCAGAGCAGAATTAATCAGGATGGCGAAGTTTCAAATCATTAACCAATGATGGAAAAGGTCTCAACATAAATAACGGATATGATATAGATGAAGGAAGGAAAAAGGACATTTTTTCCTTTGTCTCTTTTGATCTATATGGTTACAATGTTTGGACGTTTCAGTGTTTGGTTCAAATAGTTTTGTCTCATGTTTAGCTATATACCACTTAGTTTCTATAGTTTCAAAACTTTTTTGATTTATCTCAAACTCTTTGACAATTAATTTAGTCTGTTCAAAACAACAAAATATAATTTCTTTCAAGGAGATAAATATTGTGCTGATGAGTATGGAGTCAAAGATTTCAGGTTCTAAATCCAACGATCTGTTCCTGTCTGATGAAAGTGTTTTTAAACATAGGTTTATTAACCAATAATTCACAGTATACAAAAATGGATTTGGTATATGGTGGACTGGAATATCAATAAGGGAAAAGTAATTTCAAACTACATCTGTACCTACTTGCTTTTCCTGAACTGCTGGTGGTATAATGCAGCTACTAACACTAAGCTGACATGAACTTTTGGTGCAGCTCTACTCAGAAGCTGTTCCCTGAAAGCAGGGGTGGGCAAAATACAGCCTGTTGGCTGGATTTGGTATTCCAATGGATTCTATCCAGCCTGCTGGGAGTCCCTCGGCTCCGCCTAGCCCAGAAATGAAGAAAGCCTGCACTATGGACAGAGTCAGGGTTGGGATCATAGGGCAGTGACAGACTTTGGCCAGGGCCAGGGCAGAGCTACAATTTCCTCCCCAATGTGGGTTGATGTGGGGCAGACAGCCCGGGATGGATAGGATCAATTCCCTTCCCCACTGCCCCTCCCATGCTGGGCTGGGTCAGCACTCCACACCAGGTCAGGTCAGCACCCCACACTGCAACAAGCCAGGTCCCCACTTTTCTGCAACTTCACCAAGCTGGTCAGCATCCCTGCCAGGCCACAACAGCTCACCAAACTCCAGCCAAAATAATTGACAACCTGTTCCATAAAACTTAAAATGTCCTCTGGGAAGGCACAACCTACTGAATAAAATCAGCAGCTGGCTGAAGTTGCACATCTGGCTGTGTGCCTTCTGCTGACTTGCAGACAGCAGAAGAAGCCATATTCCACTTAGCAGAGATGGAGTAACTTTGAAGAATAGGAGGGTTCTGCCACTGCAGAAGGGCTCTAAGTGTGATCTGGAGTTATGACTGAAAAACTTTATAGCCTTAGGCCCCTCCCACACATTACATGTAACATGTGATTAACCAACTAATCATGTCTTAAATTGTAATCCAGCCACGTGTTCAATCAACGACATGATAAAATGAGGAATGAGGCACAAAAAATGTGTCATAACCAGGGATCCTGGTTTTCCCTGATAAAAAAAATCACAAATTCTCTGATTAAAAACTCAAAATCTGTAATTATAATGAAAGGTACATAGGCATCAGTTAAACACAATATCTTATTGATATATTTACAGTTTTAAAGCAATTTGAAAGCCTATTAGTGCCTCAATCACTATTCTAATATGATCAAAGCCTAAGTCTGTCTGCCTGCCTGTCTGTAATGCTTTATTCACACTCTGATTGGCTGACAGAAACAGCCAATCAGAGTGCTCCAAGCGTGGGGGACCACTGCCATGATTCCAAAGTTGCACTGAAGACCAGACAGAGGGTGGGGGAGCCGAGGCCAGTGGGTCCCTGATCCCAGTCTCTGCAAGAGGCAGAAGAGTGGCAGCATGGGGCGTTAGGTGGCAACACTCTATCGCAGACCCCTCCCATCATTCTTGATGCACAATTGGCTAGTAATAAAATAAATTCTAAATACCTATACATTTTGGTTTTTCATCATAGAAAAATCTGAGCTCTCCCTGCCCCCTTAGCTCACAGAATGCAGATCCAGGCCCCTCATTCCCAAGCCACAGCCCCCTGGCCCTGCTGGTGCCCCTCTTGCCACCCCCCCCCCCACAGTCCCTCCAGCCATGATGGTGTCCCTTGCCTTCCACCCACAGCCCCTTGCCCCGCAAACCCTGCCAGAGGGACCCCCAGCTGCCAGAGCTATAGGGCTACAGGTCAGGGATCCAAATCTGTAGCCCCCTACCCCCCACAGCAGCACCCAAGCCCTGACTGCTGTCCATAGGAGGTGGCTGCTGCAGTGGAGCAGAGCATGAAGCCCAGTTCCTCCTCCCCTATGGGCAGCATAACTGAAGCAGAGCCCATGGGGGGCGGTACAGGCTGCCTGGTGTGGGCTTGGGCATGGCATGGGGCAGGCTCCCCCTCACTGTGTACATTCCCAGAGGATCAGGGGGGACCTGTGCCCCTCAGATCTGTGCAAGGGACAGGTGCAGGCTGCCTGCTGCAGGCTCAAGCTGACTGTCCTGCCCTCCCCCAGGGCTTCTGCAGCCCAGCAGGTGTGACCTAGTGCAGCAGGGCAGAGCGGGACCAGGTGGGGAAGCTCAGTGCCAACACTGTGAACTCTGCAGTGCCCCAGTGACTTGTCCCCTGCTTGCCCAGCAGCAGCAGCAGTGGCACAGGGCCGTGCCCCTCACTGCTCCAGGGTGTGCAGGGGATGCGTCGCCAGGGCAGTGTGGAAGGCACTGAGCTTCTCTGCCTGGCCCCACTCTTCTCTGCTGTGCTGTGTCTCACCCTCTGGGCCATGCAGGCCCTGGGGGAGGGCAGCAGGGTGGGAGCCTGAGCCCTTAGCGGGCAGCCTGCACCTGCTCCCGCCCCCACTCCAATCCCCTATGCACCCCCAGGGCATGTGTGCAGTGGTGGGGAGCAGGCCCCACCACTCACTCCCCTGGATGAACTGCCTGTGGCCCCATCCCACTCCCTCCCAGGGCCCAGCAGCCACATATTCAAGCCCTGGGCCTCAAGCCTCCTAACCCCAGCCCTGCCCAAATCCCTCCCTCCCTATAGGGGTCTCAATCCCCACTGCAACTTACCTGCGGAAGCTGCTCTCCAGGCTGCCTGGAGGCCATGTTCATGTACATACACAAGGCACCTCCTCCTGCTCTCCCCAACCCCCCACAGGCTGGAACTCTGCCAACCTGCAGAGAGCTCTTTGCAACATCTGCGTGTTTCTCTGTTAAAATGAGAAATCCACATTTTTCTCAGGTAAAGGGGGAAATCTGTGCTTTTCTCCATTTTCCCACTGGAGATGGAAAACCTGGATCCCCGATCATAATTTTGTGCTTGGTTCCTTTCATGCCATTAATTGAACATGTGGCTAGGTGTGCAGCTGTGACTGGGAGCCTGTCAGCTGATGGGAAGCACTGCGCACCCCCATGGCTAGGAACCTCATCAGCTTATCAATGCTTCCAGCTGTGGGGGTGCTTGGTGCATGGTGCCCCCCTGCAGCTGGGCTTCCAGCCACAGGAGTGCATAGTGTGCTCCCCCAGCCTGGTGTGCTGTCAGCTGATGGGGCTCTCAGCCATGGGAGCTTGCTACTTGTTGGTGCAGAGGAAGATTAGGATCACAATCCCAGTGCAACCCTGGGCTTTCCTCCACTGGCAGTAAAGTATGATGGGATCTGATGTGTTGTCTAACAAACATGCCACCTGCCAGCATGTGTAGTATGCTGGAAAGCATAACTGTGTGGATTGCACATCAGATCCTATCGCACCTTTACCTGCACATCTGGTCTTAAACTGAAAAAAAATGGTCAGAGAATGTTTTAATAGGGAGCCTTAAAAAGTAGATCTCTATTTCACAGGGTTCACTACCTGATATACTACGTGTATATAAATTAGGGGCTTGGAAGTAAAGTAGTTAAATCATTGATTCATACCTTTCATTAAAAATATTCGAGTGATAGCAACTTACGGTACTCAAACAAAAACAAGTGACTGTATCCATCTGTGTATCAAAATGACTAAACGTGCTTATGGTCCCCTGGTTCTAGGAATTAAATGATTATATTAGGGTATAGGCAGACCATTCTTTGGGTGAATCTGATATTTTTCATTAGACCAGCTTAAATAGTTGGAAAATAATTTTTAAGCAAGCTTTTGGGTTCAAAAACTCTTCGTCAGGCTAAGGAAGTTTCAGTAGCTGGTGTGTGCTCTTCCTGGATGGAATGAAAAGGGTATAAGCTTTTATTGCTGAAAGTAGTACGTTTCTAGCTCTCAAAGATATATGTATATAAAAAAAAAGGATTGGAAAGCTTGTTGGCCAAGTGTAAGTAATAGAGTTATGTCTGTCTGAGCCCGGTTCTTCTCAATGCTTTTTTTTTTTAAACTGCAAAAACCAGTTTCTAAGGGCAGACCTGCCAATGTAACCATTTCAGTGGGCTCTATGAGTTCCCTTCTGGGAGAGCACGGCTGTATGCCATGAGGCCATATTTTTGACGAGAAGGGGGGCTCCCTGCTATTATTGCTCCAAGCAGAGAGAGAGGATCACAGTATGGGAACAGAACTCTGAGGAAAAAGCCATGGTGTGACTAGGACACTGAGTGACCTTCTTTCAAGGCCAGCATGATAAAGTCATTTTTTGTGAAAGCTGAGAGCCTCATCATTGTTAAATCACAAAAGAATCACATTGGAGTTTTGCTATGACATTTTAAGGTCTTGAGTTGGGACGCAGGCTCAAAAATGTAACAAGCTCCTTCCGTGTGCATGTTTATACCTGAATCAGCAAACATTTTAACAAAATTACTACAGCTGCACTTTTGAGTTCAGTGGGCAGGAATTTTATTCCAGGGAATTATAAGATCCAATTTAACTTGTCCTCCTGTGAGTGCCTCTACCTCAGTGATTTTCAAACAGGGTGCCACAGGGTTCAAATGCCTACCTACATGTGATACACAAAATAAACCCAGAGATTTCAAACAGGAATCCATAGTATCAAAAATATTCAGACCTGATGTGGTATTTGGTCTTTCTGAGCTCTTTACAACAGGAGTACTGAACAGTTATTCTCTATAGTCAAAAAAAAAAAAAGAGAGAGAGCTAAGAGCTGGCATTTTCTGAGGGGTGTCTTGAGTCTAATGTGTGGTACCTTGAGTCTTAAAAAGTTGAAAACCACTGCTGTACTTTACTTGGATATTTTCAAAGAGTTTGGCTCCTAAATTTATGACAGGTCTTACAAAATGTAATAGAAAAAGAAATGGTTTATTAAAGATTAAAATAGTTTAAATGTGAAAAAGTTTTTTTTTCAATTTTTATAATTTCCAGTACTGTTGAATACACATTGATGCTATGGTGTTAGAACAGAAAGATTAAACTACCTAAAACAGAATTAAACCATTTAAACTTTAGAAGGCTGAAGAAACATAAAAACATAAAAAGGTGAAAAACAAATTCAGCGATGGTGGTAGACAGCAGCTGCTTTGGGTAAAATTGTAAAAAAATAAAAATAAACAAGATATTTCAAAGCCTTTGAAATTTCCACCTGGCCACTTAAATACTCATGTATTCCTGCTAATGGACCAGAATTTTAAAACATAGCATCTATTCTGCACCTGCAATTATTTCTAAATAAAATTAAATTGCCTTGATTTCACCTACTGTTATTTTCTTACACAAAATTGGAAGGCAGAGAGACAAAACAAAACTTGGCAAAGGCTGAACTGAAAATCTTGCCCTATATCATGAATATTTAGAAGCATTCATTGTTTACTTTTGATTAAACTACTGGTACTTAGCACTTTAATAATGAGCCCAATCCTACTTCCATTAAATACAGCATCAAAATTTCTACTGATTTCAGTGGCATAAAGTCTAGTCCTAGCAGTAGATGTGACTGAGGGAAAAAAACCCTGCAAGGAATCAATATAGGTTTTAGTTGGTTGTGTTAAATGAACCATTTGGAAGGACTTTGCCCATCAAGTAGTGTAGAATACCGTTTTTTTTTTTAAGTAAGGTAAGAGTTAGGAAGCTTTTAACTGTATCTTTTGCTATTAGAAAATAAGAACCTAACCCTAAAAATCCTTATTCACTCTAACGTTGTTCCCTAAACAGAAAGAAGAAGTGGGGAGAATGTATATGCAGAAAAGTCTCAGCTGAAAAATTGAGCATAACTTTTTGCAATATGACTGAACTTGTAATTTACTGTAACTTCTAGAGCCCACTGAGCTTCCCCTTCTTGTCTCCTTCCTGTTTACATTTCTTCAAAACCTTGCATTCTCCTTGGGCTAAGTTCCTTATTGCCTAGTAGTTCACTCAAAAGTGGAGGGAAAATGCCAGCTAATTGAAAGGATTCGGTCCCTTCTTCACAACCTCCATACTCTTTGCATCTCACTCCTTTCTTTTTACTGTCAACTTTCACATCCTTCCCCCCTTAAGGCACAATCATACTTCTCAAAGTGCTGCTGGTGTAGTGAACAGGAACCACACTGATGGCCCAGCTTGGAACTATTCTTCCCATTTAAATTTTCCTTTTGGACAAAATTCTAATTTTAATATTCTTTCAAAGTGCTTCTATAATTTAATCATCAACATATTCTACACAAGCAAAGAATGTAGCCCTAGACAAATATTCCTATTGTAAACAGTAGTATTGACTACAATGGGACCAGACACATCAATAAGGACTTTAGGTGAGAGTTCTATATCCCAATATTGTTGCAAACTGTAAATGTGGAAAGAAGTAGAAACAAGTCAAAAGTCTGGACCAAGACAGTTTGTACTATTGCCAACAGGTTCTTTAAAAATGTAGAACCGACTTAGTAAACCACTTTTGTTAAGGTGGTATAATGCCACACCTATGTGTTATTTGCTATATTATTTGTATGCGTGTATAACTATTTCAAGTTTAAGTAGACAAATGCTTATTCTGATGGTAGTTGTAACAAGACTATCTTCATTTGACATTTTTAAAGCATTATCGCTTTCATAACCCTATCGAAGTCATGGCCTCCTGGGATGAACTTGGTCCTTTAGCTGTTGAAATTCACCAGCTACATCAACAAACAGAAGAAAAAGAAACTCAAGTGGGAAAACCCAAAAGAAAGATCAAATGTATATTGCCTGTACATTTAAGTAATTCTTGTGAGGTACTGAGAGCCCTAATTTCTCACTGGACCTCACATCACTGGCATACAAGTGGCATACAATATCATCATCTCAATGTTGTGCTTGCCTGACTGGGGCCCAAATGAATTTATGTAATTTAGGCGCTCATCCAGGGTCTAAATTCCCAATTTCATGAATTCCCCTGGAACCAAACCCAACCTAGCTTATGGGACTTACAGTAGACTCTAAGTTATGAGCCCACAGTGTACTCTTGTTGCAAAGAAAGCCAAGAGCATACTAGGCTGTAAATCAAGGGAAGTGATTCTTCCCCTTTATTCAGCACCAGTAAAGCCTCAGCTGGAGTAGCATGGCCAGTTTTTGGCCCCACACTTCAAGAAGGATGTAGATCACAGAATCATAGAAAGTTAGGTTTAGAAGGGACCTCTGGAGGTCATGTAGTCCACCCCCCTGCTCAAAGAAGGGCCATCCCTAACAATATCATCCCAGTCAAACCTTTGTCTAACTGGGTTTTGAAAACCTCCAAGGAAGGAGCTTCCATCACTCTCTGAGTAACCTGTTCCAATGTTTTACTACCTTCCTAGTGAGAAAATTCTTCCTAATATCTAACCTAAACTTTCTTTGCTACAATTTGAGATGGTTGCTCCTTGTTCTGTCATCTGCCATCACTGAGAATGGTTTAGCTCCATCCTTTTTCAAACCCCGCTTCAGGTAGTTGAAGGCTGCTATTAAGTCCCCTTTCAGTTTTCTCTTCTGCAGACTAAATAAGACCAGTTCCCTCAGTCTTTCCTCATAAGTCAGGATGGTTTGGATATTCAAGCGCAGAACGAAAAAAACAAAGAAGTGGAGAACAACAAAAATGATCAGGGGCTTGGGGGAGAACATTTCTGAGGAAAGACTGAAAGAACTAGTGCTAGTCCGGAGAAGTTAAGACTTGGCGTGGGGGCAGATTTGATAACAGTCTTCAAATACAGATAGGTCAGTTACAGAGAGGATGGGGATAGGCTTTTCTCCCTGAGCACAAGGGACAGGACCAGAAGCAATGGCCTCAAGCTTCAGCAGGGGAAATTTAGATTAGAGATTAGGAGTAACTTTCCGACTCTGAGGTGGTCCAACAATGGAACAGACTACCTAGAGAAATTGTAGAAGCTCTATCATCCTTGTTTTCAAGAGTAGGTTAGACAGACACTTGACTAGGATGATTTAATCAGGGAAGTTCCTGCCTTGAGCAGGGGGCTGGATCTTGTGACGTCCATTCCAGCCCTACTTTTCTATGATCCTGCAAACGGTTAAGAAAATGCAGAACTTTTTGTGAATAATATCATTGACTCTTAAGAGACTACCCATGTGATTAATATTACTTAAGGCTTTGTAAAAGTGGGTAGTTGACTTGCATCAGTTATAAATTGTACATTTCATAGCTGGCAAGTGAAGAAACCTTTTATTGTGCCATACTCACATCATTCACTGTCGTATTTTATGACATCACTCAAATGACTTTTGAAAAGTTTTAAACTAAGGAAAAACTTTTTTACCATCCGAGTCTCCAGAGTCTGGAATAGACTCCCCTTGGAAGTCGTGCGAGCACCTACTCTGGATTCCTTTAAGAAACACTTGGATGCTTATCTTGATGGGGTGATCTGACACCCGCTGACTTCCTGCCCCTTGAGCAGGGGATTGGACCTGATGATTTTGTAAGGTCCCTTCCAGCCTTAATGTCTATGAAATCTATCAAAATCAGTGGCTGGCTAAGAGTTTCATACTTTTCTTTCTTGTCACTTCCCACAACAGGCTGAAAAGCAGGAGCTAAATCAGGGATTGTTATGGCTTTTGATTTAGCATTTCCTTTATGTATTTTTTTTAAAAAAGCTTATAGCTGTTGCAGCCACTGGCCACATCTACATGTTCATTAATGTGCCTTAGATACTGTGCATTTAGTTAAGTAGTTCCTTAGTAAGGTACTAACTGAATGCGCAGTATCTAGAGATAATGTGCAGTAGCACCGGTGCACAGTTATTTAGTGATGCTTACTGTGCATTAGCATGGACACTGAGCAGTAGGCTATTAGCACGGTTTTTGCCATGATACATTACTGCACGGTGTTCTTAGGCTAATGCACAGCAAGAGTCTTGTGTAGATACATCCCCTATGTAGCAACATTCCAACAGGGACTCAAAAATTTAAAAAACAGTCACATCCAAGCCAGAGGAGTAGGAGTCAAGCTGCAAGCGCTGGGAGAAGATAGTATAAAAAGCTAAAAAAAATTGGCCAAAGTGATGCTGAGTTGTGTTGAATGCTCTCTTGCAGGTTGTCACAAGCAGAGGGACTGCTGTGGGGCCTGCAGCTTCAGTCCATTCCAGTGTGACCTGAGGACATCTTCCAAACAGGGGGTTTTTCCCAGTGACCAAAGACTTGTAAGAGAAACACTAAACTCTAGATTCAGAGGTGATACCTTTTATTAGAACTACTAACAAATAGCAAAACAAATTCTCTTTTCAAGCTTTCGGGCACCCCCCCCCCTTTCCCAAGAGTTCGGTGTTTCTCTTTTTTTCCCAGACCAACACGGCTACAAAACAAATCCCCAAAAGTGTGCAAAGAACTTTTTCCCAACAATTTAGTCGGTCTGATAAAAAGTCTCATGTCTACCCAAAGATCCTTGCCTGCGAGGGAATTTTGAGGAATTCTCCTGAAAACCAACCTAACCAAGCAGCCCATGTATAGGGCACAGCGTTGCCAGCTCTCATGATTGCTGGCGTTGTTCTTAAAGTCTACGCTTCGGGAATGTGAAAAAGTTAGCTCTTTTCTTTTATATGTGCCCAAATAGTTGGAAAAGAAGTTCTCTGCAAGCTTCTGGGGATCTGTTTTGTAGTCGTGTTCGTCTGGGAAAACATACACACTCACACACATATACGTATATTTATACACACACACACGTGTATAGATATATATGTGTATCTATCTACACACACACACATATACATACACATGTATCTATATGTCCACAGATGCACGCACATATACACACACACATATACATCTATATACACACATTAATATAGATATTAAAAAGATCTAAGGTTTTCACATTCCCGAAGCAGAGACTTTAAGAACAACACCAAGAATCATGAGAGTCGGCAGTACTGAGGGCACTGGCAGTATCAGAAATGGGTCTTTCCCAGGGACAGAAACCTTACTGATTAAACCTGTTCAAGAAAGGAAAGGATTCAAAGGAAAAAATAAAAATAAAACAGTGGAACATTTGGGAAATCCCCAGGTTTGATTTTAACCCTTCAGTGGGCACTAGGCAAACAAACTCGTGGTCCCCTACTGAATACTGTATATTGATATTCCCTTTTTTGTCACTCAAAAATCATAGGGACCTATTTGTGCTCGGTTTACATATTTCCCTTCAGGCCCTAGGCATGTGCCTAGCTTGCCTCTGCGTTAGCCCAGCCCGGAGCATTTGGGGAGGCCGCGGGATGCAGCAGAGAGCAAGCCTTCTCCCCCGGAGACGCAAACACGGGGCGTGGGGGAGGGGGCGGACAGTATCGGGAGCGGGGGAGGCCTCAGCAGCGCTTGGGGCTGGGTCTCATCCCAGCCATGTGCACCCAGCGCGGCGCCGAGGGCCGGCTCCCCTCCCCGGGAGGACGGAGGAGGAGGAGGATGAAGAGAAGCAGAGGGCAGAGCAGCTGCGGAGGTGCCTGAAAGGAGGGG
>NW_017728886.1:171432301-171459687 GCF_001723895.1 Crocodylus porosus | reverse complement strand
CGCGGCCTTTGTTGGCGCCGCGGCCTGCAGCGGACGGGCTCGGGCCGGGCCTGGGCAGAGCCGGGGGGCGCAGGGCTGGACGGGCCTGCAGAGGGTCGGGCCGCCGCTCCGCGTGAGACTGCCCTACAGGCGGGCACGGCGGGGGTGCCGGGGAGCCCTGTCCTGTCCTGTCCCGTTCCGCCCCGGGGGCACCTCCCTGCCGTCCTAGGGACAGCACTGACGCTGGGGCAGCGGTGGCGGGCCGACGTGCAGGTGGAGGGAAACCTGCCAGAGCAAATGAGCACGAGGGTGGCCTCTCCTCCCCCCCCGCCCCAGGGGCAGGGGGGCGCTGGACGTGTATTGCCCCGCTCCCCACCCATAGACAAGGCAAGACCCCCAGCGTTTCTCAACCTGTGGGTCGCCACCCAAAAGTGGGTGGCAAGGGTATAGGAAAGGGGTGTGAACGAACTTTAAAAATGGATCAACAAACTTTAAATATGGGCTCTGCTTTAAAGTAGGGAAACTGTGCCTTTTCCCTTGCAGGCTGGCAGAGCTCCAGGCCCACAT
The DNA here is from genome assembly GCF_001723895.1 of Crocodylus porosus. Classification (NCBI taxonomy): domain Eukaryota; kingdom Metazoa; phylum Chordata; order Crocodylia; family Crocodylidae; genus Crocodylus; species Crocodylus porosus. The sequence goes on along the minus strand of NW_017728886.1, from coordinate 171,459,141 downwards.
ACATCCACCCGCTGTGGCATATACATGGGAGCACGGGTGAGGGGCACTGGGTTGGGACTGGCCATTGTTGTTTACAAATCGGTCCTGGTACAAAAAAGGTTGAGAACCACTGCTTTAAACCTTTTCTGGCAGTAGCAGGCCTTGACTCCTCTCTCTGCTCCAGCACTCAGATGCAGCCACACAAACTCCATCACTCCCTCCTTGGTTAAGAAAATCAAAATGGAAATACCCACTGCCAAGTCTACTTCCTCCTGGGAGAGTTATTTCCCATAGCAGGACTGATACAGGGTATCTTGCTGGAGGAGAGACTGGTAGTGCTACTCTTTAGTTCAGTGGGTGTCAACCTTTTTTGTACCAGGACCCATTTGTAAACATCAGTGGCTGCTGCCTCCTGACCTAGTGAATAGTGCAAGTAGGAAACAGCCCCCTGATCCTGCTGCTGCTGCCCCTCGCTCCCAACCTGTTTCCCCCTGCCCCCACCAATGGGGCAAGGGGTGGGTGTGTGGAGAACAGGGGCCCCAAGCAGCGCCTTGCAAGGGAAAAGTGTTTGACTTGGCTGGGAGCCTTTGGTTTTCTGAAATATGGTTGGCAGGTCTGTGAAAGGAGTAATTTTTGATAATCTTTTATCCTAGAGCAGTTGGTCTCAAGTTGGTCACAAGTTGCAGCAAGGGGAGTTGAGGTTAGATAGGAGGGTAGTATGGGAACAGGCTACCAAGAGAGGTGGTGGAATCTCCTTCCTTGGAGGTTTTTAAGACTGGGAGACAAAGCCTTGGCTGGGGTGATCTAGAAGAGGCTGGTCCTGCTTTGACCAGGGGATTGGACTAGATGACCTCTGAAGATCCCTGCCAACCCTAATTTTCTTTGATTCCATAATTGCTCTAAAAAAGGAAAGTTTTCATTTTTTGACACAGCACACCAAAGACAGGTTGTGCATTAAACCCATTGCCTTTTGTTTTGTAAATCTTTCAACATATGTGCTTTTGTAAAGTGATTATACTTATTTTGCTTTCTTTTTTTTAACTCACTGATGGGGTTTTTCATGTCCTATTAAATCTATCATAAGCTAATTCTGAAAGGGAGGGTAGGTAGCTGAGTTGAAGTGAGCATTCACTTAAAACACAGTTCAACCTCAGCGATTTTCCTGAGGCTCAGACTAACAGATTGATAGGTAAAGCTAAATTTTAAATGATACACTGATACACTGATGCAACAGATACATTGATGCAACACAGTGCAGAACCATGTAGATATAGCTGAGCTAGCTTGCTTTCTGAGAATTGGGATATATTAGCAGAGGTGAGGTGTTGCATGAATGTGGTCATAGACAGGTCAGGTATCTATAGAGCTCTGCATCTGCTGTGAAGACATTCTTAAGTGCCTGCTTTTTATTTTTTATTTTAAATTATCTCAGTGGAATTATAGGGGAAATTTGAAGAGTCTATAACTCAGTGAAATCTTAAACACAGGCTATATATGAGGAAGTTAACTTGTAAGCAAAATTAGGCTTTTTCTAATCAGTAATAACAGATTACAGATGGATCAGTGGAATAGTTTGGGTCACTTAACCAGATGCCATGACTCAAAACTCCAAGCATTCACCTATTGTGTAATCTCTGTGCCACAATACTGCTTGCTGCCATAAGACAGTGGTATGAGAGACATGCATTAGGAAGAGTCCTCATTGCTAGATGATTTGGTTTTTGTCGTCACTGCTTCTTAATAGTTTGGTGGTCTCACTCTGGTGTACGACTTGAAAAAAGTCTCATAGCTGCCTTGACTGTATCACATATTTTGACAGCACCACTGGGGAAGCCATCCCTACACATACCCTTCTGTCTCCTTGGCTCCCACAGTGTTGGGTTGCAGAACGAGGTATGCTGAAGAGGAAGGTTAAGCCCTAATTCACTGTTATCTGTATCATTTCTGCCATTGATACTTTCTTGGTATGTAGTGGGCCTGAGGCAGTGCCCTAGGAATTAAAGCATGTGTAATGCCATAAGGAGGGAACATTTGTGGCAGAGGTAAACTAAAAATTAGTTAAATGGGATTTAGGGCTGTAAACACCATAGTGTATTGATCAGAATTGTACGGCAGTTGCAGGGCAGATTTCAAATTCTTTGGGTACTTTCCCTAGCAGAATATGCCTGGGTTTCTTTTGGGTTTAATCTGAACTCTGAATATTCTGGATTTGCATTGCTTGGAGTAATTGCAGCATCCCTGTACTGTGTCTTTCCATTAAATTACTGACATTTAATCTCAGGCTTCACTCCATTTAATGTACCTGTATTTATGTCTGAGAATATATAACTTCAGATGATGGCATATTTGTCTTACTCATCAAGGGCACTGTTTCTACTAAGAAAACTCAGTCAATTTACCGACAAATTTACCATAGCATCAAGTAACAAAGATTCCTAAAATGAAGTTTGGTTTGTCACGTAAGTAACTTCCAAGTGACAGGTTACATACGGTCACTTTTTAGAGAGCATCATAAAACTGCAAATGGGACAAGTCTGGTTTAGTGCTTATAATGGAATACTACATTTACCCATATTTAAATAAGGCAGTTCTAAGTAGCTCAAAAACATATGCCTCTGATCTATAGCAGATAAAGACTGATACAGAGCATGTTTTGCTTATCACTGATTACATATTCTCTAGAAATACTTTAAATGTCTGAACCAAAGCACTTAACTAAGTAAACTGGAGAAGTTTAACTTTCCTCTTGTTTAAAATACCTTTAATAGGTTAATTTTGATAAACCCAAGAAACTCATGGTAACCTACAGCATTAAGAAAACTTAAAAGGATACTGATAAATGAATCCTCTACATTGAATATAAGTAGTACTGTATCACCCACTTCAGAGTCTTTTGAAATTCTGTGATTTTTTTTTTTTTGTAGATTATTAATGAAAAAACTTAGTAGTAGCAGTAGTCTATCTTTTTGTTGTGGTTGAAGATCCAGGTGGAAAACTGACTACAATCAAAACTTTGCCTAATTTATGAAACGGGGAAGAAAGGTGGGAGGGGAGTGCTAAGTCTGGCTTGTAAGATAATAGACAAAAATATTCAAACAGATGATTTTTACTTAAATTAGTACCTATAAGTTTTAAATAACTTAAGTATTTGGATCTATGAAAATCTGTACCTTTTTAGAGAATTTGCCTAGAGTTGGTAAGTGCCCAGTGGCTGCAAGGATACACCCTTGCAAACTCTGGTGTGAGGCAGTACTCTTGAAACAACAGGTTGGATACTACATGCATAGTGTTTTTAAGATTTAAGTTTCTGCATAAATGACAGGTGAGCAAGAGCAAACTCATGGTTCACAGCTTTGCTTCATAGAACTCTTGGTGATTGTTAATGAAATGAACCATATTGAGAATGAAGCATTGGAATATTAGAAAGGTCATTGATTTGATTTTGCCTTTCTGAAGTGTTTTACAAAATGAACAAGTTAAGATATAATTTTGATGTTGAAATAACTATAGAGCTGAAGTTAAAGAAATGCAGTCCTAGTATACCTTCTTAATATCCTGGAACTTTTTTTCTTCCTATGTGTTCTCTAGCACTTTGGTCACTTTTAAGTTATTGGAATAATTTCATTATTTTCTTGGATCAGTTGTTTCAAATGTATAATGGACTTTATTGCTAAGAGCTTTTTCCTGATATTCAGACTAAATTCTACTTTGCCTCATTTTAGTGCATTACTCCCTAGTTTTCTTTCTTGCAGAAGACAAGCATTTCCTAAGAAATTATTTCCATCTACTTAGAATTTGTGTTAGCGATCTGCTCCTGTGCTTGTAATCTTTACTCAAATATCAGGCCTGCATTTGACCTCTCTTTCAGTTGCTTGTCTTGGTACATCCTCCCATTATTCAGCATTTTTCTGATTTTGAGGTGGCTAGAGATGGTGTCTCAAAAGTGCAGTCTCACCAAAGGTGTGTAAAAAGGGCCATCATTCCTCTGGAATAGAAGATGTCCCTCAACCTGGTGCCAGGTGCCCTTGAGAAATTCTTTCAGTAAAGGCACACAGTATGTGTTAACACTTTGGCAAGGCCTTTGTTGGAGAGCTCACTGAATAAGAATAACTATTCTTTTTTTCCTCCCCCTCTGCCCTTCCCTCCCACTAATTTGGATTAGAGGTTGCCTCATCCTGTTCCTAGGGCTGGACCTACTGTGCTCTATCTCTAGGAGGTATAAAGTCAACAAAAACACTGATTTAATTTTAGTCATGGAATCCTGTCTTTTCTATGGCAGACATACTGAAGATATTTGACAGAACTTCTGCTTACATTTCCATATACCCCAAATTCACTGATTGCTGCAGAATTCTAGGTGCTCTTTAGCAGATGAAAGAGAATTGAACTCTGCAACATTCAGAAAAATTACAACCGTATACAATTTAGACTCAGGATTTTGGCTTTTCTGTGTACCAGTTTAGAAATCTGTCCTGGTTACTGCTGTTTTTATCTGACTGTATCACATTTATTTATTAGACGTATTGTCATTCATACTGCAATTAAAACAAAAGGAATATTATAGCAGAACAAAGGGCTGGAAGGTTTGTTTTGCATTACTCTGAGCTAGTCAACGTGATTTAGAACAGCTATGCACAGGTATTTGCAGCTGATCTACTTTGTCATAGGTACTGAAGTGGATGTTATACAGTAATGTTCAGGAAGGAAAATGGCCAACAGATCTGGTTACTCCAGTCACTCATTTCTTTACGAACAATGTCCTACATTTTTGCCCTTATTTTTAATACTTTTTGCTAATTTAGTCTAGCTATATAAGTGCGTACATGTTGTATGGGGGTATAGGTTGTAGCCATGTTGGTCTGAGGGCACTGGCAGACAAGGTTGTTTTGGGAAATCTGATAACTTATTAGATCAGCTCAAATAGTTGGAAAAAATAATTTAATGTAATATAATAATAATAAGTATAATGTCCAGCTGTTAGAGTTGGTCTAATAAAATTTATCAGATTTACCAAAAGAACTTCGTCTGCCTATATGATGCATTGCCTTCCTGATTTTTGGCTCATCTCTTCTTTCAACCTTTTACTGTCATAGTTGTGATGACCGCTTTTTCTATAACTGACATATTAAAGTAGCAAGTGCAAAAAAATCCACAACCATAATATGGTATTTATAATATAGTATTCGTATAAAATTAACTTCTTGTATTTTTTGATGTTTTGTGATCTTTTTAAAGGCTAAAGCAGCAGCGTTAACTCAACTATGCTGTATATAGAGTACAACTGTTGTATTTTCATGTTTTATACCTTGGTTTGCTAAAAAGGGGGAATAAATGATTCTTCAAGGCTGATGCTGAGCAGTCCACTTGCTGGCTTCTGTCTTTGAGAAGAAGGGAAATCCTCTAGTACCTCTGGGTGAAGGCAACACATGTCTAGTTAGACTGCTTGACTGCTCATTTTGCCGATCACACTGGCTGCTTGCATACATTTAAAAAAAACCCCACAAACAAAAAAACATGCTTTACCAGAAGCAGCAGTGTGTTACTTCGGCACAGCTCTGTAGCATCTGTAAAGATCAGGAGCTTCAGCAGGGCTTTGGTACTTTTAGCTCAAGCTGATTCAATCAGATATTAGATCAAAGCACCACTAAAGTGCCCAATCTTTACAGATGTTGGGCAAGCCAGCTTGAAGTAATGTGCTACTGCTTCTGGTCTTGCGCAGGGCTTAGTGTGGGAACATGCCAAGTTTAAAGTGCTGTTCTTTGAGGGGAGGGTGAAGGAGGGGTTGCGTTTGCAAGCATCCAGTGCCTTTAGTTATTAGTCAATAGAGTTACATTAGTATGGAACAGACTGTCAGCTAAATTTTGCCAGTGTCTTCAAACCTAGGTTAGGCTCTGAAACTTGTTCTTAGACACTTAGGATAAAAGAATATACCACTTCTATTTCTCAGTTGCCTTCTTTCTCTCTTCCTTCCCATATCAGGTGCTGAGCACTTGCAGCTCCTGAGAAGGTTAATAAAAATTATGAGTGCTTAGTACCTGTCTAGATCTGGCCTTATTTATTCAGGAGTCAAAGTAAGGCTTTAGGAGTCTCTCTTTGGGTATATGCATTTGAAACATGTTTGCCTCATTTGTCTTTAGTGTAAGCTTAGGCTGAAAAATATTAATATATAATATTGTAGCACTTATGGTTTTCGTCCCATCTGTTCTTAACCCTTCACCAGCATGTTTTAGACTAGGGGCATTAGACTCACCTGAGTGTATGGCCCCTGGGCCAGATCCAGACATCCAGGAGCTTCTGGACCCAGCCTGGGATGTGAAGGCTGCTGATGTGGCCACAGCAGTGAGGGGAGGGGTTTAGCATTGGGAAGGGGTCTGGTAGCGGCAGTAGGAAGGGGAGTGAGTCTGGGGGAGCGTCAGCGAGTGAAACTTGACACTGATATCCATACCTAGTGGGTTCAAATGGCCACAAATTCTGCAGCAAGCCATACCGCCCAATTTATGATGCCTGCCAGTAGCCCAGCAAGCCAGATGGAGTGCTTTGGTTGGATCTGGTTCCTGTTTGATACTCCTGCTCTAGATGCTTGATTAAAGCTAAATGATTTGTTGGGGCAAGGTGGCAAGTCACAGCTTACCTTAGAAATTTCCCTTAGTAGTGTTTCACTTTGCTTTAAAACAAAGTCAGTCAGGCAGGTAACATCATGTTCTTAATTATTTGTTTTATGAAGGTTCTGAGCTATTTTAATAGAATGATATGGTACCTACTTCAGTCTGAAGCAATATAAAGCAGTCTTAAAATGTTCAAGTAACATCCACTTTGGAATACACAGGGAAGTAATTTAGTGGCTGCAGCATTCCCTTTTTTAATATTGCTTATCTAATAACACATAAACACAATAGATAAGGTCTCCCATCTTTGCTTTAACTTCTTTTGTTTCTGTAACATGTCAAATGTAATAATTGTGCAGTTTTAGAAAATTTCAGGTTAAAAAACCTGTTTATGTTCTTATAATTATATTTAGGTTACTTACTCTTACTTGCAGTAAAGCAGTTTAGGAAGAAATCCATTTTGCCTATGACAATGAATATGTGAATAATAGATGTTGCAGTACGTTTTCTTAGAGAACCTTAAGTGTTCTCCAGTTCCAAAATAAAAATTTTGGAAAACGACAGTACTAAAACTGCAATGTAAGCCATAAAGATACATAATACATTTCTCTGCCCCTGAAAATGAAACACAATAAAGAGCTTTCCCTTCCCCCCCCGCATAATCATAACCCACATGCTTTAAGATGGTAATCAATAAGAGAACCTGTGTAGGGTTAGATCCCCTCACACTGGTAGCTAGATAAACTGACTGATTTATAGTTTAGATGCCACCAAAAGTATAATATGACTATACAATTCACTGTATCGAGATAATATAAAACATATATTGCTGCCCACGGAACCAGAGTAATAGACGATCCAAACAAACTTTTTACAATTTGTGCTTTGCATTTTTTTCTTTACTGATTTTAGTCTTAATCCCTTCTAACTGTGTACTGTTCTTGTTAATAATGACAATCTGTAGGAGTCTTGGGATAAGCAACTTTCTTTCCTGTTCGAAATGTAAAGCACAGTCTACTCATTCCTTGAAAGCACCTGTGCCCTAAATAGGATCAGAACCCATCATCTTTCTGGGATTTAGCAAACAAGTAGATAAGCCACTGTAAGCCTTCACCTTAGCATGGTTGTTTGGAATTTAGATCCAAGATCCCTCAGGCAGGGCAGTCCTGCTTGCTTTCTTTTCTTTTCCTTCTATCAGGGCTTTGCTCCAGGCAGGTGCTCCAGGGCAGGGTTCAGTATAGGTTAGATCTCCAAGCCCTCATGTATGCTACACAGTTTTGCCATCAGAATTTTAGTTCTGACAGCAAAATTGTACACGCATCCACACAGCTCAGCACTCCTGTGGTGGGAGACCCCCTTCTCTGTGCCAACCGAGCAACACTATCTCCGACTGAAGGAAACCTGTTGCTCCTTCACACAACTGCTGGCACGAGTGATGAAGTGGAGTCATACAGAGCTGCCTGAAACTTTGTAGGTGTGCACATATTCTGCAAAACGGCCTAGTATAGGCAGAGGCTAAGACAGACATTGACCTTATTTTTCCTTAGCCTGGGATGTTTTTTTCATCATCTTAGAACTTCTTACATGCTTTTCCAATATTACAAATCCACTTATATGGTTTAAAGTAGAGGAAAAAAAAGAAAACCTGTCAAAGCAAGACTTAAATATAAGTCAAGGAAAAGACAGCAATATGGAAAATATGACATTGGGTCAAGTGCATTTGCGATACAGAAGTGGAACATTGACAAGCAGCATATTGGGGAACTAGAGGATTTTGTTTAAGTTGTACTCCAAAAATGGAACAGAGTTTGCCTATATGAGAATATCTCCCTCCCCAGTATTGCTGATTGGAATTTGGTTCCCTTGGAAAAAGCAGCTTAATTGAAACCAAAGCTTTTTGTACAATTGTACTGCTTTGGTGAAATACCTGTTAGGGAACCTTGGTTCATGGTGGAATACTGGATAAAGCAAGTGAGGCAGAGTAGGTAGTAGCCTAGGAGCTAAGGCCTTTGCCTGTGGTATGTGATAACCAGGTTGAAGCCCTAGTTCTGCGTGATGAAGAAGAAGAACTTAATTTTGGAGCTGGAGGCTGAGGTAGAAGTCTTTTATAGATGTGCGTTTTGTATTGGTACGTAAGTATCTGATGAAGGTTGTAAACTGCTTGTCCCCCCTTTTGTCTGGAATTGTCTTAATTTTAAATAGTGTATTTCAGAAATTAGCAGGGCTGTTTAGAGGTTTTTAAAAAATGTTTATACATAAACCAGAAATGTAATTAATTGGGTAAAGCTGTAACTTCATTTTCAGGTTCTGTTTAGGATAAAGCACTTGAAATGTGTCTCAGAGTTAATGTAGAACTCTTCAGCTGTTTTCCAACTAAAGGCCTTCATTTTGCTAAGAATTATGCAGATACATACTTCTAAGTTTGCTTAAAATTAAGCAGATAAAAGCTTTGAGTGCTAGGACTTTTATGCAAAATAGAATAGTTATTTTTAACTATGTCATTTTGATACTGCAGTAAGTCCTTAGTCCTGAAACCCACTTCCATGTGTTTTCAACATATAGGTAAGGGTTGGGGTTGAAATAGAGGAGCAAAAAGTCCTGATAGTTTTAGTTTGATCATTTGAACAGATGCCTTGCTGGGTAGCAGGATTCACTTCTATAGAGTCCCATTGTGCCAAAAGGATTCTTTGGAGGATTATGTAGCAACACAGTTGTTCTTCTATATGGATGAAATGGAAAGGTTGGTGGCAAAAGTTCCGGTTCCCATAGCAAAACAATAATGAAGCTGGGTAGCACAACGGCATGTTTTTATGATATACATTTTATGAGACGGTAGTATTGCATTTGATGTTAACAAGAAAAACAGGAATAGAAATGATGTGTATGGACTCTGGATTTTCTTAGCATTTCCTTATTGCTTTGTGATTTTTAATGGTACGATGTTAAACAGTTTTCTCATTTTATTTTGTATGATGGTGCATATTATTCTTTTTCAGATAGAGAAGGAAAAAGCAGAACATATTGTCAAGTTGTGTAACTTCAAGTTTTCAAGCTCTGTTGGCTTGTGCAGAGTTTGTTGACTATATAAAATCCCTTTCAGAAATTCATTGAGTTTCCTCTTAAAATCAAGCTTTTTACACTCCTCCCCTGATTGGAAGACTGTCCCGGAACCTGATTATCAGGGATCCTGGTTTTCTCTGATAAATAATCTAAAATTCTTTGATTAAAACCCCCAAAATCCACATTTTTCCATGATTAAAATGAAACGCCACTATATGTATATGTATCAGTTGAACACACAGTTTTATTGATATATTTACAAATTTAAAGCCATTTGGAAGTTTACTGGTGCCTCAATTGTTATAATAAAATAAATTATAAATACCTATATATTTTGGCGTTTGATTTTGGGTATTTTTATAATGGAAAATCAGAGCTCCCCGTTTGCTTTACTAGCTGCAGGTAGACCTGCATTCTGTCTCCCCAACAGCTTTGTGGTGCTGAGCAGCCCTGACATGCCAGTGCCCTGCTCCTGCCGTTTCCCCTTACTCCCAAGTCAAGACCCTCCAGCCCTGGCAGCATCACCTGTATCCCTCTGCCCTCCCTCTGCCTGCCCTGCCAGCTCTCCCTGTAGGTAGGGATGTAAATATCCATTTAACCTCTTCCAGTTACAGGTCTCCCTCACTTTATGTGGTACATGCGTTCCTGGAAAATGGTGCATAACTCAAATTCACATAAAGGGAACCCACTTTACAATGCAACAAATAGGGATACGATCCAAGACCTCAGCTGTACTGACCCCCAGACCCATTTCTAGCACTTCTACAAGACAATTTTCATACTCACCAACAACAGGCAGTACATACAAGCAGACAGCAGTGGTGAATGTGGGGATAGCATCTATAGAAACACGTGTTGCCGACAACAAGCAAGGAGCACAGATCCACACAGGAGACTATATTTTGGCGCGTGTCACTCCCACAATCCATCACACAAAGCAGCTGACTGTGGGCTTCCACCACACCAATTGCATAAGAGTGAATTTACCTTGTATATAATGAATTTTTGATATTAAGAGGGTCATTGCACAAGAGCAAATTTACACATACAGAACCTGCATAAAGCAAGTGAAACCATTTAACTGATATACAGGTTAACTGATAGGCCGTGTGTAGTTCAGTGACCTCTGGCAGGAACAGCGCAGCCCTTTACCTCTTCATTGTGCTCCTGGTGCTGTGTGGGTCCCAGGCTGCTGGTGAGGAGTGAGCCTCGGGCAGGGGGCAACAGGTGCAGCTGAATCATTAGGTGACACTGCCCAGCTGTTGAGCCATGGCTTCTTCTCACCCCCACAGGCAGGGGCAGAAGCTGGGGTGGCGGACCTCTCCTGTGCCCAGATCCCAAACCCACTGCCATAGGGAGGTGCCAGGCCCCCAGAGGGGTCAGGCTGGACTTCCCACCACAGCACAAATACTCCTAGCTGTGCAGTAGATCTGCTCAGTTCCCCTGTGGCAGTGGGCAGGATGACAGGCTCCATTCACATCCTGCTGTGCTTGTGCTGCTTTAGCCTAAACCTGGCAGGCACCTCTGTGATGCTGGGCTAGGCCCTGTCTAGCTCACCCTGGGGAGCTCACAGGCTGGATCTAGACCCATATCCAGTGGTCCAGGTGGGGTGAGTGGCATCAGGGAACAGCAGAGGTTAATTCAGCCATCACTTGTCCCTGTGCTGCTCACGTGCATTTCCAGTGGTGCTACGTAGGCTGGAATTTTGCAGTGTCCTGACCCAGAATTTCCAGACCTTTCAGGAGTCCTGCAGGCTGGATGAGACAGCTCTGCAGAACAGATCTGTCACACAAGCTGTATCTTTGATACCCCTGTCCTGATAGGAACCTGCTTCTGATTTCTATTCTGAATTTATTTATGGTCAGTTCATACCTTTGCTCATGTGCTAGGATTGTTTTTTAGTTTAAATAGTTTTCCCCTTTCTGCACCTAATGTGTTTACATATATCAGCCATATTTATATTTGGACCAGTTGTTTACATTAGGCCTTGTGAGCATTCCCATTGCCTTTAATAGAACAACATGGAGCAGGGAAAATTAAACACTTGTAGAAGTCTTTGGAGGATTGAGGACTAAGGGCATTTATAGATGCACTCCAGGGGTGTGAGGTGGGGTGCTTTAATTAGCGCTGCTCTAATTAAAAGCAGCTAGTGTCACATGTATCAGCATCCCCAACCACACTGAAAAATGGTGGCAGGGTGCTTTAAACTAAAACTCAGTGTACGAGCTTTAGTTGAAAAAACGCCCCACCACCATTTGTCAATGCAGGGATGCTGATACACATGACTTTGGAGTCTGCTGGACCGTGGTAATTGCCATGCTCCAGCAGACTTAATTAATTCAGTCTGCTCTGACACACTGTAATTATAGCAAGTCAGAGCAGCCCCACTAAATGTGTATAGGAGCCCTGTGTGTTAGTAGGACTAGAACCCTGGTTAGAGCTAATTGGAAAATAGTTTTTTCCTCGCATGGTATTTTAAGATTTAAAATTTTTTGGTATTCTCAGTCAAGAAGAAACCAAGATGTTTAGCGGCTTTTCATAGGGAAAATGTAGGCAAGAGAGACCCATGCATCCTAAACTACTTGTGAGACCAAAAGTCCAGCCCTCCTTAGTTCAAAAGAGATAGGATTAAAGGGCCCTTAACTAGCTCTTTATGTAGAACATCTCTCTTTTAAGTGTACATTCAAGACTTAAAAGGGTAGGGGACTTAGCAAAACTTGCCTAGAATTTCACCAAGTATTACATATAACGTGGAAAATTAGGATCATTTAAAGAGATCAAAGGAGGTGAATATTATTTCTTCAGATTTGCTTTTTCTATTTTGCAATATTTTTTCTGTAGTTATTTTCATTGTTTCGTAGTGTAGGCAAGCTCAGATACAACTCTCAAACTCATTAGTTAGTTTCCTCTTTTGTTTGTGGGTTTTTCACAAAGCTACATGGGAGAGTAAGGTGTTGGATGATAAGGGAAAATGAATGTAAAACTAGAAAAACTTAGCAGGGAAGCTTGTCTGATAGGACTCACTCCTTTAGCTTTCTAGCTTACATTGTTCCTTTAACCTAATACTTTGTTGTGTGTTCTAAGTAAAGACTCTGGTGCATAGTATGTAAATAATCAACATTTTCAAATTTCATACTTCAAACCCTTTCAGTACTGTCTTGGTTTAAGTATAGTTTTTTCCACCCCAGTTCTTTGGTGCAAGGGGGGAATTACAAAGTTGAAAGAATTTTGTCCAGACTTTGTCTAGGTTTCCCTCAGGCAGAAGCTAGCATGGAAAACGTAAGTGTTGGAAATGTTCTTTAGAAAGTTATAAATGTGTTGAAATGGTGTTAGGATAAAAAAATTGGTTTTCTAGCTTTAACCTTACTGGTAGGTAGAAGCGCATAAAATTTATTTCCCTTGTGCTGTATGTAGTGCTGCGTAAGGGCCTGATCTGACCACAAAATGGTCTTCCTACATTAAAATATATTTCTGTTTTATGAACTGAGATATACTGGTATCCTTTTACTTATTTCTCAGTGCAGCAAGGTACTTTAGCAGATTCCCAACTCTAAGGATGTAGATAAATTAACTTGTACAAGAATTATTTTTCAGTTCTTTGAATTTTGGAAGAGTGAAAGAATGAACATTGTAACTTCATTTATTAAAAAAAATGTTAAAGAGTAAAATTTTAGACTTTGGGACTATTTAAAGTTAGGCATATGCTTACATACCTTGTTGAATTGGGATTTTTGAGCTTGGGTTCTTTTTAGTGTTTATGGCGTTGGTAAGCTGACAGTTCGGAAAGAAAGACCGACAGAAAAACTAACAGACATTTGAGTTCTGCAAACATGTACTTGGAAGAAAAAAATTCTACCTAATGAAAAACCACCATTTGGTTTGCTTTCAGATAAACTTTCTGAAGGAAATTTTGCCAAGTGTTCTACCACTGGCCCATCCTTTCCCCCTCCCCCAAAATTGCCCTTTGATTTGATAAAACACGAAATTTCAGCTCAACAGAGAATTTTAGGTATATTTAGCAGACTTAAAGTTAAGTTTCTTATCAAATCATATCTTTAGGGATGCTTTTTGGACAATAATCAACTTGTGAATACCATCAGTTAAATCTGCTTCTAGCTTAAATACTTCATTGAGGGTGCATGCTCAGTAGACTGTACCAGAATCTTGCTCATTAAAATTAGACAAATGCTGTGCCTGTTTCTTATTTTTAAACTTACTAGCCTATACTTCTAAAAAGGGATTTATGAAGTGGGAACAATATTGCCCAAATTGCTAGTAAGAGCAGACCTGGTGCCTAAAATTTCTTGTTACTTCATAATTAGATTATTTAGTTTAAGAGTAATGGAATTTGTGTACATTCTTGATAGTTGGTAAGACATTTCCAATGCTTTATTTAAAAAAGAGAAGTGGCCCCAATGACCATATTTTCTTGCATATAACATGCCCCTGAATATAATGCCTTATTTTTGGAATAGCCCAAGGGGCAGGGGAAGAAATTACCTTGGAGTACAGGAAAGTACTAGAGGTCTGGGACTTCAGGGGATTGGAGCAGAGTGCTGAGACCATATGGCTGGGTCTGATCTGGCCTGCTGGCTCTGGGACCATTTACTGGATTGAAAGTGGTATGTAGGGTGGATAAGTCTGTGCCCTGTCCCAATCCAGTGCGGATGGTGGGGTGGAAAAAGGAGGAAGCATTGGCAGCATTAATTGCCTTGGTTCCAAATGTCATGGCAATTAATGCTGCTACCCCCAACACACGCACTCCCCCTGCCGAATTTCTAGATCTATGGGGGCACTTTTCCTTCCATAATAAACACCCCAATTTTTCCCTGCTGATTTTGGGGGGAAAGGTATGGGATATATGCAAGAAATATTGCAGTTGTAGGTTGGAGCTACCCAAAGTAGCAAGTAGAGGGTATAAAATAGTTCTCAAACCTGTATATATAATTTGACTGAAAAGCTGTTTGTAAAATATTCAGTATTTTAAAAAATCCAGACGTTTTCCTAAAATAGCACTTGTTAAATAAATAATAATGTACCATAGCAATGTACTGTGCTCAGTTCTTTTCAACACCTGAAAGAAGGTTTATATCCCTTTTTTTTGATTGTATAGAGCAGAGCTATCAAATTCATTTGGATCCAGAATGTGGGCCTTCTTGTGGGCTGGATGATCCACTTCCAGAACTGATCTGGGGGCTTCTCACCACAGCAGCTGGTAATGAAAGAATCATTGGTATCATTGTGAGTGTTGTGCCAGCACCAGTAGCCAAAGAGTTAATGCAGCCACTGCTCAAAGCAAGGGTTGTTGAGTGGCTACTGGTGCTGAGATAGCGGCTCTGACAAGCTCACAGAAAAGCCTTGTGGGCCAGATATGAAGGTAGGTCTATGGCAGGGTGGACAGAATGGCATATCCAGCTGGTGGCCAGACTCCATTTCTCAGCTGTCCCAGCCTGTGTCACTGTGGTAGGTTTCCATTGAGACCCCAGCATCTGTGGTGTGGTGACAACGCAGGGCCAGGGTTTCCATGGAGACCAGCCCCAGCGCACCGTGATAGAAGGGTGTGTGATTGGGTGAGGAGCTACTCTGGGGTGGGGTCTTGCAGTGTTAACAGGGTGCTCTGGAGCTGTGGCAGAGCTGTGATCTGCTGCCTACATGCCCCTGCCCTCTAATCACAGCTCTGCCGGAGCCTGCTGTCACTGCTGCAAGATCGCAGCCCCGGAGCAGCTTCTTGCCTAGCTACACACCCTGCCAGCACAGCTGCAGTTAGTCTCCATGGAAACCCTGGCCTCGCAATATCACAGCACCCTTGGGGGTAGGGGCTAATGGGAAATGGAGTCTGCTGCAGGCCCAATCCGGCCTGTGGACTTTGCCTGCCACCCCTGGTCTGTGGTTTAGTGCTAACTCCTCTGGTAGCAGCCACAGGGAGGAGCCCTGTGGGCCAGATGACTTACAGCCACAGGCTGGATCTGTCCCCTAAGCTGTATGTGACCCTTGCTATAGACAAATAATTTGTTTCTGTGAATTGTTACCAGTAATCATATTGTAAACCTGGCGCTAATACAGAAGATGCATATAGTCCGTCCGTATATAAGTCTGAGACCAGTAACATTTTCAGATACAAATACCACTGGCGGGTAGGGCAGGCACGGGTTAAGGCAGGCATGAGTATGATGCAACTCTTGAAACAGTTCAGGGCTTATGGATGTTAGATGATAACCTTCAGGGTATGACTTAATAGGCAGAATGCCAGGGGAAGCAGAGAAAGTATAAGTGTAGTACATTGGTTTGTTTTTTGTGCTTTGAGGGATGTGTGGGCACGTTGTAAATGCACTGAGAACAATAAGGTGTAAAACGCAATAGCTATTGTTAAGCATGCATGTTCTCATGAATTTGTGGGATTTCTGTTACTTAGCTAAATAAGCAGATCCATGTATACACTGTATAGATTAGCACAAATACCATGAAGTAATTAAAAAATACAACTTAGTTTTCTCTATTTTATTATAAGCGTAACATGAATGTTCCATGTTTATCAAATGCATAAACACCAAGTATCATAAACTTTGCATAAAATGGTCAAACAATCATGCAATAGTATTCTACAATGATAGTTTTGTTGTTTTGCAACATTAGACTTGGAAAGAAAAAAGAATCATTCCAAGCCTAAAAGTTACCTGACCTGGTTAATCATTCAAATTATGCCAAAAGCTGCTTCTTAGATTGTGTTATGATCGTTTAATTCTTAATCATTAAAATAGTAGCCCAAAGAATGAACTCTAATGATAATGCAGAACTAGTTTAAAGTATTAGATAAGGCTTACTAGGGAGAAAGGCTGTTAAATACATTCTAGGCGTATTAACACCTATAATTTCTGAAACCTGTATGAGAGAATGACTAACTGTAGCAAAACAAATAAGTTATTGCTTACTCATCCAGTATAATGACTAGCATTCATGATAATAGCATGTTACTAATTCAGAGCTACTTTTTAGTGTGGAGCTTGTAATTAAAAACACAAATATAAGCTGTGTGTGTGCTTACAGGAAATCAGTGTTGCACCCACTTAAATACACTCCCGTATTGATTTGGTCAAAATTAGTTTAGATGACTACATATGGTTGTTGAATAAGTGGAAGGATGCTAAGAACTAGATCCAAAAAGGGACTTGGGCATTGCAGTACTTAGCATGGTGGCGCCAAATTTGTAGCTTCCTGGCTCCTAGGAGTCTTTCTAGGTCTGTGTATTAGAAGCCTAAGCCTTATATACAATGCTTGGGAAGATTTAGCTGCCTCAGAATGGAGTCCCAGACAGCCAGGAATGTTTAGTAAAAGGAGAGTCACTGAAGTCTATGTCCTTAGGAGGGAAATACTGGGTGTAAAACTTCCTTTTTCAAAAAGCTGATGAAACTTGTACAGGGTTCATCTATTTGGAATTTGATTTTGATCAGTAAAATGAACTAGTTGAGAAGATGAAGGTGGTCAGAAACTTAGGAGGAACTAATCATGGTAGGAAAGAATTCATGAGTGCAAGGAATGGAAGTTATAAGAACAGAAAAGAAGAACACTAGATTTTCAGCCAGCTTAGAGTAATAGTAGGTAAAGTCCCAAATTAAAAAGAAAAAAATCTAAGAGGGCTCACAGTTCTTAAAGGTTTTCAGATTGGAGGCTCAACATCAGTAGTTTAACTAAAGGGGGAGGGGTGGCTGGGGCTGCTGCCCTGGCCACCTGACTTAGTGGGTGAGGGCAGAAAGATAAATATAACAGCTATCACAGCTGCTGGTTACTCTTTAAAGACCTAGGAAATTACACACAAAGCCTGCATTGAAAGAAAGTAAGGTAACGGAGTAAACCATTCAGAATTAGGAAAAGCCAGATTTAACGTTACTTGTACAACCTAATTTTCCCTAGTTATATACATATAGACATAAAACTAAATGTGATGGGTTTTCAAAGTGCTTATGTCATTTAGGAATATGGGATTTGACTATCTAAGGCCATGAACAGGAGTTCATTTCCAGGAGAGGTAGCTGTACAGGCATTCAGCTTGCAGCCTCCCCTTTTCCCTTGCCGTCTGTGCTTTCACCAGACTAGGACCCCACTTCTCAGACTGGGGAGTGAGTAGCGGACTTCACCCAGCTGCTCCAGTCCCCTCCCAGGAGACAAGTGGCAGGGCAATGCCCACTGTCTTTTCCCTGACTGGGTAGTCTGGGATCTGGTGATGTGGGGGCCTTGCCCTGCTTCTTTAAGACCGGGCCAGGAGGGGAGCATAAGAGTAACACTCTTCTGAGAGAAAGTGTTTCACCTGGAAGATCTTTCTCCTGGAGGGGAAATGTTTCCCCTGGAATAAATGCACTGAAAACTTCTATGCCTGCTGTTTCTTCCAGGAGAATCACTGATCTGGCAGAAATGTAGCACCTAAACTTTCTCTGCCATACATCCCTACAGGACTGTCTTCTCCTGTATGCCTGCTAGGGATCCCTAAAGTCTGTCAAGAGCAACCTGCTGCAGGTATTGTTAGTGTAACATGTTCTCTTGGTGAAAACACAAGTCAGGTTGTTTGCAGCAGTTGTTTCTTAGCTTTGGCCCAAGCCTGGACATCTTCCTGAAGTACTTTCATACCTTCTAATTTGGACAGGAATTTAGCAAGACACCTGGCTGGATATTGTTTAGTTGGGGTTCTGTTTTATTTTGATACTTTACTTGCATTTACAAGCTGTTTTGTTATTTTGCTTTGTTCTCCTATTTTTCAAATTACTTCTTTCCTACTTGTAAGCTGACCAAAGTCTTTGTTGGGAAGGTCAGCGAATATGTATAATAAATGTATATCAATTTTTGTGTGACACCTCTACAAAAAACAGTTTAGGTACAGGTTGTAAAGTAGTTTACTCAGCGGATTACTGTTTTGAATGATAAATGTAAAGCAGGATACAAGAGATTAGTAATAAGTTCTAGTCATGCCTTTCCTGTTTTTAAGATTTCATTCTCCTTCTTCAAGTAAGGTGTTGCTGCTAGGATTTCAAAATGCATTCTGATCTCAAGAGAAATTTAATACAAATAATTAGGCATACAGTTCTTTTTAAAGTCAGCAAACCAAGGTTGTGTATGTAGTCTTTTATGTGTCTAATGATCAAGATAACTTACATTACATTTTAGATAATGCACAATAAAGGACCTTTGCAATTTAGGCAATTAAAATGGCTTTTCTTCTAATGGAATTTAGGCACTTATTATTTTTATTTTATTTTTTTTAAATGCAATAAATCAAAAACATCTCAATTATACATGTCAGCGTAAACTATGTGCAGGTCTATCACTAACAAATACATTAGTATTATTTTAAAATGGAGAAGTATACCCATTTGGTATTATCAAATAGTATGGGAAGAAAATGTTGCAGATGATAATAAAAAATAATGGAGTGTTTTTTAGTGAAAGTCCAGGTTCACTTTCTTATGATTTGATAAGTGGCTCTTAAAACAGTAACCTGTATATTTTGTTTCTCTACTAAACATTAATTAAAATTATTGCCATATACAGCTTGCATGTGATTACTGTTGCAAGAAGTGAGGGATTAATTCAGAGTAGTTTTACTTTATATTACTGATGTTTATTTATTCTGGACCAATTAGTTATTTCTTAGGAGAACAACAGAAATACAGTCAATTCTGTATGAAGCCAGCAAGTAAAACATAAATGTGAAACACTTTGAATGTGGGTTCATTGTAAGCTTGCCTTCATAAAAATAGAACAGAATATCAATGTTCAGGGTTACAGTTAGTGATATTTTTTTAGTTTTAAATTGGTTTCATAAGAAGACAGCTGACCAAGACTACTCCATCTTTAAATAGGTATGACTTTCCATCCTGAGTTAAGAATTCATCTTGATCTTTGCCTTGTTTTAAGAAGACTGGTTTTTTTAAGACAAGTATCAGGTATGACATCCTAGTCGTATCTGGGCTGATGAGAAGAGGTCCTCAGAAAGTTATGATAAGAAACTGGTTTTCTTTTGATCCGTATGGTGGTATTTTGAAATTCTTTTCACAAAATCAGAACTCCATTCCTTCCTCTGCAAATCTGAGGAAAGTTCCCTTTTAGCTGTTGCTTTCTCTTCTGTACTGAGAATTTCTTTGTGTTGAAATGTAGTACAGATGGTACATGAAAGATCTCTTACTTCTTTTCTTTTTAATCAAGGCAGCATGCTCACACTATCCCATAGAGCAGAGGCAAATCCATTTAATTTTCATGTACTTATTTAAGGGTTAACTGAATAATGAAGGGTTGCATTTTCACTTAAGTTGCAAGCAGGGCCTAGTGTCTTTTAATGAAAAAAAGCTTTAGTTTACTTATTTTCCTTTTGTTCTTGCAGGAGGAAGAATAAAGAAGGGGGAGAGTAGTAGTTCTTTCATTTCAACCTGAGCCTCTGAGTGCTTTCCTGGCAGTTGCCTTAGACTGCAGCTAGTTTATATGTGGTTAATTTGAGGACTTACAGATGCAGTCATAATTTGTCAGCAAGAATGGAAGGAGTATGATAGATATGTAAAAAAGTTCTTCATGACTAATAGATTAGGAATTAATTCAGGTGGACACTTCCAGAGAGGTGTAATAGGAAAAGTAGGCCCTAACTAGAATTGTTAGACCTCTTCAACCTCAGAATTTGTAATTTAGTGATACAGCAGCTGACTATGCTTTACACATTGTGAAAAGTTGTATCTTTTAGAAATGTATATATTTTTTCTTCTTTGTAGGCTTTGTTATCAGTTGCCCTTGGTATCATTTTGCAAGAGGGCCAAGCTGTTTTGATAGGCATACTACAAATTTGCCCAGACCCCTCCTCAAGTGCTACACCAATCCCCTTTTCCTGCCTGATCTGGTGCTTTGCTTTCTTCTCCCTGTGCCCTGTGTTCCCTGCCTAATCTCTTGCTCTCCTTTCTGCTCCCTGCCGTGTATGTCTTTTTGCTGTCTGTCCCCTTCCCAGTCTGCAGGCCATACCCAAAAGCTACTTATGCCATTTGTGCTGTATCTGGCACAATTTGGCCACCACAGTCTTGGTGAGCAATACATATCTGCAACTTAAATACACATAATACACTAACACTCACTACCCAAGGCTGCTGACAGAAGTAAAAAAACAAACAAACCCCAGAACAGCGCTCTACCAGGAGAGTTTGACCTGGCTGACCCGGCATCGATATAGAGCATGTGCTACAGTGGAGCTTTTTGGTGCTTTTATCCGAAGTTGATTCAATCAACTATTAAATAAAAGTGCCAAAAAGCCCTGCCGAAGTGTGCAATCTGTACAGATGTTGGGTCAAACTAACACAGTACTTCTTTGGGGCATGCACTGCACTGGATGCCAGGTTGTGCTGAGCTTAAAATAAAGAGGTGGTTTTGGACTTCTTTTTTATTTTTTTCACATCTGTAAACAGCCTAAATGGAATAAATTATTCCTTTTGACTTCCTACTTTGTTTGACTCTTACTTTGTTAATTGAGTAGATTATATCTATCCAAGCTTTTGATTATTGCTGAAAAACAATGGCTAATTTCTCCCTTCTGTTGTCCTTGTTTATAGATGTGCCTGGATTGGCCCCAAAAGTGGTCATAACTCCCTCAGCTCTGTCAGGTAACTTCTTTATTGTCCACCCATTGATGGAAACTGTGTTTTATGTTGGAAGACTGTTCCAAAAGTTCCTGAGTGTGTGCCCCCTGGATACATATGTGACCTAGCCACATATCTATGCCCTCAGACACCAACTTGCCTTAGGGACATTAGTTATGGCCTCCAGCTGCCCCCATGTGTGACTGGGCAAGCCAGGGGCCAGGTCCCATGCTGGCCCACCCACTTGTCTCTGTGGGGCAGTCCGCCCTCTCTCTCCTGCCACATCTTTGTTGTTGCCATAAACAGATGGTAAATCCAGGAGACTTCCCATTACATGCCCTGATGCCAGGGGGCACTATCTGCAGCTCTAATCTCCCCTACACCGCAGCCCATGCCTCGCAGATGGTATCCATGTGATATTCTTAACTGATACCATGACTGGTGTTCCGGGATCTCACAGGGACTCTCCCTCCCCCTCCCCCCCCTTGGACTACCATAGTGCCTGCAGGTATAGCTCCTGTAGCTTCTCTCTGCAGAGTGTAAAACCAAGCCTGCTCCTATTCAGGAGCTGAGCATATGTCCCTTTGGGCACTACTTAAGGTCACCTGGCTCCTTCACCATGCACAGGTAGATTCCCCTTAGCCCAAAGAAGCCTCTTGCTCCTGCTCTTACTTTGGCTGCTCAGTCTTTCTTTCTTAAAATGACAAGGCAGAGGCTGTGTTACAATGGGTTCTCAGGATATTGCTCCAAAGTCTTTTCTTTGATATTTTGAAACTTGATTTTTTTGTAAAGAATCTATGAACCAGGTCTCTATTCCTGTAGATCCCAATTCCCAAGTGGTGCATTTGAAGGAAAAGAGAGTCCTGTTGTATATATATATATGTATTTCAGGTTGTGGTAAGGGCTGGCTGTTTTTCCTGTCAGGTGTTTAAAAACGGTATCCTAGAAAATGATATTGAATAGGCCTGTGTGAATAGGGAAGTATTCAATTCAGATTCAGCCAATTCAGAGGACAGTGACTTGATTCTGAGTTTTGGAATTGCTTCAAAAGATTTCGTGCTGTTTCAGTGATTCAGCCATAGACTATAATGGGGAATCACTGAAATACCTATAACATTGTTGTTTTTTGACAGATTTGGATCAAAATAGCAAGGATGGTAGCTCCTTCTTTGGCCATGAATCCTGACAAGTTTCAAGGAGACAGGTGCAGCGGTTTCTGGGAAACTCCACCTCAAACTGCTAAAAGCAAAATTCATGTTGTGTGTGTTAAGGCAGATTTGGATGAAAACAGCAGGGATGGTAGCCTGTAACGGGGGGCCTTCCTGGTGCTCAGGCAAAAACAGCTCACAAAAGGGACAGAATGGCTGCAGACAGAGGTTTATGTTCTGTTTCTATGTCCCTCCCCCAGAGCACTGTGTTTGGAAGGGGACTCAGGAAAAGATCACAGTCACCGGCCAGCTACAGATGTTAGTCTTCCCCCCCCCGATCCCCCTCCCTCTTCTCAGTTTCTGTTCCCCTGAAAGACTGCCTTTTGAATTTCTGAATCGATTTGGAGGCTCTGAATAGATTCAGAGGGTTTTTTTGATCTCCCAATTGGATTTGGTTAGGTGATTTGGCCTCTGAATCGGGCCGACTCTTCTCCGAATTGAATTGGCAACTAACACTTCGCACACCCCTAATATTGAACAGTTTAAACTGCTAACTGGTCAAACTGCTAACCTGTACTTAAAAATCTTCTGTTAGTTTGTTGAGTAGTATATTCAAGGAGAAGCTGAAGAGGAAAGCTTTCCTCCCCCCAACTTCTGATTCAGACCAGCACACGTGTGTACATTAACAGAACAAGAGTGTTTTCTTTACTGCCCTGACTTCTAGTCGATAGCCAAATAATTAGGGGAGAAGCAGGAGGGGAGGAGGAAGCAGTTCAGCTTAATAAACTAACTGCAGTTAAGTTTCTGTGCAACTGTCGGATTGCAGATTATTCCTTGAATACTGTTTATAATACAAAAATAGCTTACCTTTTTGAGGTCCTTGGTACTTGTTTTCTTCTGGCTTCGTTCACATTTTGATTCAACGGTCACATACAGCGTTACCACATTTATTCATTTCAGAAAAAGTTTCCAGAGCAGCACAATATAAAACATATATATAAAATATAAATTAGGAATGCACTTTCAACACAAAACTGGAGTTGGCTGGAGTTGTGTTAGTTACTATCATCTACTGGCATTCAATTACTGCTGTTCTGCTGTCATCTAACCCGCCCCCTCCCCCCCCCCCTTGGGAATCTTGAAAACTGCTGCAGGAGGGCCTATTATTGGAATTATAATAGTACAGAAATGATTAGACAAGTTCTGATGAGGAAATTGCTTTAAGAAAGTGCTTTAGTATATTGTTTCTATGCTTTCAGAGTTGAAATTTAAATAGTTGAACTGTGTTTCTAAAATTCCTTCTTGAAATGGATCTGGGTTTCAAAGGCAAGCTCTGTTTAAAATTCTTTGGCAATGTTTTCATGTCTGTGACTGGTGGGTTATGCCCTTTTTAGCAAGTGTTCCAACCCTCTAGGACTTCAAGCATTTGTTGATACTTCTCTGCAAAAAGAAAACACAGAGAAACACAGGTCCTTTTATGGTTTGACTGATATCTTTTCCTGTTCTCTCTTTTCTTTTCATTTGTAGTATGCTTTTGTTAATTCCTGAATAAATATGTTTAGAAACTGTCTTTTGCTGAAGGTGGTTTTATTTCATTGTAATAATATATATTAAAAAACTATATTAAGCATTGGGCCAATGATTACAGGCACCAGTGTAAGTAAATTCTTGCTGAGAGGCAGTAACTGTTCTTCAGAAAGCAACAATCCATGAAGTCGTCATTGTCTAAGGATTTGTAGAAAGCATAATTAGGAAGCATTAGAATTGTCACAAGTCTTTCAGTTTTTTTCTCCTCACATTCTGAACATGCTAACAGTTCAAGGGCTTGACAGGACTGTATAACAGGGCTGCACAAAGCTTTGGTCACTGATTCGATTTGTCCTGATTCAGTGGTCAAATCTCCAAATCCAAATTGAATCAGGAGACCCTTTAATCTCTCTGAATAGAGTCAGAACCCTCCGAATTGATTCAGAGACATTCGGAAAGATTGCCAAGCTAGAGGAGTGCGGGGGGGGGTCCCCTGGCATGCTCGGCAGTGGACCTGGAAGTGGACTGGAAGTAAATTGAATTACTGTCCCCCATTGAGGCCGAATCTGAATCCAAATCAAAGATGGCCTGTCTCGCAGACCCCTACTGTATAATAACATCAGTTAAGCATGATGTCTTCATGAGTAGTAACACTAAAAGAGAAGTCAGATTCTCAAAAATTCCTGTATATCAACCTTTGCCAGGGTGGGTAGGCATGTTGACTAATGTGATGACCATCTCTAGCACCATCTCCCAGTAAATCACATTCTTATTTAGGAGGCTACATATCCATGCTGCCGAGGCATACTGCCGAAGTTGCAGTCCCGTGAAATAGGAAATACAGATTAAACCATGCCTGTTCCTAGTCTCTACCTCCCCATGACTTGTGTGGTTGTCTGAAAAAAATTCAGATCCCTATGTCCATTGAACAGGAATGTGATTACCTGAATGAAACAAGCACACATTTCACATATAAGCTTATTGAGAGCGAGAACAAAGTTTGGTTCTAAAAATGTGAATCAGTAACAGAAATGGCCCTCCTACTTTAGCATCTTTTGTCTTTCAGGGACTCCACTTTAGAAAAGCTGTGAGTTTAGAAATAAAAATGGTTTTCCTCATTTTTAGTTCTGCAGCTCTGTGGGAGCAAAGTCATCCTGGAATCTTAGTGTCAAACTGTGTTTAGGGTTTTTCCCTTTATTGTTTTTAGTCTTGCTCAGTAGAAATAGAAGTTCTTCAGTTGTATTAAAGTGTCAGAGACCTATCTACAAAAACCCCATTTATTTAATGAGATGGTCACTTTTAAACATTTATCTGTCACTAGCATAAAGAAAGCAAAATCTACTTTGCTCCCTCATATAGTTTCCTTAGCTCTGAAGGTATAAAGTCAGTAGATAAGACATGAATGCACATGGATTTACTAAATAAAAAGTTGCTGTTTACATAGTCACTTCTGAGAACACTTCAAAATAGAAAGGAAAAAAATACTTAAACCATTTAAAAGTAGAAAGGAATGTGGAAGTTACTGTAAGCATTGGGAGTGAAATAGGAAATTCCCATTTCAGTTCCGTGCTTTGCATTCTTTGCTGTCTCGCCAGTCTAGGTGCCCTAGCAGAAGCATTGGTAATTCTAGCAAGCAATATGATGCTAGCCAAGTGTAGGGCCATCCATGTATTCCGACATCAGTTTAAACAGTTTGCATTCTGGTACTGTTTTTGTTCAGCTGGTTCCACAAGTTGTGATATAGTTCCCCTTCACAAACCCATTTTCACTATTTTCTCCCACCTTTCTGCCTATTAGTGAAAATGTTTTATTTTTATTTTTCTAAAAGTTGGTAGGAGTTAGTAGGTTACGACATCTTGATGGAGCATTACTGCTGATAGGTTTTTTCCACTTTAGCAGTGTATTTTTCAAGGGAAAAAAGAATTGTAGAACAGATGTAGATGGTTATTTTATGTTTATGTATTTGAAGGTTGTATTGGAATATATTGTACCTGAATTTCGAGTGTTGGCAACTTGGAAAAAGAAGCATTGTTAGACCCATCCAGCAGACAGAATTCTGTTCATCTGTAGTCCTTTTAAATGGTGGATGATGAACAGCCAAGGTACAGGTCTTTTATTTTTCTCTTTTTTTGGTTAGATTAGAAGGGGCCCAAATGTTCCAAAATTGTGAAAGTGTTGCACTTAATTCACCAACAAAGTCTATAACCAGCTTTTGTTGCTTTCTACTTTTCATATGAAAGCTTGTCTGCTTAGTTCTTATACCAGGTTCATGCTGAGCAGCAGAGTTACAAAGAAAAATGAGAAGGAGCTTTGGTTCAAATTCCTACCTATAATTTAAAATAGTGCTGACTATGTTTCTTTGTTTTCAGAAAAATGCAGAACGTTGACATAAGTTGTTCAGGTTAAAATGATTTAATGCAAAACTTTCTTTTCTTTAGCAGCATCTCCACTGGGCTAGTGACACACATAGGGTGGAAAATTCTAGGCACTGCCTGTTCCACTTGGATTTTTTTATTTTATAGTACTTGGTTCAGGCATTACTCTCATCTTTCAGCATGTTAAATATAGTTCTCCTTTCTTGCAAATTGAAATGTTGGGGTGGGGTGGTAGGGAAATATCCCTTGAGTTAGCATCTTCAACTAGCATATTGCTGAATCTATAACTTAAAGTAATACAGTATGGAGTGTTAAAAAAGTGAATAAACCACTCCTCCCCCATGAAGAACATGGCCATAGGTTTCATAGTTTCATAGTTTCTAGGGTTGGAAGGGACCTGAGCAGATCATCGAGTCCAATACCCTGCCATGGCAGGACAGAGTACTGGGGTCAAACGACCCCAGCAAGGTGTACATCTAACCTCCTCTTAAAGACCCCCAGGGTAGGAGCTAGCACCACTTCTCTTGGAAGTTGGTTCCAGATCCTAGC
>NW_017728886.1:171424309-171431586 GCF_001723895.1 Crocodylus porosus | reverse complement strand
ACAGTGTCAAAGGCCTTCCAAAAGTCCAGGAAGACTATGTCCACTGCTACCCCTGCATCTAAGGATTTGGTGACCTGGTCATAGAAGGCCACCAGGTTGGTCTGACAGAACCTGCCTCTAATGAGCCGTGTTGGTTGCCCCTAAGCATAATCTCCCCTGCTGGCCCCTTGTGGACATGTGCCAAAATAATTCTCTCAAAAAGCTTTACCAGGATTGAGGTAAGACTAACTGGCCTATGGTTTCCTGGGTCCTCCTTCCTCCCCTTTTTGAAGATGGGAACCACATTGACCCTCTTCCAGTCCTCTGGCACCACACCAGAGCACCACAAATGCTCGTAAAGCCGTGCCAGGGGTCCCACAATGACCTCAGCTAATTCCCTCAGTACTCTAGGATGGAGATCGTCCGGGCCAGCTGATCTGAATATATTCTGTCCCTCTAGAAGTTCCCTGACTAGATCTTTACTGATCCTTAGCCTAGGTGCGCATCCCCTGGGGTCTGAGGGGGGCCCAGAGTGGGGTTGGCTGTTCCGGTCCCTGCTTAGGAAAATGGAGGCAAAGAAATCATTAAATATGTTAGCTTTGTTGTCTGGTGTGACAACCACATTTCCTAGCGTGTCCTGCAGGGGCCCCATGTTACCCGGTACCTTCTTTTTGCCCCCATGTATTTAAAAAAGGTCTTCTTGTTGTCTTGATCCGGGAAGCTAGCCCTAGTTCCATCTCCGCCTTGGCCTTCCTGACTGCCCCCCTGCATCTCCGAGCAACTGCAGTATAATCCTCCCTGGTGATGGCTCCTCCCTTCCATTGGGTGTAAGTCTCCCTTTTAGCTAGGAGACACTCCTGGGTGCTTTTGGTGAGCCATGGGGGCTTTTGCGCCCTCCTGCTCCCTGTGATCTGTGTTGGGATTACCACCCTTTGGGCTTGGAGGGATCGTCTCCTTAAGGAGTGAACCCTCTTCCTGGACACCTGGCTCCCCTCCCCTCCGGGACCTCAGTGCTTCCCCGACTATTCTCCTTAGCTCATTGAAGTCCGCCCTCCTGAAATCTAGGTCTGCTGCCTTGCTGTAGGCCTTTGCCACCTTGCGCTGGATGGTGAATTCCAGCAAGCGATGATTGCTGTTGCCCAGGTGTTTGAGCACCTACAGCCCCCTCAACAGGTCCAACAAGGCATCTCCCCTGGTGGGGCTGCGTACCTCCTGGGTTAGATGGAGGTCTTGCATTCTGGGTAGGAACCTATGTGAACAGTCAGACCTGGCTGAATGCTCTTCCCAGCAGATGTCTGGTAAGTTCAGGTCACCCGTGATGACCACGTCTTTTGACCTAACTACCTCCGTGAGCTAACTTAAGAATTCCTGGTCTAGCTCTTCCCCTTGGTTGGGTGGTCTGTAGTAGACCCCCACCGTTGTGTCTTTCCCCTTGACTGCCTTGTATTCTAACCCAGAGCACTTCAGAGTGCCCCTCGTCTGATTCTTTGCTAATTGACAAGGATGTGTATTCTTCCTTAATGTAGAATGCCACGCTCCCACCTTTCCTCCCTGTCCTATCCCTCCTGTACAGCTTATAGTCCTTTTATATTCACCGTCCAGTCATGCGTTGGGTCCCACCAGATTTCAGTGAGTCCCACTATGTCTGGGTTGGTGTCAGCTAGCAGAAGGGTAAGTTTCTCTTGCTTGTTTCCCATACTGTGAGCGTTTGTGTAGAGGCATTTGAGGCTTCCTGAGCATGTGTGCACTGGCCCCCTACTTTCAGCATTACCCCGGCCCCTGTTGCTTACCTGCGTATATGTTCCGCTCGTCAGTCTAGGCTGGGCTGTACTTGTGGGTGTTGCTTGGTTTCGTAGTCCAAGGCTTCCTCCACCCTCGTCTTCCCCTTCCCACAATGATGAGGTGTTAAAGGCTCAGCAGTTGATTATACAAATACTAATTTTCTGTTTGTGTCAACTTTTTTGAAAAGTAGTTCTGTAATACATTATGGGATGGTAATCAGTTACATTGCTTTTTGACACAGTCTTTAAAATTCATTTAGAGGTGAGAGCTAAATTTAAAATGGAATCAGAATTAAACAAATAAATAAGCTTTTATAACTCCTGTAGTTCAACAGAGTTCAGGCTTTTTATTAGGGGTGTACCAATGAAGTTTTTATAGCTGATACAGGTGGCCGATTATTAACCAGTCATATCGGCTGATACCGATTTGATAGCCAACATGCAGCCTGGCAGTGTGGAGAGCAGCATCCAGCCAGTAAGACTGTGGAGTGGGGGGAAGGGTCGTGGGCAAGTGAAGAGGTGTCGGGGAGCACATTGAGCCCCTTACAGTGAGGGAGGGAGTGGGGCTGGGGCAGGGGCAGGATCCAGGATGGGACAGGGATGGAGCCATGGGCAGCTTCTCTGGGAGTGGGAAAGAGGGACGGCTCCCCACCACTGCATGCACCTCCAAGGGAAGCATGGGAGGCATGTGTCCCTGGATTTGTGTGTGGGGTGAGGGCAGGTTGCTTGTTGTGGGCTCAGGGATGCACTGGTGTCTTCCTGGCATGGGGGCTGGGCTGGGGCTGTGCTTGGGCAGGCAGTGGTGGTGCTGGGAGAGGGATTGATGGGGGGGCTATGGACTACTAGAGTAGTCTGCCCTGTCTTGCCTGCCATAACTTGTTATAAATAAACTTGATGTACAGTACAGGAGACTGCCCATTTAATGCCCCAATGTCTAGAGCATTACACATGGCTCTGATCTTTCCTATACCGTGTTGCGTACCTCGCAGATGACATGCAAATTACTCTTAACTTCCCTGGCCCCATTGTTGGGCCTCACTCGGCTTCTGGGCCAAACTTGACATCAGGCCAAGTCTGGAGACTTACCTAAGTTACATGTGCCCCTTAGTAGGGCCTCAACTTATGCCCTCTCACTGGGACTCGCTCCCTGAATTGCTTTAGTGCATCCCTTCAGGTCACCGTTTGCAACCTTACTCTGCACCAACTACTGCATAATCCTACCAGTGTCCCATGTGGCCCTACTCTATGTGGCCTGTTCTGCTGTGCTCCCAACACCTCCTCCCCTATGCTGGGGCTCCAGGGTCTTACACCCCCACCAGCTCAGGTGCCTCTTCCTAGGTGTGCCTGGCCTCACTACCTGTTATCTCCCATAGGCTCAGGTGTCTGGAGATGCGCCTGGACCCATTGCTTGCTCTGTGACCCACTAAGTTGGGGGGGGCTGAGGTTATAAGGTGCCCCTACCTGCCTTTCACTGGGGAGGCAAGTGGCCTGGCATTTCTGGGGAACTACCCCACCATGGGTAGTCCCACCAGGCCATCGTTCCCCAGCAGGGTGTAGTTTTTGATCATACCCAGGGCCAGGAGCCTCCTGCCATCCCCATAGCTCCTGCCTTTACTTCCAAGGATGTTCCGAGCAGCAGCTCCGCCAGCTGGTCTTCTTCCAGCTGCCAGCAGCAGACTGCTGCTTCAGTCCTGAGGGCCTGGAACTAAAATGGAGGCTGCTCAGCCCCCCTCCTCCAATCCCAGGGCTCCTTGTGCAGTCATTGGACTGCCTCATTATTCTGGCATGCACCTGCTAGCTGCCCTGATGCCTGCTCTGGCCCTTAAAGTGGCATGCACCAAAGGTGCTCTGCCACAGAAATGAAATGGCTGTTTTTGTTAATATGTATGGCAAGGTTTAAATATACCTATTTCTTAGGAAATTAAGGCTTTATCATATCAGTTTCTCTTATGAGCAGATACCCCACTCAAACTGATAGCACATTTAGCAATAAAAATCAGGAATGCAACACTACTTTGTGTAATTAAGTGTGTAACCTTTATTTAACTATGTCATTTAATTGAGATGTTTTCAGATCCTAAGCTACTTCTGTGTACTTATCTGATTTATAACTTTATCCAAGCATTTCAGAATGCCTGTGCTTTTAAAAGTAAATATAAAATTCCTTTTTAAAATCTCCCAGAGTCATGCTTTGAGAGGTAGTTGTGGTACTGTCCATATTGTTCTGTTAAGTTTATCTCTCTGCACAGTTGTGTTGAACACTCTGAAACAGGATGTGTTTTGGTGTAAGTTATAAATGTTATAGATAAGACTTATTATGCTTTATCCTGAACTAGAATAAATCTGTAGTTATAGTAGGGATTGTTACAGCAGGGATTTTGTGTTTCCACATTGATACCTATTGCATGCAGAAGTTTCACTGTTATAACTTTTAAAAATAAAGTTGAATAAACCTGTGCTTAAATGTTAGTTTGTCCATTTACTTTAAAAAAATTGTTATAGGAAACTGTAGGTTATCTAAACAAATGTTAATGGTGGCTTCATGCCAGTTTCTTATTCTATTTTTGTTTCTATTCAGTACTGCATAGCTATTTACATTTTAATTATTTAGGTTTATCTAACTATGGGTGTGGAAGATTTTTGGATTTATATTCCATAAGATGTTTTTTAACCCAGATGTGTGAACTAGGTAAAAGTAAGGTGGCACAAATATAAATATACAAACTTTGCTGGCCTTCTCCCATGTACACACCAGTATGATTGACATGTCCAGTTTAAACTCTTTTTTATGAATAACCTTTTAAATGAAAATACTCTGAAATATTTTGAATGACTATGGGTGCATCTGCATGTGTGCTTTACTGTGGAGTTGACTAATTAGCTCCGGAGTAAAGTGTTACAGTCTAAAATATGTGCCTGTATTAGGGCATAGTATAGTATATTAATTAACTCCACCATAGAATAGTACTGTCAGGGACAGTACTAGCTTATGGCAGATTAATTTACTCTGCTGAAATGCATGTGTAGACTGACAGGGGCTGGCTAGGGTGCGGGGGTGCTACAGTGCAGGTGCTGGCTGTCACCCAGAGCCTAGGGTTGACCCCCTGGGCTCCCTGCCAGCTCAGAGCTGTTCTGCCATGGTTCAGAGTGCTGCGGTCCTGGGTGCATGTGCAGACCCTGCACCTGGGAGCAGCTGACTCCTATGTGAACTGTACCAAAGTTTATCATGTTGCGCTAATTGAATGTGTAGGTGCATATATTTACAAATGCATGACATTCGTCATCTTTCTTAACATAGAATCAGTGTTACCGCAAACTGTTTTCTTGTTATTTATATTCTACACAAAATGTGTCGGTGCTTTTTAAAACTTCCCACTTATGTCATGTTTGCCTACAACTTTATGTAGCAAAATATTTGCCTTTCCCTGTTACTTTTGGTGTAGGGTGTATAGATCTAATTTCTATTTTCTGTGAAGAAACAAAGGTGAATAGACTATTTTGATGGACCCAGTATTTACTAGAAGGGCTTGCCAGCTTTTGGTAGTCTGCTTAGATTTCCTTGGTCTATAACAGGGGTCCACATTGGTTTTTAGAATCATGGCATCCTACAACCAAATTTTTTTAATGCAGTGGCACTCCTTCCTCAGCTTATCCGAGTGCTTCTCAGCTGGGTTCTGCTGCCAGGAAGGGCTGTTCCTTGCTGCAAAGCCAGGCCAGAATGGGCTTTGCCACATGCACGTGCTCTTCGTGTATTAGGGCTCTGATCAGCTTCAGGAGCTACCTTGTGCTGTGAGCTCTTTCTGGTATGACACCTTAAGTACACCTCCTGGAAACAGAAGCTTATGGCAGATTAAGGTGGGACAGTTCCATCTGTGCCTGTTTCCCAGAAGAGTGTGGTGGGGGAGTAGAGGAGTGGATCAGAAGGAGCTGCACAGCTCACTAGCTTCACTGCCTGCTTTAGGTTAATTAAAGAGCCCTAATGCAGGGAAAGCATGTGGGGCAGTTTTGCCTGCCCACTGCCCCTAATGGCACACCCAAGTAGGACCCTGTGGCTCCCTGGTTGAGAACCACTGGTCTATACAGGCCATGTCTACACGAGATGCTTACTGCACAGTAGCTCGTTACTACTGTGCAGTAGTGTCACAGGGCACAAACTGTGGGTAACACGCTACTGCGCATTAGTAACAAGCTAGTAAGCACTCACTGTCACCACAAAGCCATACAGGGATGCTACTGTGCAGTAAGCAGTGTTACTGCATAGTCATTTACTACTTAATGACTGCTCAGTAATGACTGCAGTCAGCATCTTGTGTAGAAGCAGCCACAGTCTCCCAAATTACTCTGGGAAGCAAATTGATGTATTTTTAAAGTTTGACTATTGCTGTTTCTTCTTTCATAATTCACTCCTTTCTTTCTCTACCCTATTTCACTTTGTCTGCTTAGCTTTCTACATCCTTTAATTTCAGAGGGTTCCTAACTAGCCTGACAGCTTGTCAAACTTTTGAGAATAGTATGGCATAACTTACTGTAGACTTGCAGCAGCAACAAACCTGTCCAAAAACATTTCTAGCTTTCTGCACAGCAGATTTTAATCAGGAGGTACTACTGGTACAGCACTTCTGTATAGGATCTCAGTAATACCATAATTCTTACACAGTTCCAAGTCAAGCTATGCTAGTTGTCCAAAAACAGTATTTCAGTAGCCAAGTTGATGTATTCCATGAATGAATGTGAATATACTGATGTATGTCATCCCAAAAGTTGAAAGAAATCAGTATATATACTAAAATATTCCACACGTTTCAGTGTCTTCCTGAATGCATTGTTCTTTGTACAGCTGTATGAGACTTTGATAATATATTGTTACACGTCGGGGTGGGCAGTTATTTTGAGCAGAGGGCCGCTTACTGCGTTTTGGCATGCCATCGAGGGCTGCATGATAGTCAGCCCAGGGCAGATAAATATTAACTTTCTAAATTTTTTAGGGACCTTGCAGGCCAGATAGAATGGCCAGGCAGGCCTCATCTGGCCCCCAGGCCGCATTTTGCCACCCCTGTTGCACATATTGATGTCCATCTTTAAAGCAATGTACAACAGCTCTTATCTGCCTGTCTTCTAGGAGTAAATGTTATTACCTGATTTTTTTTTTTTAATTTTTTTTTTTTTAATGAAATAACAGAGAGAAACTGAGTAGTTTGCTAGTGCATGCTGGTGCCACACATAAAATCTGATGAAAAGTCCATTGACGTTTGTATGTCTTTCAACTGATTTCAGCATGCTTTGGACCAGGGCCATAATTCAGTAAATTACATTGCTTTGTCATGGACAAACTTTGTACCCTGGGACATATCAAAGTTGTCCTAGATATACTGTCATGCATGCATATATCTATATATCAATATTAGATCAATAATTTTAGATATGATCACGTTTATCTTTTATATACTCTATATCTTTTATATATGTGGTCAAACCTTTGAATATTAGAAATGCATGACTCTGTGTGTGTGTGTGTGT
>NW_017728886.1:171346438-171424209 GCF_001723895.1 Crocodylus porosus | reverse complement strand
TATACACACACACACACACACACACACACGTACTGTCATGCATTTCTAATATTCAAAGGTTTGACCATATATATAAAAGATATAGACTACATAAAAGATAAATGTGATCATATCTAAAATTATTGATCTAATAAATATTACTGTTATTATTTAGATTTATATTCCTCCAACAACAGAATCCCTAGTTGACAGCTTGCAATTTTAAAATTCCACCCCATCTACTGCTCCCTGCCTGTATCGAGTACCAGAATATCCACCAGGGAATTTCTGTAGTCACACGCTTAGAATATTCATAGTTGAAATAGAAAATATCTTTTCTTCTCAGCAGTCACAATTTTAAATGGATGAAAATGCAAAAGTTTCCAGGTAAAGCTAGACATTTGGGATGTTAAAAACGTATTCATGTTTTCTCTATATACAGAATTTTTGTGTGTTCAGCTTTAACATTAGCAGAAAAAGGTCAAGAGGACCATGGGGAGAAAACAGTGGAAGTCCCAGCATGTTTAAAACAATAATACAATTTTTCCAGGTCCTTTGTCTTGAGTTCTTTACAAATATATGTGCTTTTGCTTTTTAAGTCATCTATTTATTTGACAGTGAATGAACAGATTTTTTTTCACTAAAATGTCCCTAAATGAAAAGTTTTATATATTTCAAAGAAAGTAGAAAACCCAGAAGGATCTACCACCTCCTTAGTTATCATATCAGTATTTTAGTATGCATATATAGCTTTTCCTCTTCTGTGATAGTTTTGTGTTTGTGTAGTTTTTCCTTAAATACTCTGTACTTTGCTAATTATGGAGAGGTCCCAAATTTATATTAATAAAACATTTATAACATGCATTGTTCTTTATAGTGTGTGTGTACACAACAATAAAAGCTTTATATATCTCCATAATTCCTATGTACATTCCCACAAAGCAAGTGAAAGTTCTAACTTACTATGGACTTTCAGAGGAAGACATTTTGAAATTATTGCATTTTAAAAGAAAGGACGAGCCAAAAAGTTGGAGAAAATTTTTGTTTCACGGTGTGGGGTGCCCTAGGATGGCCGTGATGACCTAGGGCTCCATGACTGTCCCTGCTCCTCCCTGAGGGTGCCTTCTGATCTCACTTGCCATGTCTTGTTGGTTGAAATAATAAGTTGAGAGGCTGCCCATGAGTTTGTAGTCCCGGGTCTGCTGAACCCCACTAGATCCTGCTGATCCTGGATCCCTTGCCGGGTCTCACTCAAAGTCAGCATCTCTCAAGACCCACTAAGCCTTATGGGCTAGATGCCTAGCTCCAAAACCACCCCTTTACCACACCCTATGGCTCACAGGTTGTATTTAACCATCGTCTCTTTTGATGAGGCTGCATTCTAGCTCAGTCTTCCATTGTCACTGGGCCCTTCGCCCCTGTAGCAGTGCCCTCTGGTGCCGTGGTCTCTCCGTCTCCTGTAGCAGTGCCCTCACTGGCACTGGGCTTGCGTCAGCCCTAATGAGACCTCCTCCCCCACAAATAGCCTCATCCCAGTCCACCGGATGCAAACAACAGTGTAAATACAAGGCCCTGGGCTATTACATAACAACAACTATAACATTGGAGGTCACACTCTGCCCCTTTAAGGAGGCATGCTGCTCCTCAACAATGTGTGCCTCCTAGCCCCAGACACTTCAGGAGCTCCTAGAGCCTGTTAGTCTTACCAGTGGCAGAATAGGTAACAAAAGCATCTTTGAGTAGCATTTATGCAAGAGCTCCTTCCCCATGGCTGCTGACAGAGAACTAACCCCCTGTGTCCAGGGCCCTGTTTTCTTCCGGTCAGCTGACTGGGTGCAGGTGTCAGCTAATACCCTGATAAACTTTAAAAATAAAGTTGATTATTATTTACTGGTGAGTAAATGTAGTTGTAGTACTCTCATTTAAAGCTATGTTACAAGAACATATGGCCTTTAGGTAAGGAGTGGCATGAAATTATGGTACGGTTTAGTCGCAATTCCTTATCAGCTCCTCACCTTTAGATGGAAAGCAGAGGGAAAATAACTTGTAGCCTTTTGCCTTGTGGCTTGCTTTTGCCAGTTCCATCATCTTATCTCTGTTGGCTGGGGATGGAAGCCATGCTTCCACTTACAACTTTCGACAGAAGAAGAAGAAGAAAGGGGGTAGTACTAAGCAGTCAGGCAGTGTGGTCTGTCTTCCTTACCCAACATGTCTGGAGTAATGAGAGGGAGGGGTAACTAAACAATGGGGTAGTGGTGGGTGGGTCAGTTTCAGGGCTTGTGTATATAGGCCAATTGACCAACAGAATTGTTTTTTCTGATCGGTTTCCCCAAGGGAAGGAAGTATAAATATTCTGATTGTAAAATAAGAAAAACTGGCAGGGAAGCTGGGAGACAGACTTTTAAAGTTATTTCTTGAACTTTTTCTTTTATTTACAAAGTTCATGGAAAACTTTTAACAGAGTTATTTTGTTGGGGTTTTTTTGTGAAACTGTCTTTTTATTTGTTTCCAGGAAATGGCTCTTGAAGTTAAATGAGGCTGGATAAAACGCATAAATGAATCAAAGATTGCTCTACATGTGTTAGGGCTAAAAACACCAGAAGCATCACTGATCAGCCAGTCCTGGTAACTTGTCATAATGAAGAAAATTAGTCTCAAAACAATTCGCAAGTCCTTTAACTTAAATAAAAGCAAAGATGAAAGTGACTTTGTAGTGGTTCAGCAGCCATCATTAAGCGAATTTGGAAAAGATGACTCCTTGTTTGGAAGCTGTTATGGTAAAGATTTGGCTAGCTGTGAAGTCAACAGTGAAGATGAAAAAGGCAAAAATAGATCAAAAAGTGAAAGCTTAATGGGTACGTTAAAAAGGAGGCTTTCCGCGAAACAAAAGCAGAAAGGCAAAAGTAGCACACCATCTGTAAGCTCTGCTGATGACGACACCTTTTCTTCCTCATCTGCTCCAATAACCTTCAAAGATGTGAGAGCTCAAAGACCATTAAGATCCACATCCCTCCGTAACCACCATTATAGTCCAACTCCCTGGCCCCTACGGCCAACCAACTCAGAAGAAACTTGTATCAAAATGGAAGTGAAAGTTAAGGCTTTGGTCCACTCCTCTAATCCAAGCCCAGCACTGAATGGCGTTCGAAAGGACTTCCATGACTTACAGTCAGATAATGTGTTCCAAGAACAAAATAATGGATTAAAAAGTACAGAATCTCAGAATGGGGATTTACATCTTCACATTGACGAACATGTGCCTGTAGTTATTGGACTAATGCCTCAGGACTACATTCAGTATACTGTGCCTTTAGATGAGGGAATGTATCCTTTGGAAGGATCACGTAGTTACTGTCTGGATAGTTCCTCACCCATGGAAGTTTCTACTGTTTCTTCCCAAATGGGTGGGAACGCTTTTCATGAAGACGAGGGTCAAGTGGATCAAGATGTGGTTGTTGCTCCAGATATTTTTGTGGACCAGGCAGTGAATGGCTTGTTGATTGGTACCACAGGAGTCATGTTGCAAAGTCCAAGAGTTAACCACAATGATGTCCCTCCACTCTCACCTTTGCTACCTCCGATGCAGACTAATCAGATCCAAAGGAACTTCAATGGCCTGACTGGCACAGATGTCCATGTAGCTGAAAGTATGCGCTGTCATTTGAATTTTGATCCTAACTCTGCCCCTGGAGTTGGAAGAGTGTATGACTCTGTACAAAATAGTGGTCCTATGGTTGTGACAAGTCTCACAGAAGAATTGAAAAAACTTGCAAAACAAGGATGGTACTGGGGCCCTATCACACGTTGGGAGGCAGAGGGAAAATTGGCAAATGTGCCTGATGGTTCATTTCTGGTTCGAGATAGTTCTGATGACCGTTATCTTTTAAGCCTGAGTTTCCGATCTCATGGTAAAACTCTTCATACTAGAATTGAACATTCAAATGGTAGGTTTAGCTTTTATGAACAACCAGATGTGGAGGGACATACTTCAATAGTTGATCTAATTGAACATTCGATCAGGGACTCTGAAAATGGCGCGTTTTGCTATTCAAGGTCTCGATTGCCTGGATCTGCAACTTACCCAGTGAGACTGACAAATCCAGTATCTCGATTTATGCAGGTGCGTTCCTTACAGTATCTGTGTCGTTTTGTTATACGTCAGTACACTCGAATAGACCTGATTCAGAAACTGCCTTTGCCAAACAAAATGAAGGATTATTTACAGGAGAAGCACTACTGAAAGCTTATGGGATATTTGCATCTTGCACTTTGGGAACAACAACAAAAAATAAATAAAAAAGAGAGAGATTGAAATACAGTTTACAAACTTTCATAACTATCAAATTTTTTTGCTGCCATAACAATATTTCATTTTTGTGTGTAAAGAATAGTAATGCATTTGTTTTGGTTTTTTTCTTGTTTTGTTTTCAGTTTTTTTTGGGGGGGGGGACAGTTTTTGTTCTTTTTTTAAGAATGGTCTCAAGGTTTTTAGAAGTGTGAAATAACTATCTTTCATAAATGTGCAGATTAATCACAATGTGAATGATCAAATTCTCCTTATTTTTCCTTAAGTCCTTTGCTGCTATCCACTGTGATTTTTATGCATTGAAAGCACATTTCATGTGTATTCAACCATAAGTAAAAAATCAAATGAAACTTGTAAATGGAATTGTTTTTTTTTCCCCTTGAAATGGCCTATTTTATAAAGATAATTGTGGATAAACATACTACTATGCTAAATTATAGAATTTAGATATACATTTAAAATGATTTCCTGGCATCCTAACTAAAAATTTCTGTAGAAGTACCCCAGTTTAGAACTTATTAATTGATAGAGCTGTTTGATGGAACAGAGATACACACAGCCTGTCTTTGGAAAATACCTTTTGTCTAAGTAACATTATAATGTGTACACATTTCTGGTTATGAGGAGTTTGGCTTCATTTTCTTATAATGTTTTCTTATCCTTTTAAAAATGGCCTTTGAAAATAGTCTTTGAAAATAGATACATAATACAAATGTGGAAATTGTAATACTTAGATAAACATTGAACATGAATCACTGATGGCATAATTAAAATAATTTCTAGAAATGGTCCTAATGATAAGAGCTATTAATTAATCTATGACATAGACATATGGTAAGACACCTAAAAGCCTCGCCTTCTCGAAGATAATTTCTTCTCTACGCCATACTTCAAAATGATAGTTTTTTTAAACCTTTTTTTTATGGATTTCCACATTTGAGATTCAGTTGTACAGCTAATTTTATTTTGGTTGTGTTTTTATGGGAGAGGGGACTTAAAGTTTATACCCATCATTCGCATCATTTTTAAAATCTTTCAAACTGAAGAAAATGGGCTGTGTTTTAATATGCCATCATTAAGTACTTCACTTACTAAAAGTTTCAGAAGCTGTCATGAAAAGTATGTTTTGATATATGGAATTTCAAATTTGTTGAGGAAATATTTCTGACATCTGATGGGATACTGGGATTCAGAGCCTATAGTTAATCTGACCTTCTTATAAAGACTTCTGTATTGGAAACATGGAGTCTAGATTGCAAATTTCTCTTTGTGCAATATTTATCCTTGGCGTTTTCCTGGTTTTTCTCTCTGGCTGTACTGCATTTGTGATTTCATTGTTAAAGGTGGCAATGGCTATTTTTTTAAAATGAATCAATACTATATTTTTAGCTTGTCACCTTCCCCATCAGCAGTTGGTATGAGTTGCTGTTCAATAAAAATCAACTTGGAAAAAGGTTGTTGCAGTTTTGATGATTTTTTTTTGATGAATTCTTACTGTAGCTAGCTTTTTTTTTTGTCCCCTACAGTGAGTCCTTAGTATTGAATACAGTATTGCTGCACAGTGCTGCAATGGCACTAACTCATGGGTTGCCTGAATTGATGCACTAAATTTATATTTTTTTCATTTACTTTTTAGACAGCAAAAAAGAAAAATGAAAGGCTGGGGAAGCTTGTCTGTTGCTTGGAGGGAGGGAGAATAAGGATCTCTTCTTTTGTCCAATATTTTTTTTTAATTTAATAAAATATTGCCATAAAAAATCCTGAACAAAGTATATATGTTTAATTTGTTTGCTCTGCCACCTGAGTTTATGAAAGCCTGAATCCTGATTATTCTCTACTGATTTTTTTCACCCCTGAATCAGGACGACAAACCTTATTAAAAAGGCACAATAATCTATAACATGGTACAGTGTTCTGATTTTACCCATGGGGAGGAAAAAGGAAATAATTTTTTACGGAATATGAAAAACCTATGTGTTAGGATGAAATCTCCAACACTTTTGTCGCTTTAAAAATTCTTTCCCCATGCTAACTAGACAGACTACATAATATAAAACCACTGGAATGCTTAGTACATTAGGACAAGGGTTAAATTTGCTCCAGCTTTTAACAAATTAAAGATACATTTACAGAATGCTGTGTGCAGAAGTATTTAATGGACCTTGTGCAAGAATTTTTTAAATAGTGAAATTGATATTCAGAATTCATTACTGTGTTAAAATGTACATGAACTTGTGTGCTAAATTTCTTTCCCATTTCTTCATGTATTTTGTATGTTTACATATAAAAGTTGATTATTTCAGAAATACTCATTTGGCTTATTTCATCTAGTGGTTTTTAAATTACCTTCCTTGCCTTGTTGTGTTCTTTAATTCTGAACTTAATAGAAGGTCCAGTTCTTTTTGCCACTCTGCTTTCCATATAGTGTTGACTAAAAGGATCTTGTCAAGTAGTTTCCACCTACTTAGCATTTTTTTAATAAATCTGAAGATGATATTTTTTGAATTTGCTATACAGTAAAGGCAAATTTTTAAAAAAAATATCTGCTCTTCTGAGAATCACAGAATACTTTTGTGTTACTGAAGCAGTCATCGAAGCAGCAGAAGAAGCACAAAAGAAAAGGCCCTGTTTTGAAAATGCCGGTAGAGATGCTTATAGTTGCCTGTTATAGATATTACTGTGACAATCATGGTAACATTATTTAGTTATAAAACAATTTTAAAAGTGCGTAGGAGCAACTGGAAGTAGGAAAAGTTGTGTTGGTTGTGCTTCATAAAAATGAAAGAACAAAATCTGTTTGCCAAATAGAAGACAAGAAAAATAATGGATAACTTTTCTTCCCTCTTAATAGAAGATCAGTAATAAAGAATAAAAACTACTTGACCATGTCCTTTTAAAGTAAATCAGTGCTTATTTTGCTCAGTACAACAGTCTGAGCATTTAAGAGGTGTGTACTTTTCACATATAAAGTGTTGTAAAATGTACTTGAAAACAAAAGTTTGAAATAAGACTGATTATTGATTTTGTGGTATTAATGGTAGATGTTATTGGTAACACTGGCTGGTGTGCCATTTGAGAAAATAAAAATCTACCTTGTATTTGGATGTTGTACATTAAATTAGCAAGGTTTTCTTTGAGTTGTAAAAGTGTATTTCAGCCAAACAAATTGATTTATATTCTCTGATCCATTTGCAGTTAACCTGCTTTTGACATTAATGAAAATATCTTTTTTTATCAAGGTGAATTTCCATCATCAGTAGGTTATGTAATACAATTATTAATTTAAAATGTTTTCAAATAAGTGCATTTCACATTTTGTTGAATTGAATACATTTCTAAATGAACTTTGACTGTTGCGCTAGGCAAAATATGTGCAGTTTTATTACAATGCATTTCATATGATATGAATACAGGAACTGTAAATTAAATCATAATACCAGCAATATATAGGTTATAATTCCAGTAAGGAATAGTCCTCATCTATCTAACTTAAATTCTAAGCTAAACTCTGGGTACAATAGTGATTGCCAGTTTTTTAAAATACTTTTTAAAGTTCTGCAAAGAGTAAAACTTAAAGCATTCTTTATTAAAACATGAAATAGTTGATAGCTCATAACATGGCAAATATTATGGAATTTCCTGTATCTTGAAAGTTTTCCAAATGCTACATGCAGTTAATGAAAAAATATTACTGAATTTTGTATTGAGTATATGTTGGGTTAAAGAATTTTTATAGTGGTGATGGAATGCCATGAAATTAATATTTGCAATCCAGATTGCTGTAGTTTACACTTTTCTGTATGTTTCAAACCAGGTGTGCACTATTGTGCAAAAGCACACCACAGAATGAATTATCCAAAGTCCATTGATTTTAATATGTGTTTTGGTTTGTAAACAAAATTATAGTAATTTCTTGCACATTTTTGAAAAATAAT
Organism: Crocodylus porosus; assembly: GCF_001723895.1. Lineage (NCBI taxonomy): Eukaryota > Metazoa > Chordata > Crocodylia > Crocodylidae > Crocodylus > Crocodylus porosus. The sequence continues at coordinate 171,415,989 of NW_017728886.1, read as the reverse complement.
TGTATAAGGATTTATGTATCTGCTTCTAGATACAGTGTGTAAATAAAAAATTCATTCACAAAAGAATCCATGCAGTACTTGTTGACTTAATGAAACCCTGAAATATTTGTTGACTTTTTTAGGGATTTTTTTCTCTTTCAATAGCTGACTATTTTTATATCTCATTGATTGATGTGATCAGATCATAGCGGCAATTTTTCCTGATACTAATATTTTCTAATACATTATATCGCTAGGTATCATTTTTGCTTTCTGAGGCAACTGGGAAAGCTGCCAATACATAATTAAAATAGGGTGTTTAAAATATGTTGGTATTCTGCTTCTAATATTTTCTTCTGAAAAAGGTAAACAAGAACAAAGAAGTCTTAATTTAAAAAGTATTTGAAACTCATAGGTTTTATGTGTTTTCTTTTTATTAAAAGTGAGAGCTTATCATTTTCAGGCAAGTCATCAATTAACTTCAATGTAGCTGGAAAACAGAAGTAGAACTATACTGTATTTCACAGTGTATAAGTTGAGGTTTGAAGCCCAATTTTTAACTCTTATAATTCAAGCAGGGCTGCAGCTGGGCAAGAGCATGGAGTGGGGGGCTGGGGCTGGCAGCAGTGCAAAGCCCATGCCTGGGGGGCAGTAGCAGCAAGGAGTTCAGCTAGGCAGGGTGTAGGTGTGAGGGAAGGTGGCGTAGAGCTGGCAGGCAGTAGCAGTGGCAGCAGCACTGGCTGAAGCCCTGCCCCACTGGGCACCAGCACAAGTGCCTTGAGCACCCTGCCTGCTGCTACACCATGGGGGGGAATGCAAGTGTCCCCACATCCCCCCCCATCTTCCCTCACACTGCACAAACCCAACACACCCATACCCCGCCCCCACAACCCTCCACATATACGCAACCTCCCAACATACCCCATGCCCCCCCCACACACACAGCCACATCCTCTACACACACATGCACCATACAAGACTGAATTTATTTTAGCGCTATTATGCAATTTCCTCTATATATACAGTATGTAAACACAAATCATGACAAAAATATTTTTTGTAATTACAATATGTTATAGCAGGTGTTTGAGTTTTAGCGTATGGGTGGGTTTTTTTCTGGTTCTAAGATGCTAACTGCCCTCTCCCAAAAGGAGTATTTCCAGGGGCAAATGTCAGGGGTGGGACTTTGGATCCCAAGATAGCGACCAGGGTGTGGGGCAGGGTTACCCATGCGGCCCTCGACAGTTCACCAAAACTCGCTAAGTGGCCCTCCACCTGAAATAATTGCCTGCCTCTGGTCTATAGCTTCCATGCTCAAATTTTAAAACTCAGTTTTAATAGACATTTTAACTGCTTCTTCTGAGGTTTTGAAAATTCATAACAGCAGCTATTGGCCAGTGTCAGGTTTTGAACACAGCAGAGTAGTTTTTTAAAACAATCTTTTCCCTTTTTAAGGGGGCAGTAAGATCACACCATTACATTTGTGCTTGAAAAATTGTTAAGGATTTGATATGTATTGAGAAATGTAGGCTTTTATTTTCATCTGTTTAATGAACCAGCTGCTGTGTTTGTTCACATGTGTCAAAGCTGCTAATAAAGATACCATGTGATGGTGACTGTGGATCTAAGTACATAAAGTCCTCAAACTGCTCTCTTTTAAAAAAAAAGGTCCATAGTTACCCCGATTGAAGTGTGATGACTTATTCTGAGGCCAGTGAATTTGCTTCCAGTCTGGACTTACACCAGTCCAGAGAGTTTATTCTCAGTTGTTTCGGCTGGTAAACGTGGGAGTTTTGGTGCAGTTTGAGAATGTAAGGAGGATGTAAAAAATGAGTGAACAGGACTGGAAAGTTTCTAATGTAGATCCTAATCTCTTTATATAGCATCTGCCTCACACATGGAAGAGTAAAAGAAGAAATGAAGGCTCATATTTATGTATGTCTTGCCATATATTTGCAACATAACGTTTGTACCAAAAGAATAAAGCTTTGGCACTGAATATTCCTCCTACAAATATGAAAGATTTCTTCACAGATTTCCCACTTGTGCAGCCCACTCTAAATTGCAAAATGTCTTATTTATTCTGATTCCTTTTTCTACCTTTTCTTCTCTTGTTATATTTTCCAGCTAGCAGGTATTCTATTCTTCAGTGTTTGCATTGTCTTAGGTCTTGATTCAGAAACTGTTTAAGCTGTATTTAGGATGAAGTTTATGTGCTTAAATTCTATAGACAAAAATGGAGGAGTAGAAATAGAGCTCTGAAAGGGGAGTGCAGTCGTTTGCAGTTTTTTGTTTTTATTTGTTTGAGATGGGCTGACTCAAAACAGTAAGCGTTCTAAATCCCTACAATGGAGCCTGGATTTGCAACAAACCAGTAGCCTTCACTGAACCACGTGATGTTCTAAAGGAGCCAGTGGGACATTTGCTGCCACGAGTGTGGGAAAGCAATAAATACAACAGAAGAGGCAGTTTTGTTTGACTGAAGTCAGGAAGAAAATGCAAATGAGGCTTTCTCCATTTGGCTCAGAGTTGTACAGTTGCAATGTGGAGGGTATGCAGGAAATCAGCTTGTTTTTTTCATAAGTGTAGGGTGTAGATTGGTGTCACATTGCACCAAAAAGCCAAAGGTATGGAGCGAAGAGAAGGAGGAGCTATGACTAAGATAGCATACATTTGAGACTCTCCTGGATCCATGGGGCTCCACAACTCACTTATTCTACCAATTTTCTTTGTTTTAAAAGCACAAAAGGAAGTATTTTATGGAGGGAAGGAAAGTGACAAAGGCTTCCTCTTGCTCAAATCTCACAAATGCAGGCTAACACTAAAAATCCTCTTTTGAACTTTTGAGAATTATTGAGACAGGATCCTGGAGATTAGCCCTTGTAGAGTTCATGAATATGGTATCTTTGTGAGGGATGAGAAGTGAGTTAATCTCACTGCTATAACTGCTATAATTTTAAGTATTTTTTAGGTCTCTTTTGTGCTGAGAGGTATCCATGGGAAGAGGTGGGACTTTCTAATAAATCAAGGGCTCTCTTTTGACCACCACCTGCTGCGGTGTTTAACTACGATGAAGCTTCATTCCTGACCGCAGATTTGATATTCTACTAACTTTTGATTTGCTTTTCTGATTGTATCTATAGGCTGTGGTGCATGCTCTGTACATCATGCCTATTCCTTTTAGAAAAGGCAGGGAAATCTACCTGACCTTAACCCCCTTCAAATACAGCTATTCTTTCAGCTGCCATTCACTGCTAGAAGCCTAATGCTATGGTGAGTTCCTGCAACTTGTCTGTATGTCTGTTTTGTCCATGTCTGCCTTTCCTCAGTTTCAATGTACTAGGTTCTGAGAGATGATGTAAAAAATTCAAGGAATGCAATTTCAGTTTTGCCTCTAGCTCAGTGGAGACCTGATTATAGAATACTGCAATCTAAATACCAACATAATATGATACTGATTAAATTATTTCTTGTGGAACACTTCCCTCATGTTATACTTTACCTAGGGTCTACTTTAAAAGTAGTAGCATACTTCAATCAGTAGATGCTGAGAATTGAATTGAGCCCTAGTATCTTCTAGCAACATCTTTTTTAATTTAATTTTTTTTCAGGTAAGCACAGAAACTAAACTTCGAGATTGGAGTAAGACAGTGATTACATGAGGTTGGAGTTGTTATATATTTACAAAATAAATGATATGCAGCCATTCTTATGCATCAACTGCACAATAAATATAATGCTTATATATGTACATATAGCTAATTAATATTCAAACAGTCTGGTCAAGACACTGGCTTACTGGCTGGTGAATAAATATACATGTATAATATAGACACACTGACTGGAACTGCTTTCACCTCCTTACAATACTATTAAATAATACATAAAGCATATCTAGATTGTGTCTGGTGTAAGTAATATACTTTGGTGCATCTACACCAGGCTCTCATTGTGGAGTAGACTAATTAGCTCCACAGTAAATGTCTCATTTCTTTATTAGGCTGAAGTAAGCTAATTAACTCTGCAGTTAATACAAGTATTATTCTACCTTGCAGTTTTGACTCCACAGCAGCACACATATAGACACTGATGTGGCTGGCCAGGGCATGAGGGTGCTTCAGTATGGGGGCTGCCTGTGGGTAACCCCACACTGAAGCACCCTCATGCCCCAGCCTGCCCTCTGCAGCATATTGAATCAGGTTGGAGCAGCCCTAGGCTGGCAGGCTGACCCCTCCCTGGGTCCTCTGCCAGCTGGGGCTGCTCTGACCTGGCTCAGTGTGCTGCGGTCCTGGGAGCATGTGTAGATGCAACACCTGGGAGCAATAAACTCTGGTGCAAGTAGTGCCAGACTGCATTGCTTTGCTTTAATAGCACATGTAGAGAAACCTCCTGAGTACTGTTTTGGTCCCTGTGCATTTTTTATATATCTTTTGATCTAAAATTATATTTACTAAAGACCCTGTTCCCCACCCCTGCATAATTTATCCAGTTCAATTTCCCTCCCCTTTGGATTCCCAAACAGCCCTAATGTTTATACCCTTTACTGTTTCGCGCCCCCCATTCTCTTCCGCTGTCATTGCTTACCCAAACCAATTTTCCTCCCTTTTGGATCCCCAAATGAGCCTTATTTTGGTACACTTTACCCTTTTCCTAAAATATGGAGTTTAACACCTCCACACCTGAATAATGAACTCCTTCCTGGGAGGTTCCTGACTTGCTCTGTAGAGGACTAACAACACTCATAGTTCACCAAATACTGTTTTCTGGAGGAAATTTTGTAAAGCCATATTCAGGCCTCCTCCCATTCTCTTTTCATATTACACTATATTTATAAGCCCTCCCCCACCTTGCACCTGCTTATAACCTTGGGGGCTAAGTACAGACAGTCAAAACACCTGAGGCTGAATTGATTCAAGCTAGGCAGCTTCCTCTAAGTTGCATAGGTTGAACCAATAATCAACTGAACTGACATTCAGCTTTCAATCAGGAAAGGCAGGGGAAGGCCTACACCAACCCAAGCCAGTAGGTGGGGAGCGCTAGAGTACATTGCCCACCCTGATGGCCATTGCCAGCTCAGCCAAGTGTCCCCAATCCCCTGCTGTCTCCCCCACAGGGGTTTAAGTAGACCCCTGTTTAGGTGCTGGTCCATCCTGGGTGAGTCTCCCACTCAGGGTTTCCCCCAGCTCAGGCAGCCCTAGGGAACTGAGGGGAATTCCCCACCCCACTTCCCTTTCCCAGGTGCTGATTGTTTCAGTGGCTGCCACAAGAGAGCGGGGGGAGGGAGCATTCTTTTAGGCCAGGTGCCTGCCCATGCATCCCAGCATGGAGGTCCTGGGGAGGCTCTGCCTTGGAGAGCTTCCCCCTGCCCCAGCCCAGGGTCCCTCAGCCCCAGGGAGCTGAGCAGTATTCTTTCCCTCCCTAACTCCAACTCCTTGCCTTAGCTGCTGCATCTCAAGGATAGCCCAGGGAGTGAAGGAAAATTCATCTGCTCCCCTGCATTAGTTTTGCCTCAGACTTGGAGCAGCTGAGGCAAAACCAGCTGCAGAGGAGCAGGATAATTTCCCTTCACTTGCTGAAACTATCTGGGACTCACAGGGGCTGAGGTAAGCAGCTCTGCCATTCAGGAAGGGAAGATTCCCCTGAGCTCCCTAGGGCTGCCCCAAGCTGGAGGACCCTGGGCTGGGGTAGGAGGAAGCCCCTCAAGGCGGGGGCTCCCTGATGCCCCCATGCATGGGCAGGCAGCCAGCCTGGAGGACTGCTTTTGCTTCTGTCCTGTCTGTGGCAGCCGCTGAAGCAATCAGCAGCTGGGAAAGGGGAGGGAAAGCTGGGAGGGCTGCCAGGGTCTGAAAAGTCTCCTGGACAGGGACTTTCTCTCCCCCCATGTGATGTGTAGACCCTGTCTGGGGAGGTTGGGCATCTGTTCCCCTGCTCCACCCATCTCTATGGGCTGACAGAAACAGGCAGGAAGCAGGCTAAGGAGCAGAGTGGCAACACAGCAGGCAGCATAGCCCAAGGGCTGCAAAGCATCCTGGGATGCTGGAGGACTGAGTTAACTTGAACCAGGAAGGGATCTAGGGCAGAAGTTCCATAAACCAGTTTGACCTAAATCAGTTAAACCTGCAGATTTTTCTTAAACTGGTTTTGGTCATTTTGACTAGAGACTGACATTACACAGCAATCAGTTTAGGTGATCTGAAACTGGTTTAAACATAGAACAGATGTTCCGTGCACCTAAACCAGTTTGAAAATTGCTGAAACCAATTTGAGATAAACCTGGTTGAATGTAGTATCAGACTTAACTGATTTGGATCAAACTGGGTTATGCAATGTCTGTCCCAGACCCCTTGCTGGTTTAAGATTAAACCACACACTCCCAGCATGCTCGCTGGGCTGGGCTGGGTTGGGCAGGGCTGTCTGTTCCGCAGCAGGGCTGGCCCCTCCCCTCTGCTCCCTGGCTGCAGCTCTGGTAGAGACTGCAGGCTATTTCCACCCCCCCCGCCACTACCTCCCTCCGGTCCCTGCTAAGCAGGAATCCCTGCCTCCCCTCTGTTCCCTCACCAGAGCTCCAGCACAGACTGCAGACATCTGCCTGGTTTTTCCCTGCTAAGCAGGGATTATTCCCTCTGCCTTACACCTCTCAGCATTAGCTGGCAGATCACAGACTGTAGTCAGCATGTGCTGTGGGAGATGACAAAGGCTTTTTGGAGCTAATCAATAGGTAGCTGGTAATGTCCTTCCTTGGAAAACCTGTTTAAGAAGAGCTTGAACCAATGGACAGAGGCTTTGTTTTCTTAATGGGTTGATAAACACTGAGTTAGTGGTGATAAACCTATCTGGGCTGCTCAGGGGGAGGGAGGGGGGACATCAGAGCGTTCTGCCTGGGCCTGGTTATGCCTCTCCCCCTCCGCCCCAGCTCAGCCCTGGAAGGGAAGGGAGGGCTGCTCTAGTGCCCCCCAGCTTCTACCCTGAACCACTGCAGGCATGTGTCTGAATTTTTTTCAGTCCAGAAGGGAAGTCTGTGCGGTTACAGACCAGTTCAGTCTAGCCAAGTTAGACTAACCTGTAAAGATTAAATCAATTCAGGCTTAGGCTTTTTGAATATATGTCCCGAGCCTTTGAAAGCAGCTTCTGTGCGCTGAACTTCTGTTCTGTTCTGTTACAGGTTTAAACCAGTTTCTGATCACTGAAAGTGGTTTATGTGTAACTTCTGTCCCTTAGCCAGAATGTTTTTACTTCCCTGATTTCCTGATAATATTGGATCCCAACACTACTTTTTAAAATCTTTTCTCCCCTATGTGATATTCCCTCTTCCATTTTCCTTTTCATCTCCCTCATACCCCATCAAATCCTCTTGAATACCTCTAGTTTTGTAATGTCTCCCAATCTCCCTGTCCTTGTACTTTGGCACTTCTTCTTGGATTTAATAGTTTTCCATTCAGTTTTATGATGCCTCTCTGTGTCAGTATTGAGCTGGGGTTCCATGGTGCTTTCCATTAAATTTAGTTTCTCAAATAGTTTAAGATCTCCTTTTTTTCTTGTTTATAATGCACTGCTGTTTTTGTTGTGAAAAGATAAATTTAAAATGAAAACACCATCCATATCTTATACTTGTTTCTCTGGGAGATGCTGTAATTTCACTAACTTCCTTGCTTATCCTAAAAATGATATATGTGATGGATCTTGAAACATTTGTATTTTATATTCTTCTAGAATAGGATCAGAAGTCTCTTAACCTTCTTCAGAATCTGCTACTTCTGTTTGAAACAGCAAATTATATTGTCATGTCTTAGTTGGTTGTGAGGGGAAGGAGAGAGAGAGGAGTGTAGATTATCCACGAGGGCTGTTGCCTTTCCTTTGTTTTAAGTTGTATGAAGGAGTGGAATAGATACCTTCTTTAAATATTCTGCTCTCTGTCCCTTCTCCATACCTTCTAGGAATTGTCTTATTCTTGCACTATTTCTTATCTCATGATTTTCTACAGTCTTAGTTTTTTCTTCAACCTCCTTTTTCTTTTTTTCAATCAGGTTCATTTTATTTTGCAGATGTATTGCTGATTGAAGGTTTCCGTCCACCCTTATCGCCATGTCTGTGACCCTACCCCAATTTATTTTTCTCTTCTCTCATTTTATAAAACTCTGCCTCCATAAAGGATTTTAAAGCTCTGATTTCTGTGATTAATTCACTTAAGAGCTCTCTGGTCAAAGGGGCTGTTTCGTACTCTTTCAGGCCACGCTGGGTAGAGCACCATGCAGTGCCTCTTCCACCTCTTCAAGAACCTCTTCTTGAATTTCTGGTTCTACTTTTCCCCATTCCTTTTAATTTATGCACACTCTATATAAGAGTCGCTTCAAGCTTGCTTCTTGTTGCAGCAATTGAACTTCCAAGTTGAACTACTTGCCCATATGTGTGTACGTTTTCCATCTTGGGAAGTGCAAGGTTTTTGAGATTTTCTGCTCTGTTTGTTCTGTTTTGCATTGTCAAAACTCTTCCCCCCCCCTCCCCCCCCCAAATTAAGAAATATGTTCTCACTAATGTTAAAATTCAAAAGTTCAACCTTAAAGTTATTCCCATTAAGAAAATATTGTGAGAATGTATTTTACAGTTTGGGAGTGAAGAGGTGGATGCTTTTGTGTCATGACTCAAGTAGCTGAAAGGGTTCTAGTAAGTTTAGTAACATTTTCAAATAAAATTCACTTTCAGGTGGAGTTTAAGCATGGAGTATTTCAACTTAACAGAGTTCACAATGAACAGATGTCTTGGCGAGTTGTAGGGGAATATTAGAAAGATTTTAGTAACAGGAATTTATGATGTTCCTGTTAGTAGTCTCTTAACTGCTCCACCACCATATCCAGTCATACAATATATCTGTATGATAAAAGAAAATCTACGCACAATAACTGATACTATTTTATCTTTTAAAAGTAATAATTGGCACTCATGATGGATAATGCCTCTTATAGCTTAGGTTTCCCTAAATGTTCAACACATTTGAACTACTTTTAATAAGGGTTAATAAAGTGATGAGTAATAATTATTGAGAAATATTTGGTTGTTTCAATACTACCCTTCACTTCCCTAATTTATACAAAAATATAATTGTGCCATTCTGTACATTTTATAAGTGGGTAGTCCAGATTTAATATTTGGTCTACTGTAGAATTGTGGCCAAGTAGGAAATGTACTCTAGCCTATATACACCCATTGAAACACATTTAGCAAGTAATAGTGTTCATATATGATATTTACAATGATATTTTATGTCTCCGAGGTACATTTAATGTATTATCAAAGATATAGTAACACCACCATTTGGTAGGGGGGGAATATAAGAAGGAGCTAAACTAAGGCATCTTAATTTCTCATGCTTAAGGAGAGAATGAAGAATAATCACAAAAAAAAAATTAGAAATGGCATTTCTGAGCTAATAAGAGGATAACTTGAGCTGGTGGCTTTTTAAGGTTATTATACATGGATCTTGTTTTGGTCTCTTATTTCAGTATAATTGCTACAGTACAGTGCCTTAGTCTACAAAACCCATTAAGTGTGGTAAACACATACTATCTTCTATGCCTAGTGGCACCACAAAGGCATGGTTTGGTTAGCATTTATGTCTAACTATCTCTGACTCCAGACAACCAGGTGCCCAACGACGTGAGGTGGCATTTGGCTTAAGTCCAAAACAAGACTTGAACTCATGGTTCTGGAGCCATATGGCAATCTCTATCTCTAAAAAACTATTCCACCACCATATGCAGTCATACAATATATTTGTTTAATAAAAGAAAATCTGCTGAGAAATAACTGCTGTAGCACACTGAGGTATGCTGACACTACAGTCTAAGATGGATGCAAGTTACTGAATTATCTTTTTTAATTAAAAAAAAATGTAGAGCAAAACAGCAGATTTATGCCACATGTCTTCAGAATTGTGACTCTTGGCTGTCATGTCTGCAGAGCCCTGATCATGTGCAAAATCTGGCTCTTCCAGTGCTTTGATCATCTTTTGTATCATTTCCCCAAGTTGGCCTTCTGCATGCACTACATGGAACATCCCTATTTAGAACTGCACTTGGATGCACTGCTGAATTGCATTCTTTGATCTTTTATTCTTTGCTATTTGGTTAAAGGGAAAAAGTTCACAAATATATTTCAGTAGGTTGATATCCTGTCTCCCATAAATTGCATGGAGATTTTATAACCTGCAAAATGAAAATTACTTTGGGTAAAGCTCGATGGGTTAAATCTGGTCCTCTTTCAGCATCACGGTATTATTATTGATTGAGAGCTGGGTAGAAGCTCTCCAGGACTCAGTGCTTTAGAGGTTACATATTTGTTCCTGGAAATCCCTGCAGAAATATTCCACATGTGTTAGGGCCTCAGGCTTTGTATGTTCTAACACAGGATTCTTCTTAAGAATCATACCTCCACAGGGAAATTCCCATGAACCACATTTTTTCATATTTATACACGTACAGAGCATTTCCCATCCAGTTAATGATCAAATAATGTCTTGGTGGCAACTAGAGTAGTAAGACTATTATAGGAAAATATGTATTTTAATTGCTTACCATGAGATGCAGTTTATTATTAAGAAATGTTTAGACTCAGCTTACTTTAACTTCTCTCACTTGTCTCAAGACACAGAAGAAACTGGGCACCAGGATTTTTTATTCGTGCACAATTCCCAGTCTGGTTTTAAACTCCTATATTTTCAGCTAAAAATAATACGAGGAAATGTGAAGCTTGGGGTGAGGTGTGTGTGCATGCACAAAAGTATCAGCCATAGATTTGCTGCTACAAGGGGATATCGCCTCTTTCATTTTGTACTGACATGTAAGTAGAGTGGCCATTTAAACACTGATTTTCAGTGGGAAATGAATGTGGTGGACTGGTGGTACATGCATGCACCTTGCACTGCCATTGCTACTTTACCCTCCCCCTGCCAGAGCTGGAACCAGAGGCACTGCAGGTAAGATGCAGGGTGTGGGAGGGAGGGAAGGAGGCAGGGAAGGGAACAGGAGGATAAGGTTCAATTCTGGAATCCTCCCCTACTTATTAAAGGCTTGTGCCATGTTTGTCTACCTATTGTTATGCTGCTGGTGTGAGTTTTTATGGCTTTCTTAGTTCCCATTGAAAAAAGATTATTTGTTTAGATTTTGAACAACAGGGGGTAACAAATTGTTAAGTCTTTAATTTTCTTCAGCTTCCACTCTGGAGCTGGAGCAAGACCCAGTAAATTTCAAAGGGAAATAGTAGTCATTATAAGAAGCATGTACGTAACTGTATCTTGTTTGTCATTTACAAGCGAAAGTACCTAATCCACCTGGATTTTCTCACTGATTTTTTTTTTCCACATAACTCTTGCCTTTGTGATATTTAGTGTACTAATGAAATGTCATTTCTACTCGCACAATTATTCTTCTAATTTTTAATTTTTATTCCAGACCTCCTAGATACTTCCATATCATCTTAACACTGAAAGCTTCAAAGACAAGAAGCAAATCCCAAAACGTATGTGTAGCCATGTCTAATGTGCAATAGTTTAAATGCTGCATTATGACAGGATTCCACATTTTTTTTCAGTAGTATCTGCTAGACTTCCTAAAATAGATTTTCCTACACAGAAATCCATGTCAGGCTTTTTATATGTCAGCTTGTAGCAGAAAAAAATTCACTTGCTCTTCTTTATATTAGAGGAGTGAAGTCATACGTTTTATATTAAATGTTTTATATTACAGAGATTTGGTCTAAATTCAACAAAGATTTTGAAGTAGCAGGGGGAAATAATTAATCTTAGTCAAAACAGTAGAAATACCATTCCTTGGGAATGGATTGACAATTTGAAGTAAAGATGAATTAGAAGACGCTGCTTAGAAGTAGTAGGGTTGGAGTGTTGCTATAGCCACAATGGTCCAGGAAATATACATGAAGCAAAATGTTTTTTATGATATGTTTTATTGGACCAAGCGTACAGGTGGGAGAGATGTTGGACACAAAATGCCCTTTTTCAGGTCTGGGAAAGGCTCTGAAAATGGGCATTTTTATGCCCTAAACTGGGCTGCCTAACATTGGATTCAATAGTTGGTCCAAAAAAAAATCATAAAAAGACTCCTTGCCTCTACTGTTGTTTAGAAGGATGTGATTTCCCCTTTGGCTGCAGGTGAATTTGCTTTTTTAATTGTTATGATACTATCATGTTGTAAAAAGTTCTTACAGTAATGCCTGTACATCTCTTGCCCCTGTTATTTTCAGGCAGACCTCTTCAAGTTGACTTAACTTCTCCAAGATTCTATTGTGACCTCATAGATAAAAATAAGAATCACTAGGTGCTTCTACACAAGAGACTATGGTGCTGTGGCAACACGCTATGGCACTGTAGACTCTGTTGGCAAAGACCTTGATGTCGCCATAGAAACACACTTCCTTGTTACAGTTGCTACAGCGATGTAGTGGCCAAAAATAACCATGCGTGGTTGGCATGGCTCAGTATGGGCTGTTACTGCGCCATCTTTTAGTACTTCCAAAAAGAAGTACTAAATGGTGACACAGTAGCAAAGGCACTGTATGGCCACGTTTAGATGCACCCACTATTCTATATATATTCTATTTCTCTTTAAACACAAATTAGATTGCTATAGAGAGGAAAAAGTGGTTAAACCTAAAATCTGTATCTTTGATATTCTTAGAGCAGATCAAATAATGAATAGGCTAGTGCTTATTGCTTTATGAGTCCCATTTATTTCCCAGTGGAAATACACAAATAGATTTCAATGATGAACAAGGACAAGATTTATTTTAGTCCAAATGAATGAATGCTAAGGGGCACGTCTAGTACTTTTAAGTTTCTGAATAGGGAGGAAAGAGCGTACTGTCCAGGGATTTGACTACATAATTTAAAAAAGAGAGAGGGAGGTAATTAAAAGCAGCAAATGTGTGACTTGTGGTTTCCTAAAGTCTAAGAGAACATCACAGGAATTTAAGTTTCCCAATGTTAATGCTATAGCTATAGAGTCTTGAGGACATTTGTGCTTTCAAGTTTCCGCTTCCTTCTGTTTCTCCCCTACTTTGTCAAAGTAAGTTGCCTGTACTGAACATTAGAACTGAGACCTAATAGAAGCAATATAATGGAAAAGTACTGTGTTGTGGGAGATGGAATCTTTACCCCCTCTTCTATAGGGATCTGTAGGAAAAACACTTCTTATCAGAATGGGGATCAGCTTCCATTCTGTGAAGTTAAAATAAAAATCTTAACAGAAGCAATGACATGAAGTGGTATCTTTGAAGAGAAGAAACAATTGACTCCAATATGTTTTTTTTTACACTACATTTGCTGCTGGTTGTGAACCTTAACTTTTAATTAATTCAGTTTCTTGACATAAGACCAACAAGTTTTTAAATTACCGTGTGTTTAGTTTGGTTCTGGATTGGATATAACAGCACAAATAGAGAATCTCGAGGCTCCTTAGTAGGCATGGGTTCAGTGTGGAGATTTATTTTAACCTCGTCATGTAGGACAATACCTTAACTCTTCCCATGGCCCTGAGAAACTTTTCATGTTGTCTCCAGGATTTCCCCAGTCCTGCAACAATACTAAGGCTACTGCTTCCACAGTACTCTGGAGGATCTTCTCTCCTGCCTGTTGGGCTGTTCCAGTGATTTCTCATATGTGCAATTATTTTCAGACACAAAATTGGATAAAGATGAGTCTTCACAAATAGATGATATATGCTTTTCTCTCTCTTCTGAAGAAATCAACTAGCTGTAGGCTTTTCCAGCTCCCCCTAAAGCAGAGCAGGAAGCAGCCTTAAGCAATCCTACCATTTAATAGAAATATAGTCTTGCAGCTGGTGGCCATACTCAGCTTTTTCCTACCTTCTATTTTCAGAGGAAAAAACAACTGATAATTTGCTGTTGTGGACCATAATAGCAAGGAGGCTGGCTGGTAAGGGACCTTCAAAGCCTACTGGTAGGAGAGAGAGAGAATAAAAGGTTCTGGTCTTGATTGGGAAAGAAATGTATAAAGGTAATTTTTATCTTGACGCAGTCCAAGCCTTACTTTTACAACATACCAAATCTCTGTTATTTTCAAATATTCACTCCTAATCTGTTGGTGTCAATACTGGGTAAGTCCTATGCTTCCTGTATGACTTTGGACAAGTCACTTAATTTCCTTGTGCCTCAATCACCTGAACAAGAAATGTTGACAAAACCTAGTGAAGCCAAAAAAAAAACAGGTGGGGCAGCAGAACTTCATTTTCCTGGGTTGAAAAGCAAAATAAAACAAAATCAAAACCATATAATTTAATTGAACGTTTTGCAAGAAACAATGGACTCTGCACACAGAATTCAAAATAGTTATTTAACACTTTTACTCTTTAGTGAAAAGATTTTTTAAAAGGTGGTACTATACAACCAAAAAAATTGCTTTTGTATTGCTGTTTGCTTGATGAAGGTGTCAGGCTCATCTCTTGTTGTGTTGTACTACACCACACGGTTATATTTACAATGGAAGTGTAAGGCTGCTATCTTGCAAACATGAGTAAGTTTATGCAGAGGTTTTATCTAAGTTTTTTATTTGAACATGGAATTAAACCATTGTACATATTTGTTTTTAGCCTAATCAAGTTGCTTATCAGAAAGCCCAGGTGACTCAAAATGAGTCTGCTAGAAGTTGACACTTTATGCACTTTTATTAGGACATGGTAGGTGTAAATGGCATTTTAAAGAACATTTCCTACAAAAATGGCAAAATCCTACAAAGACTGGAAACTTGTTTATATGACTAGGAAAGAGTAAAAGAGTATCACACAGGCGTGCAAAGAGAAAATTAGGAAGGCCAAGGTATGATCTGAGATGCAGCTGGCAAGGGCCATAAAACGCAATAAAAGGGGGTTCTGCAAGTATGTCAAGAGGAAGAGGAAGACCCAAGAATCAATAGGCCCCTTGTGGAATGCAGAAGACAATCTAGTTACAGATAATGAAGTTAATGTCTATTTTTCTTCACACTTCACAAATAGGGGCAGCTACCAGATGATGAGTGCGGTTGGCAGCTCAGAAAGGAAAGGAATCAAACAGCCTTAAAATAGTGACAGCAGCTTTGGGAGTACTTAGAGAAGCTAGATACTTTCAAGTCAGGAGGACTAGAAGGGATGCACGATAAGGGACTGAAGGCACTGGCTGAGGTAATTTCGGAGCCATTACTGTATCTGCTTTGAGAACTCATGGAGATTGTGTGAAGTCCCAGATGTTTAGAAAAAGACAAATATAGCATCCATCCTTAAGGAAGGGAAGAAGGAGGAACCAGTCAGCTAGACCTGAATACCTGGAAAGATCATGGAGCAAGTCCTCAAGGAATCTATTGTGAAGCACCTAGAGGAGAACAAGGTAATTAGGAACAGGCAGCATTGATTCTCCAAGAGCAAATCATGCCTGACCAACCTGATACCCTTCTGTGATAAATTGACAGGCTCTGCAAATAGTGAAAAGAGTGGATGTGATTATACTTTGAGTTTAGCAAGGCTTTTGTCACTATCTCCCACAACAATCTCATGAACAAACTGAGGGAAAACAGACTAGATGAAAGTACTATAAGGTGGGTACATAACTAGTTGGATCATTGTGCTCAACTAGTAGTCATAAATGGCTCAGTGTCTAGTTGGGAGGAGGTATCAAGTATAGTTCCTCAGGTGTCTGTCCTGGGTCAGTATTGTTTAACATTTTCATTAAAGATTTGGACAGTGTGATTGAGTGCATGCTTGGGAAATGTGTAAATAACACCAAATTGGGTGGAGTTGCAGATACTCTGGATGGTAGGCCTAGGATCCAGATTGAACTGGAGAGACAGGAAAATCATCTGTAAACAACCAGATAAAATTCAACAAGTGCTAAGTCCTACACTTGGGACAGAATAATTGTACACACAACACAGACTGGAGAATGACTGGATAGGCTGCGGAACTGCAGTGAAGGATCTGAGGGTTACAGTGGATCCTAAGTGGAATTTGAACCAACAGTGTGCTCTTGTTGCAAAAAAAAGTCAACAGTATACTGTCTTATATTAACAGGAATGCGACTTACAAAACAAGGGAAGTGATTCTTTCTAGTTTTGAGCCTCACACTTCAAGAAGCATATGAATAGTTCAGAAAGAGTCCGGCAGAAAGCAACACAAATGATTAGAGCCTGGAAAGGCTGAAAGAACAAGGGTTATTTAGTGTGGAGAAGAGAAGATGGAGGAGGGATTTCATAACAGTCTTCAAATACCTGAACAGTGATTATATAGAAGATGGAGATTGGGTTTTCTCCGTGACCATAGTGGCCTCGACTAGGAGCAGCTGCCTCAAGCTGGATCAGAGAAAATCAACATCGGAACTATCTGACTACGTAGATTGTCAAGCACTGGAACAGGCTACTTAGAGAAGTTGTGGAGTTTACAACCCTGGAAGTTTTCAAAAGCAGGTTTCACAGAGACTTGGTTGGTATGGTTTACAGAGGAGTTATCCTGCCTTGAGGAGGGGGCTCAACTAGATGACCATGTGCCTTCCAGCCCTTCTTCCCTAAGATCCTATATAGAAATCCAAAGCAAGTATTTGAAAAATCCCATAGCCTAATTTAGGTAAATATAAAACACTAAGATGAATTCCTGGCCCCACTGAAATTCATGGAGTTTGATTTACCCAAGTGTGAAAAGATGCATAAGCATAATAAACTGAAGTAATGAAAGGGGAAGAAAATATTAATATTTCTCAAAAGAAATGGTTTAGGAATAAAAAAAACATGTTTTTTGGTATGTAACATACTTTATATTCAGCCTTGACTAAAGGGTGCACTTTTTCCTTGCCATTGTAGCAAGGAAGGAATCCTTTATATTAGCATAAACAAGATTCCTTCAAGTTTAGCTTTTTGAAGTGTTTCTTGTGTTTTCAGCTTAGTGGCCCAGTTCCACTATATGACATAATTTTATTGAGACAAGATTTTCAGATATATGTTTTATATTTTTCCTACATTTCTTTTCATATAACTCATAGTATTTCAAAAGCTCCTTACAGTCCCAATAAATTCATAGACAATCTGTTCCACTGCCCTTACTGATGAGAATAGGAGCAACTAAAATATGGCCCGCAGACCTGTGTCATGTGGCCTGAAGGTTTTCCTATGGGTCCAAATATCTGGCAGTGGGAGAGCAGTGGCAGCATTAATTACCAGTTCCCAAGGTGTGGTAATTAATACTGCTGCTGCTTGTTCCACTACTAAATTTCTGGCCAGATGACATGGCCTGTGTTTTGGATCAGGCCCATAAGACTGGATGAACTGAGCACACTGGATTAGAAAATCAGAGAAAAGTCCTGGTGGATAAAAGTGTTCACATCAGGACTTCAAAAACAAGTAATGATATGACTTCAGAAACTAATAGTGTTATTCAAAACTACTTAATTGCTGTATCAAGCTAACATAGGCTGCCAGATATTGATGATGTATTTTACTGCTCAGAGACTGTTGATAGGCAAAAGACTTTGGGACAATTACATTTCTGCAGGTGTTGAAAATTGCTCATTTATGGATTCTAATGAGTAAAAATACATTAAGGAATTGTTTTCCAACTTTTATGGAAATAGTTCCAAGAATAGAACCAATTGGAATTATTGAGCCAATGGACTGGAAGTATTAATTTGCCAAAAATGAAGTAAAATATAATAAAATAAAATAAATAAAATAAAATATACCATAAAAACTGACTTGTTGGCTTGTTTGAAGTCTGTAAAATCAGACCCAGGCAGATGAATTGATTTCATTCAAAGACTCTAGTACTTTTGAGAACATTCTCTTTCAAATAATCTCCTTTAGATCACTGGGTTTGAATATTGAATATGTCTGATTCCAACACCTCTTCCACAAAATAGATTTGATAATTAACTTGTCTTGAAAGAAGACATTATGGAACATGCAACAAATGGATTTATACTTTTTGAGGTCTAAGTAATACCCTCAACTTTTGGTTTCTCCTAGTTATCAGGAAGTAAATTTAAGAGAAATTGAGCAGGATAAAAATGCTTCAAGACAATAAGGCATTCAAAAAGCCTGAGATGGATTTAAATCAATTTACAGGGGTTTTTCTAAGCAGACCAGGTTAGTTTGGTAGTGAACAGAACACAAGTTTGCCCTTTGGTGGTGGGGGGAGGGGGAAGAAGTAGAGGCATGCAGGCTTCCTGCACTGGCCAAGGCCAGCAAGTTGGGGGAGCTCCTCCACTGCTGAATACAGTCTAGGAACCAGGCCAGCCAGTTGGTTGCTGGGCGCAAGCCCTGTGCCCTCCCACTCCCACCCCCAGTTCTCTGTTAGCTGCAGACGAGCAGTAAAGGCAGCAATGTGGTCTGCTCTCTGGGTCTGCACTCACTCACGGGGAGTATGAGGGTCCCTGGGTGGGTTCCCACACACCCACACAGGGACCCCAATGCCCCTCATAGGTGGGTGGAGGCATGAATGGTCTACAAGGGATGGACAAGCACCCATCGTCAGGCACTGTGCTGACTCTGTGAGAGCCCCAGGCCGCGGCCATCTGGGCACTCAGCCAGAGCAGCTGAGCACAGGCTGAATTTCAGCACACCTCTCTGTGGGAGCCAGGGGGGTTAGTTTGGGGCCCACAAAGGAACCTGGAAAGCTGGATGACAGTGAATTAACTTGATTCTGTAAGGGATCTGGTACAGGAGTTCAATGCTCTGAACTAATCTAATTCTAATAATTTGAGTGCGCATTGATCCACGACTCTCTTAGACCAGGTTCCACCATTTTTAGTCCCGACTATGTGTCTTAAACTTCTATATGATTATGGGTTTGGCTTGAATTCTGATCACTTACTGCAGATTATGTGTAACATCTGTATTGATTTTTTTTAATACATCTTCCTAATTAATAGATTCACAAACATTATCAGTTTTGGCTCACAACTGAAATTGTGGTCTACAGATTGTCATTAGTATGGACCACCATACTCTTATTTGTAGCCATGCTGGCCATTTCAGCATCTCATAATATCCTTTTGACAGTGAAATTGGGAAAGCAATATTAGAAAAGTTTTTAGCTGAGATGAACTGAGTTTTGCCCAATAATTTCAGTGTGAATAGAGGTAAGCCAAGACTGATTAGTTTTGGAAATCTCACAATGCATTTTAGTTTTCTATTAATGTGATTAAGCAGCTGCAACTAAAATACAGGACTCAGTGTCATGTAACCAGGTGTCTTTTGTAGGCCAGCAAACCAGAGTTTGGCAAGTTCTGTCCTAATTTAGAAAACAATTTGTGACAGGAACCTTCCCTCCCTCACCAAAACTTACTTTTACATATCCTGAATTGTAAGGATTCAGTTCCATGAAAAATCATTATTTTGGAAGCGTTGTGCCGCCTCCTTTTTGCTGAACTCTGTGCCTATGCCTTCATGTTCGTGTTCTGCTGCTGCTGCTGCTTAAGACTGAAAAGTCAGATTGTCTTTGTAACCAACTGGACTACACAGAATTTCTTGGCTTTATTTTTGTACAGGCAGGCATTCACTTTGGTTTTTAGGAAGGAAAAGATATTAATGTGGATAATGGATAGGAGACCTGAGTGTTTTGCTTTAGGTCTGTCAGATATCCTATATGACTGTTGGGTAAGAGACTCTGGGCTTTATCCTGGCATTAAGATTTGCTCAGTTCAATAGGAAGTTTCATATATGGATTGATGAAAGGTGTAACCCTTAACTATTTGTGTCTCCATGTCACACTAGCCTCTCTACAGCTGGATTTATGATCATACAGTAGTAAAAGTGTTTTAAAAGTAGTAAAAGGTCTTTAAAATTTACATTTCTACATGATCTTCCAAGGGGCACTGTAAAAACATTCTCATGTCAGAGTCTGGGTGAAAACCAGATTTTAGCTTTGTCCTCCATATCACACTAGGATCACAATCCTCTTGATGCTACCTACCATTTTATTAAAGAAGGTAGACATATACTCTATTTTTATTCTTCAAGCATTGATATACATGCCAGTGGGAGTCCACTCTGAGACTGATTGGGAGTCAGCCAACTGCTGAGTCTACATTTAGAGCCATTAAGGAAAATCTCACTTAAAAAAGACCTTTCTCTCAACCTTGGGAGAAAGATATGGTCACATTTAAAGTCAGATAAAAGGGTGTTAACCATTAATGGTTGCTAGATTAAAAGTCTGGTCTTTTTGACTGAAGTGATTAATTTTGGGATTTTGATGTTGCCCATAGGCTGCTTAAATCAGCTTAAAATACCAAAGAGAAAGACATAGGTAGACAAGATTCTTTGGGTAAATCTGGTATCTTTTATTAGACCAACAAAGACAAGAAACAGATGTACTCTTCAACAAGTCAAAGGTATGTTACCCTTCTCTTTCTCTAAATCTCCTCCCACTACATTAACCCCCAAAATTTGGTTCAGGCTATTGTTATTGCTATATACTACAATATTGTATTGCCATGTGAATGGACATGAGGGCTAAGGTAAGACATTTACATTTGAAAGACTTAAGAGACGCAGCGCATACCTTTATTGATCAACAGTTTTGCATGCAGTAGCCTGGGGTAGTAGGTGTAATGAGCCAGTAACAAGAAGGAATTACAACGTGAGAGCTTTATTTATTGGAAATAAAACTTCTTTTTGTTTAATCCAGCATTACTAGCTTTTGCTGATCTGCAGGGAGAATTACCCTATATTATGTTCCATTATGTGTGTGACACCAATAGTTTCTGCATTTAACTCACTCTCTTTGTTATTTTAAAATGAGCCATATCAGGCATATTTGCTTCTCTACATTAGCTGAATCTTGCGTTTTGAGATGCATTAATGTATGTTCTTTTGGCTGTGGTGCCTCCACATTATCCTGAGACTCATAAAGCAAGAGGGATTGATAGATTCAGCATTTTGCTCATGTAACATGCAGAAGTAATTTAGTAAAATGATTGATAGTATTGCAGTGAAACAGTTCATAAAGGATAATGTCTTTCTACTTAAAATTCACATGCTATTACATAGGAAAAGCTTTGGCATTTGAAGGAAAAGTCAATTGCAACATCATCAGTACGCAACAAGCTCTAACATAACAGCACTTTGAATATGTGATGGAGAGGAGCATCCCATCAAACACTGTATTTCTGGGAACATAAGCTTCCTCACTAGTTAAATACAATTACTCACAAAGGATACCGTTTAACAATTAGCCATAAAGTTGTGATTAGATGGAGAGAGAGAGATTAGGCTACTTTAGTTCTTTCAGTCACAAGGAGCGAGTCCAAGCAATTTTTTCAGTAATTTCTTTAGGAGCGAGTCCAAGCCTTTAATATATTATGGAGAAGGGAGGGTATGCCAGGGATAATGGGTAATCTATTTTGTAAATCCTCAATCCAGTATGCATCAGCTGTAAATAAATCAGAATATATTTTTTTCTGTTTAACGTCTCACTGAGATGACTTGGTACTGCCACAATGCCAGTGACTCCTCTTTGCCCATGTTATGAGATGTTGTAATTCTATCCTTCCTCCTCAGTTTAAGATTACAATAGGAAAAGAGATGCTTATTATTTTATTTTATCATAATGGTACGCTCCCCTGATATGTGCATAACTGCCTATAGAGAATGCTGGCCTTTTCATGAAGGCTGAAGTTTATCTACCTTAAAGAGTAAAGCCTGAACTATTTCAGCAAGAAAGTCATTGAGCTGCACCAACAGCATGAAACAGAAGGAGATGTGTATTCAGGAAGATGACAAACTCCGTTTTACCATATATTGGAATGGAGGATGTTCTAGTGGATTCATATATCTAGGCTGCTGATCTGGCCTGGATCCCTCTGGTCCTGGATTAATCACTACAAAATTCATAACATTTCTTTAATTTTACCAAGAGAAGCAGAGAAGAAATGATAGCTCTTTTTTTCTTGATTCAGTGAAACAAGCATAGCCTGTCTCCATTCCTCTATAGGTGATTTGTGGGGTGCAATAATGCAGTAGGTTACAATATACAAAGAAAAAGCTAGACCTTTGAGAGAGAGAGAATTTCCCCTCCTTTCCTTTTGAAAGGTGCACAAATACTTTGAAAGATATAATTTGTTAGATAATATGAAAAGGTATGAGAAACTTTTGTAAACTGAGAATGAGTTCAGTCTCAGGAGTGACAGAAAGTCACCACAGAAACATCGGTCCATAGGGGGCTATTTGGTTTATAATGTTTACAAGTGTGCCCCCAAATGTTTCATATGTCCTGTTGTCAGTGCTAGTTTACCCAGGGGTTAGATTGAACAAGCCCTGGTTCAAGTCCCTGTCCACATAAAACCTCTTTTATTGAAAATCACTCTGACTCCGGGCAAAGGGGATCTGAACCAGAGACAAGACCTCTTGCATTTCATGTTTTAGTGAGAGAGCTGGTCTCCTACCTTCTTTTTCCTACCACACAAAATTATTCAGTCTTCCTTGATATTGAAACCCCTTTGCATAAAAAATGTTGGCTTTGATGAAAGCTGAAATTTTCTGCTGAAATTTTATTTCGGTGAAAATATTCTGATCAGTTCCACTCAGTTTGATAAATGCTGGGAGCGGGTTTGTGTCTAAAGAAACATGGAAAAGGATGTGCTCTCCACTGAGCCTCAAATCTAGTTCAGACACAGAAAAAAGTGGTTGAGGCTGGCATATTATGCACAAAATAAGGGCACAAGTTGGAGGAGGTACAGAAATTGTATAGACGTGATCAATGAATGTCTTCTCAGGTACATGTTTGAAGGAGAGTCGTGAAAAAAGTGATAAAGGTTGCAAGGCACAGGAGAAGATGGGTGATGTCAAGCACAAAAAGGTAAAGTAGAAAAAAAAAGCATAAGAACAAAATAGGAAAGGATGCAGAGGCTCATAACTATCTTATAACTTGTTAATCAGGTTCACCAGCTCTCAACATATTTGCTTTTCAAGAATCTACCTTGGTGAAGTTTGATTTGGGGTGTTTTTTCCTTACCTTTTTTTCCTGCTGTTCTTTTTGCAATTATTTGTAATACAGCTGGGTCTTTTCCTTGCCTTCACTAGTCTTGATTTTAACTTTTCCTTTTTCATCACTCTCAATTTAATTCTGCTGTTTATTCCCATGTCAAATCATTAATAAAGATGCTAAGTAAAACAGGATCTACTAATGTCCCATGACACCCTACTGCAACTGGGCATAAAGTCTCCAAATTGGTGCTGAGAGGAATTTTTATTCCCTGAATGTAACATAACTTCAGTTATTAAGGACTCTGTCAAATCTCTGTCAGGTTTTTATATAGCTTCTATCCCCAGGAAATGCAGCATATGTGGAAAAGTGCAGAGGATAGCTTCTTATTGCATACTGGTGATTTTTTTTTTCTTTTACTGACTGAGGGAAAAAAATTATTTACAGATAAGAAAGGAAAGGGACATTTTCCATATCTACACTGTTGGGACACCCAGTCAGAGAAGTTCCACTAATACTAATAGTACTAATAGCATGTGTGTAGCTTGTATTGTAGACTTCATGGGGAGAACTACTTGCTTCATGCAGCAAGAGCTTTGCCATGAAAATGATGCAAATGTCTCCTGTGTACATTGAGAATAGTTATGACACTATGGTAGCAATGGCAAAAGTTTAGGCAGAATGGTACCCTAGAGACTAATTGGTTCAGAGATCACCTATGAACTTTCATAGGAAACAGCCTACTTCAGGAAGAATGTAAATAATAAAGCCTCTGCATTTTCTGGAGTACTAGGCTGTGGCTAGATCACTGGCCCTGGTGCCCTACATGTCAGCTATCAGAATTAACTGAGTGTGGAAGGGAAACACACAATGAGACCTTTGTGAACTGTTTCTCACATTATCCAAAGCTCAAGGAGGCACCAGCCCTTCTTCAGGCACTCCTAAAGCTCCAGCGGAGAACTACAATTGTTCCAAAGCAGAGCTAAGCACACAGAAGCAAATCCAGAGAGAGATCAGCATGGTAAAGTTCAGTTCTGTTTTATGCTTATCTATAGGTGTAAAATTAAGTGTGTAAGAATTTGCAGCATTGCAGCCCTAGTATAAAAAAGCACTTCGGGATGAAACTTCTGTGTAGATTGAGATGGAATAGGTACTTAGCACAGGGAATTGGAAAAAAAGGATTCTATTCCTAGCTCTGGTACTGATATACACTGTGACCTTGAAAACTTCAGTAACTAGAATAACCAAAGTTTGGGAGTGGTTACATTTTTGTGTCTTCTGAAATGAAACATAAAATACATGGAGTTACTATGACTCTGTTCCCATGCAGCAGAGATCAATAGCTTGCCCGCTGGCTCTTAAATATTTAGACAGGAAATAGATTTTAAAAATTCCATTTTCTTTTTTTTTTTTTTAACATTTGTGAAAATTTGAGAGTTAAAAGTTGTGGACAAAGTATTTATGTACTGGAAAGAGAAAACACGTCCATATTAAAATGTGTTGCTAATCTATTCCTTTACCATAGAGACAGTAAATTCAGTCACTCCCTAAGCAAATAATGAATTTTCCAAATGCATTAGGTGAGACATTACTGTGCTGTAGATTGTTGAACTGAGCTGAAGCGCTGAAATTCCCATAATACAGTTAGGATTTAATTATGGGCTTGATTTAGTGCATGCTTCAGTAAAATGTATTTTTCCACAACACAGTGCCAGCTGAACTCATTAGCTTTGACATGAAAGGGATACCTTTCCCAACTTGGAGGATATAAATGCTTGCAAAAAAAAGTTTGCAGTCCAAAGTTGGCCTCTTGAAGATATGCTGGACTGCTAGAAAAAAATCCTATGGTTAAGCAGTAAATTCTGTTACCTTCCAGGTCCACATTTACACAGCAGCAATGCATCTTAAATATTGTTAGAATATTCCTAGCATTATTCATTCTTGCTGATTGTTGTGGGGGACAGCACAAATCCCTCAGCTCACTCTCTCAGGTGGTGAATGGAACTTTTTCAATTGACCTAAAATAATTAGTTTGTTTGTTTTGGGAAGAAAAAAAATATTATTTTGAGTTGATCTGGAATTATATTTTTTCTGGGGGGAGAAGGGAGGTTGGTGACAAATCCAAAAACTCAGTTATGCACATGGCTCCTTTACCTTAGAGGGCTATTTACAACATCAAGGAAGGATCTTAGTTGTAATGTCAGGTGAACTGCAAACAATTTGGCAGTCAAGGCAACTGTTTTATTTAGCTAGTTTTATTTTGGTTTCCTTGCAGGTATCTTGTGGATTTAAGTTCGTGCACATTTGGTTTTGAATATAGTTAATGCAGTTGAACATCTTAATAACTTGATATTTATTACATTTTATCCCAGGGCTTTTGCAGTGAGTTGAGTTGTGTCTGGCATTTAAGAGAATGCTTCAGGTTTAGAATTATTCCTTATAGCACCACAGACTTCTTCCTTGCTTTAACTTTTGGGACTCTACATTAATAATTATAACAGGCCAGTTAGATCTTCTCTTTGCTAGTGCAGGGCTGTTTCTTACATTTTGTTTTCTAGCATCTTTTCCCACCTAGTTTTTGGATATGATAATTGAGTATAATTTCATAGTCAGGGTGGAGATTGTTTCATTTTAACTTGTTGTTGGCTTATTATTTCTTCCTGTATAAATGAAAACTTCAGAACTGTCCATCACAGAGCCAAACCCTGTGATTCACAGGCTGACTAAAGGTAACTGCCACTCCCCTTCTCATCCCTGTTCTTGTTCATGATTGTAGCTCAGTTTATAGCCTACTGCACTATAAAAGTTCCAGAGTAATAGTGGGTCCTTAACTCTCCATGGATTTTCTTGGCACAAAGTCATATCTGCTGCTAATCCATGACAGGGGACAAGTGTGGAGTAGATTCTGGCACTGCTGCTGAAAAATGTATTTCCTTTTGTATAATAAAATAATTGAGCTACTTCACATATAATGTTAGGTGGTATAAGGAATCACCTAGTTGTGAGCAGTTAAGAATGTACAAAGAGGGCTTGGAGCTGTGGCTGTGGAGGATCTTGAAATGGAGATATATCCTTGTCCTGGTTCTAAATACATTCTACAAGGTGTCAAATGTAACAACTGAATAGTCATAGTAACAATACTTCACTTTCTGTTACATTGCTCCTCTGAGCTAAGAACAGACATTCAAAAAGCCCGAGCCTGAATCAATGTGATCTTTGTAAATTAGTCTAATCTGCATAGATTGAACTGGGAAGCTAGTGAACAGACATTTACTTTTGATTCCAGACATGCAGCCACATGCCTGCAGTGGCTCAGGCTAGAAGCCCGGGGGTGCTAGAGCAAGCCCTCCCTTCCCTTCAGCAGTGGCTGGAAGGCTGGAGGGAAGCTGAGCTGGGGGAGGGGCATGGCCAGGCCCTGGCAGGCTGATTGGGGAGGAGTTTAAACTTCCACCCTGGCCTGCACAGTCCCCAGTCAGGATGTACCTGGAGGAAACAGCCACTGCCAGGCATTTTCCCCCAACCTCGCTGCTTGAGTGGTGGGGGACGTGGCCAGATGCTGGCCTCAGTGGCAGCCTGAGGTGAAGTTGGGAGGGAGAGGAGTTTAATCCCCCCTCCCTCCCCTCTCTCACTGGGCATGGCAAGTGGGGGGAAATGCCTGACAGGGGCTCCTGCAACCCTGCCTGGCAGATCCTGGCTGGGGTCCTGTGCCAGTGGTAGGCGGGAGAAAGGAGGGATTAAATTCCCTCCCCTACCCCTTTTCACCTCAGGCTGCTGCCAGGGCTGGCCACACACCCCACCTCTTGAGCAGCTAATGGGAGGGACTGCTCGGCCCCTGCCAGGCAGATGGGGCTGTGTCCCCAGCCAGGTTTGACCTAAATCAGTTAAGTCTGATATTACAGTCAATCAGGTTTATCTTAAACTAGTTTTGGCCATTTTGAAACTGGTCTGTATGCACTGAACTTCTGCTCTGTTACACTTTTAAATCAGTTTCTCATCACTTAAATCATTTTATGTGTAACTTCTGTCCCTAGCCCTGAAGATCTCAAAGCACTTCAGAAAGTTTAATTGAGACTACAAGCATCCAATTAAGGTCAAAATTAGTTGCAGTTTCCAGATGAGAAAACCTGTAGCATGAAGAAATCAAATATTATTTGCTGCCATCTGTGTACTTGTAAAATTAGTGGAGAGTTCACTTTAAAAAAAACAACTTAAGGAAGTATATGGCCCACAGTGACTTGCCTAAGGTCACATGTAGAAAGTCTGCTTTAGAACTGGAAGAAGAACCCGTGTCTCTTTTTTAACCTCAAAACAATTCTTCTTCCCCCATAAAGTATGATTTGGCTTAATACTCTGTGCAGTGTTGCACTATGAAAGCTGAGTATGAGGGAGTTAAAGTGAAAAAATATCTATGGAAGTACAGTGAAAAGTTGTACATCTAATAAGAAGGGTGGACCCTTGGTTCATATATCTCTCTAGGTCTTCACACTCAGGCTATGACTAAGTCTTGCAGATTCTTTTTACATAAAAATCTCTAAAATACAGACTTCTGTCCACCCACACAGCCAAAACACTCATACAGCTTCTTGCTATCTCAGGTCCTGATTATCGCTGTATCCTTTTTTCTGGCCATATGTAATATTGCCTCGCTGATATCCATCCATAGCAGTGCTGCAAAGACAGCTTTCTTAGCTCATTGCTTTGACATGCTGCTTCCCTATTTACATCAGATGTAATCTGTTTGACTTCATTCTCAAAGCCCTTCACAGTCTATCACTGCCTTTCTGTCATCTCTCATACAGCGTTAGGAGATCAAACCTCACTTCAGTAGTCCCATATTCCCAGCTTCAATCATTTGCTTGTGAGAATTTCATAAAAAACACCCTTCATACTTTTTACCCTGTTGGCCTTCACACCTTAAGGGAGCACCCTGTGAAATACCTCCAAATGTACAACATTAGTTTCCTTCAGAGGTCTCAATTAATGTCTCCTTTGCCATGATGACTGCAGAAAAACTCGGCCACAGTTAGGCAACTGATGTACCTGTTTTTGTTATGTTTGCACAGTGCCTAATACAATGGGTTTGTACTCCATAACTAGGACTCCTAGATGCTACAGTGCTACTGCTTTGCACATTCAGCTTACTGCATGCTTGGTGATGTCACACCTCTGGCTTCTTGTTTGGCTCTGTTAATTTTACCCTTAAGCAGATATGCAACACATCTGCCCAAACCTGTTTGCCTCCTTCATTCTTTGACAATACCGTACATTTATAATCAACTCACTGAAATAATGAAAGCCTGGTTCATGGAGGAGTTGGTTTAGGTCTTTGAAAAGGAGCACAACTGACACAGAGCAGTAAGGTAGCTTTTGAGAAAAAAAGTGGTTTTTTTGCAAGCATCTGGCCTAAGCAGGCTGCTGCTTCTCACCTGTGACATTTCCTAGTGCTGTACAACAGTCCCAAACTAGAAGATAGTAATGGACAAATTACTGATATAATTGTTGGCTCTATTGCAGCTCTGACTGACTGCAGAGACTTCTAATCATGGAAAGAGCACCAATCTGCTTCAAAATTACCTTTCTTCCCTGTTGAAATATGAACAGTGCCAGCCTCCTTGTTGGAGCTCCTAGCTACGTTTGCCGCATGGAATATTCCCTTTGGGGATTCTCGCAGCGGCCGTGTTCCCTCCCTGCTGATTTGGTGGAATGGCACCAATATGTTCTTCAGCATGGTGCCATTCCACTCAATTCATTCCAATATGTTTGCTTCCGCTCTCCACCCTTTCAGGCTTTCCTGCATCTTTGTTCTCTTCTCCAAACTTGTGACCCCACTAAGCAGTAATTACTCAAGCCTGGAAGTTCCAAAATTTTCTCACCACATTATTAGTTAGGGTGAGGTTTCAGCACATATTCTGTGAGTCATGTTACTTCTATCATGCAGTTTAAATAAAAGCAGAATATACACCTCTGACCGAGTATAACACACATATCTGTGACTTCCTAGCATTCTGTTTATAATTCAGTTACACTGAAAGAAATCATTACACATATGGATGTCTTCATTAATTTGAAAGTTTAGCCTATGTTATCATAGCAAGCACAGCTCTGGCTTTATGAGCCAGGAAGTGGAAAACGTTAAACACATGTGAAGGATAAAAGAAAGAAAACCACTGCTGTGTTTTGTTATTTGTAGGTAGGTGGTATTAGGCTTTAAAGCAAAAATTCAAACAAAATGGGCTAATAGGCTAGGGATAGAGAATTGAAGAGCTGACTGGTTAGCTTTGCAAGGCATGCCATTTTAAAAAATTCTCTCACTCTCCAGAGGGTGATGAAGGTATGTCTCTGATGATGATAGGGTTATAACCATGGGTATCTGAACCAGAGTGGAAAACCCACATGCTGAAAAGAGGCAACCGCTAGCTTGCCTCATGCAAAGAGATAGGAGGGGACTGGGTCACAGACAATGAACTATCATTCACTCACTAGGAGTTGAGAAAATAATATTATGAAATAGTGAAGAACCCAGTTTTTCCATTTATGGTACTAGAGAATCCCTTTCACAAGCTGTGAAGGGAAAGAAATTATCCTGTATGTGAAGACTTTGAGTGTCCTCCCTGGACTGTCACTATGGTTTTGTCTAGACTGGGGAAATCACTGTGCTTTAAAATGTATTTGCTAAGAAATAATACCACTACATTTTAAACAATACAATAGCTATTCTAGGAAAAGGCAGTGACATTTAAAATATGTTAACCTCAGTTTTGGGACTCTAGGGACATTTTAAATCTGACTTCTCTAGCTAGGTGATACCATGTTTTAAACACAGTCTATTTTTTCTGGTCTAAGCATGTCTAATGAGGAATAAAAGGAAGGGTGTGAGGGGATAAGGATTTGCTGAATGCGGAAATACAAAACTGCCTTAACTCCAAACAGAATCAGAGCAAGGGTGTGTCAAGTCTTTGCTCTATTAAGCAAGGACAACAATAGATGTGGTAATTCAGTCTAATCAGACTTTTACAATCAGCAGGGAAACTGGCATAAAACTACAGCTATTTGGACTATCTCCTCAGTCACGGTAATTACTTGTGTACAGAGGGAGGCATGATATGATAACCCATTCTTTACTAATTACAGGAGTAAAGCAGCAGTCAAATAACTGGAGACCTTGATCTAATTGGCCATCTTCTCTCTGCTTAATTATCTGAAGTTCTGCCTCTCTGAAGATATCTTGATGGATTGTCCTGCTCGAATCTTAGCCCATCAGTAGGAGAATGGCAGAACTTCCCTACATCTTTATTTATTAGTAGCAATGAGCATGAGCCAGGACATTGTTCACCATGTGGGTTGTAAAGTGTGCTTTATGAAACAGCTAGTGAAGGAACTTGTCATGAAATCAAGAGGAAAGAATGGCATAAAAATGACATGTGTTTGTTTCCTCTGTTCTAAGGTATGATGAGTGTAGCCCAGCCAGCACTTAGAATCAGTGCCTAGTTCTATTCCGGTATTGTTTTTCCTTAAGACACTTAAAACTGAAATATGTCACCTGTGCATTCTTTTCATTTCTTTCTCTAGTGACATGAAACCTGTTGTCTGTGACTCTCAACATGTTATCAACTGCATAATTAGAGAAATGGTAACTGACAGGTTAACAGATGGAAAACCCTGCTGCTCTGCTTTAGTATGTATTACAAAGACTAACGTCATATTTGTAGAAATGCACTTTACTTTAGACCTCAAGAAAATAATCCATGCTCTGAAATTACTTGGGATCACACTTCAGTGGAAAGTGAATGTTTAAATTAACTGGGGACCTATGAGCGATTATGATTATTTAGTGTATGCACAAGTGTCCCAAAGAAGATAATAAAATGTTTGAAATATTAAATATGAGGTTGGAAACTTTTCAACAAGTATTGATTGTTCCTCAGTGCAGCATCACTGGCTAAGATGCAGTGACTGTGCAAGCTGTGCTTCCCTTATGACACTTAAATGGTGGCAAATATTAAAACTGTCAAAAGGGACTTAAGGACATGTTTCATCCATCTGATAGCCTAAGCCTCAGCAAAATGCAATCTAGGAAGTCCTCTTGATAAACCAGCATGAGATAAACAACTATTGCACTACACCTGCACAGAAAGCAGAATTTGCTGCACATTTCTCTGACCCACAGGTGAAATGGCTGGGTATGCATCTCATTCGGCATGGAAGTTTGGAGCCTGATATGACAAGGAAGAGTTCTTACAGAGGAATAAATTTGTTTCCATTCCATTTGGCACAATGTGATAGAGTCTTCCATGGATATAGGTGGTAACACCGTCCATATTGGTCTTGTGCTAATTCTTTACTGTCTGAGTCTCCAGAATCTGGAATGGATTCCCCCCAGAAATGGTGCAAGCACCTACTCTGGATGCCTTTAAGAAACACTTTTATGCTTATCTTGCTAGGATGATCTGACCCCAGCTGACTTCCTGTCCCTTGAGCAGGGGGCTGGACCTGATGATTTTGCAAGGTCCCTTCCAGTCCTGTGGATAGGTGTGTGTGTGGTGGGGGGTGTAGGGTGTGGGAGCATGTGGGTGTGTGTGGATATGTGGAGTGTGGGTAGGTATAGGGTTTGTGGGGGAATGTGTAGTGGGAGGGTGACTGCAGTATGTGAGGCGGTGTGGGATCTGTATGTATGGCAGTGCGAGGGGGATGCATGCGTATAGTGTGGGGGGGTGGGACTCACAATGCACACACACACTCTGTCCCTCCCTTATTGCTCTCTTTCTCCCCATCTTTCCCTCCCTCCCTCATTGCATAGACACACACAGTCACACACCCTCTCCCACTCCTCGATCTGGGGTATTGGTACAGTTTTGTGCTCCTGTAGTTCCACCATGCGGCCAGGAGCCATGTGGTGCAGGAGCGGCTGGCGGGTGGGTAGGGAAGCACTGAAAGTGGTGGCAGGCGGGGGTGGTGGGAGTGAGTGGGTATATAGGAGCACAGTGACAGCTAGGTGGGAGCACGGGACTGCACCAGTGTCCCAGGGCCAGTGGTGGCATGGCCCAGAGCAGGGCAGCAGTGCACAGGGTCCTGTCTGGGAGGGAGCTGGGCTGGCTCTCCTCTTTCTCTGCTGGCACAGTGCAGCTGGGCTTCATAGACCTCTGGCAGTCTGCACCCCGCATTCCTGCCACCCTGCTTTGGGCCCTGCTGATGCTGCAATCCCACATGCCCATTTGCTCCCACTTCTCTCCTTCCCCACTGCCACTTTCCCCACTTTCCTGCCTGTCACTGTGGTGCTCTGGCACCATGTGGTTTCCAGCTGCATGGCTATGACTTCAGGACTCAGCAGGAGCCAGCTTATCCCCAAGGACTGGGGCTATCACCCATGGTCCTCCCCTGCCTCCCCCGCCCCTGCATTCTCATCTGAATTTCCCTTGCTGACATAGGGAGGTGGGAACAGCCCCATGGTTCCAGGCCAGAAGCCTCTGCTAGGCAGGGGCTTCTGGTTTGGGCAGCTGGGGTAGGGGTGATAGGGGGTTGTGACGGCCGGGCCTAGCTGCTGGGTCCTGCCACCAGCTTCTCCTGGGTCATCTTTGATAGGCAGCCAGGAGCAGATAAATATTAATTTTCTAAATTATTTAGGGACCCTATAGGCTGGATAGAATGGCCTGATGAGCCATATTCAGCCCGTCGTCTGTGTTTTGCCAGCCCTGTCCTAAGTTTTGTGTAAGAATGTTCTTTAGGGTGATCTATGTGTTTCAGCAAAAGATAAACAGCCTTATAATATTCCGTAATCCAGTTTTCCTCCTCACTGTTGGTGAAAGATTCAAAATCCCAGTTATTTTTTTTTTTTAATTCTTCTTCTGAGGACTGCAGCTGAAGGTATCATGTTACAGAACTAAAACAATACAAGTGACCAGTTGCAACAAAAGCAGTTCCCATTTCAAATACTGAAAATAACATTCGTATAGAATGATTTTGCTAAAGATTAAAATAAAACTCAGTAGCCAATGGTGAGTAAATTAGAATAACAAATACATTGTATTAAATGCATACTTTGAGGGACATTACTTGTAGAAATTCATTTTGTTAAATTGAAATGAATTTGTTAAACTCATGATGAAATTACTTTGTCTTTATTCACCTTTAATAAAGGTTGTTAACAAAGGGATAAAAATAAATAAGAAATTAAAGAAAGAGTACAGACTTTATTTTGCATTTTCCCCATTCAGCAGATATTGGAATATACTCCATTAACTTTGATTTGATTTTGGTTTTTTAGAAATTATTTCTCCCTTTTTTTTCTGGTATTTGCAAAAAGAACCACATAGTTTTTTTTCATGTGTGCCTCCTTTACAATGTCCTTTGGGGAATGAAGTTACCATGCCCAGAGAAGGATGAAGCTTACATTGTTGCAGCTGTAATATGTCACAAAACTGAGAGGCAGGCAAGATAAAGAGTTCTTTTTGATGGCTACATGTAGCCTCATTGTAAATACTGTAGTTTGGGTGAAAGAGTGACCTGCATTCTGCATGAGTTATAATGATTTTGTGGCTAATTTCCATGTGTGTACAAATCAGGCTATGAGGCCTATATTCAGGCAAGAAGTCCCTACTACTGGACTACTAGTGCAAGCACATTCTTAACAGTGATAGTGAAGGATGCTCATTCTAGTCTTCTATGAATCATCCAGGGTGTATCTACCTATATGGTTTTTTCTAGAGCTGACTAATTAGCTCTGCAATAAAGTGTCACCATCTATACAATGCACCTGTATTAGGGCACAGTTTAATTAATTAACTTTGCTGTCGGAAAGTACTGTCTGGCACAAGTAGTATCCTACAGCAGGGTAGTTATGTGCACAAAATGTATGTGTAGATCCTGACTGGGGCTGGCTGAAGCTTGAGCGTACTACACTGTGGGGGGCTGTCTGCTGACAAACCCTGCACTGTAGCACCCTCATGCTGCAGTCAGCCCCTCCACAGCACTGGGGCAGAGCAGCTGCATGCTGGCAGGCTGATCCCCCGAGCCCCTTGCCAGCTGTGGCTACTATGACACAGCTCAATGTGCTGCAGTTTCAGGTTCACATGTAAATGCTGTGCTCAGCAGCAATAAACTCTGGTGCAAACTGTGCTGTAGTTTATTGCTACGTGTTAATTGCATGTATAGATACATCCCCTGTCTCTGAAAAGGATCTCTTGGAAGATAACTTGTGTTGATCCTATTTTTGGATATTTTCCCATGTCCTTTAAGTCATTCTTGATTCTACTGAATTCCTCTCCCCATATGTCACTGACCCTCATGTTAGCTGTAGTAAGCAAAAAACTCCCAGGATAGCCTTTGGCCTTCTTTTTCAGGCAGCTCTGTGCCATGGATTCCTTTTTCTACTTGTTAATGGATCATAGATAATTCTTATTTGCATTGTTCACTCCTGAGACCTTAGCCAAGATTATTGGTTTCCTTTTAGGTGGCTCACCTTAATCACTTATCTTTTAGTCATGGATCCTCTTTCAAACCCATGACATACTTCAAGACAACCAATATAATATTCACTTCATATGGACAGTTTATATAACCTGGCTCAGGATAAGACTTGGGTACATCCAAATGCAAAGCCTATGTAAGGCCTTATACTAAACTGTCACCTTTATGACAATTATAACAGACCAGCTTATAACAGTAGAAATTAGAAGGAAAGAGGTGAATCACCCAGCAGTTCACACTGGTGGCAAATGTAACTATAAAAATATTGCACACTTATAATTTAAAATAATTGTATATAATGATTTAATATGGATGTATGTATGTAGAGAAAGCATGAGCTGTGATGTTCTGGTCAAATCTACTCTATTCCTTATATCATCATCTTAAGTTAAAATAGTCAATAACTTTACCCCGTGTTTAAATGCATCTTGAGGCATGAATGAGACCCAGATGTCCAAGGACTAATTGAGACAAATCCAAGATTATTTTGGTTGTCTGGGAGAAATAACTAGAAGAGGTAGTGAGAATACTATATGGCCTGTAATTGAAGGTATAAATCTGCTATTTGATGGTCACCTGCTTGTCAGCTATTTGATCAAGCAGAGGAAACTATGGCCATAGATCAGTTTGCTTTTCATCCTTCACATATCAGGTTCTATAGCATTCTGAGACAGACCTTGCAAACCATTATTCATTCCTTTGAGAAATGTTGCACCTGTGTGAAAAGTGTGTTCTGCATATGTGGAACTGTTGAAGCAGTAGGGTAAATGGATAGTTTGAGCTTGGAATTTGTCTGGGTAGTAGTGATTGGTTATTTTGAATAATACTGTTATGCCTTAGTTATAGCTAGATGTTAAACTGCAAATAAACTCTATCAAAGGTGCCTTGACAATAGGGATAGATATTTTGTGTAGGGACAGCTGTTCAGTGTGTGTGTGTGTGTGTGTGTGTGTGTGTGATCTTTCTAGCCTATATGTTTTTCCTTTTCAACACCTTACAGTCCTAGAACAGCTAATTACTTGGTGTGACTTCTTTATAAGAGTACAAATATTGAACACAAAGTAATTCTGTATTGTAAGGTGAAATAATAATCATAATAATTGTGGTTTGACTTAAAACAGCAAACTGTTTTAGATGTCAAAAGACAAACCATTAATATTAAAATATTAGTATCCTTTTGTTTCATTGCAGGTAAAAGAATCTTGCAGGATGCATTTTTGTACAACAAAGCTCAAAAGGTCAAGATGAAAAAGAATTGATATTGGTGAAAAACATACTATGAAGAAATTAAACTGGGATTTGATTTTGTATTGCTTGTTACAAGTTAAATTATAGTAACAGAAACTAAGTATAATCTTGTTGTAGGGATACCTCTGGCTTTTACTAATACAAAACAAATCCTTAATCTTCTGTTCAAAGATTTCAATAGAAAAGCATATTTATATGACTCTATGCATATTTCCAAATAAAATTTTATTTCTTTAATATTGGCCAAAAAAAAAAAAAATGCTGTCATTGTTCTTTTGGATCCCTGGTCATATCTAACAACCAACTAAGCTCTTCTATTTTTCTCTTTCCCATGGGGATTTTCCTAGCTGTTTCTGCATTATCTGGATTTGACATTGAGGTCAAAGAAATTACTCCAAGGATAAAACTCTAATCATCAGAGTCTGAAAAATACAATTATAAAGGAAAGGTAGAACTAAATTACTTTAATTATTCAATGCA
Organism: Crocodylus porosus; assembly: GCF_001723895.1. NCBI lineage: Eukaryota > Metazoa > Chordata > Crocodylia > Crocodylidae > Crocodylus > Crocodylus porosus. The sequence goes on along the minus strand of NW_017728886.1, from coordinate 171,379,858 downwards.
ATAGTATGGGGTATAGTCTTTCCACTATACACTTAAGTAAGACTAAATAATAACCATTAGTGTTAATTTCTATCTGATCAGATGGTTGCAAAATAAAAACTGGTTGATCTTTTCAGGAGGCAATAAAATAATGTTTTTATTGTGACTATTTTAACCATTATTTCTAATGTCTAATTTTACTGGGACTAAGTGGTATATTTTTGGATCTCTCTGTTCTTTTGAATAGTGCTTTTTAAAAGGCAGTTATGTTTTTTTAACCTATAATCTATTGCAACTTTTTTGTCACTCCAATAAAGAAGTTATCACCAAATAGGAAAAACATGAGAATTATCAGTAGGATGTTCAAAATAGAAATAAAAAGTTGAAATTATATATGTGTTCTACTAAAAGACCCAAAGCTTAAGTATACACTGGTTTCCCAAACTAAAATTAAGTTGAAATATAAATAACTTACTTTGCTTTTGCTTTTTCACTTTGTCGTTGATAGAAGAAGCTACCCCTCAGTAAGGCTGACTCATCAGGCAAATGAGCAACCTGACTTGCTACTTGAGAATTGAGTCTGTAAAGCTGAGAACTCAGATCTTCACTCCACAGATTATGCTTTCATTCAGACAATTTTACCTGCTATTTTTCCTTCCCCAGAAGGCTTCTAGCACCTGCATCACATTTCTTCTACTTTCAATGGCAGCAGGAATACAGCCTATATAATATTCTATGAAAAGGTTGTCAAACACCACCCAGCCCTCAGGATGTGACACACAGGTTATATTCAGATTCTATAGAATTCACATCTTATTTGACAAAAAATTTCTAATAGTTTCATATCAGTTATGAAAAAAATGTGATGTCCATGTAACTGAGATAGTTTGTCCTCTTGAGTTTGAAGATGGGCTGAGATAATGGCTCTTGGAGGTGGTAACTCCCTAACTCTTTATTCATCAAAATAGCTCATTAAAGTATCATGACAGCATTTTAATTTAACCATCAACTATTTAATTGCTGATAATTTTAGTGGATAGAATCAGTCTGCCACCCCTCTTCAATGACATTTGTTTCTAATCATCAAGTCTGTAGAATAGTCGTTGTGCAGAAAGCTGAAGGGCTTTCTTTGCTGTTCACCAGTTGTGAGCACACATTAACTGGTCCAGTGTTCTGTCTGTCCATTGCTAACTTGCAGTAAGTAAAGCAAAACTGCATTCATTTATTTCAAAGAGGAGAAATCATTACAGTTGAGGAGCTGACAGACTAAACGGTTACTTCAGAATCAGCAGTACTGCAGTAAGCTCTCTCACCTTTTAATGCAGGCTAGCTTTCATCTATACATGCCTTCAGAGTGAAATCTTGGTACTATTTAATTCAGTTGAAATTTTGCCATTGACTTCACAACAGCCAAGATGTTCTCTGTGCCTTAGTTCCCCATTTATACTGGGGTTAATCCCTCCTGCATTTCCTGGAGATAAAGTCAAGGTATCCAAATAATAGTAATAGGAGCCATGAGTAGCATCTGTAGTGCTAGTGCATCCAGAAGGGGAATCCACATGCTAGGTCTGATGCATTCTGTCTACAGGAAGATGTATGCATGTACAGAAACTGTTGCCAAATGGATTATAATTGGCATTCTTATCTTACTCAGGATTTACAGTGAAATTCTGTAGGGGATTTTGGATGCTTGAGAACTGCTAAGTTAGGCACTGCGGAAAATATTAAATATTTAACCATGAATTATAAATGCCTATGTTCCACATAATTAAATGTTGTGTATTGAGAGTACATCTGAGAGTTGCAAAGCTGTCCTCTACGTATTTTTAAAATTCTCTCTCCCTTTCCCTCCAGAGGCATCCAAGCACAGTAGAGGTGGCTGTCATAACCTTGGACAACAGGCTGTTCCCATCCAATCGCATCAGCCAGCTTGCCTATGCAGGTATAAGACCCTCATCTTACTGCTTCCCAGTATTTAACAGGTGTTAGCCCCACAATACCTGTGGGAAGCATTGTGGGCAATTCAGCTGGAGAACTGGGGCACAGAATAGCTCACGCAGGAAATATATAGCATAACCAGAAACTGAACACAGATGTTGTAACGCCCTAGGCTGGTGAATTAATCACCATATTTCCATTTCTGTAACCCTTACATCCTTTAGAACCTACAGTAGCCTCTTACTTCCTAAGCGACAGGCTTCCCTCTGGTCCAGTTTCAGCATGGTTTCAACTTTGCATGAACTTGCTGTTCCCCCAGGATAGCCAAGGGCTGAGGCCACAAGTGAATCCAGTTTAATTACATTGTGCTAAAATGAATCAATTCCAATGGGTCACTTACAACTTTTGTTAAAGGAAAACATGTATTCTCAGCTTGCTTCTGAGTTCAAAGTGGTGTTTTTTTTAAGTGCAAAGGGAATCATCTCACCATGTCACTTACAATTCCCACTGAGTTCAGCTCAGCATGTCTCAAGTTTTGGTCCTATAGACTATATGCCCACGTTCAAATTGGAGCAAGGATGATAAGGAACTCCAATATTTTGAGATAAATGTAGTATCATTAATAGTTTTGTAAGCGCCAAGAAAAATATTTTTATAGCAAAGAAACACAGCTTCTTTGAATCAGAAGTAACCTTTTAAAAGATTTTTTTTCATCTAAACCTAATGCAAAAAAATACTATAAAATGACGCTGGTGATTAAGCAGGCTTTATTTGGCTCTTGGAATATATTCATTTTCATATCCTCACTCTCCTCGGTGGCTTTTCACGCTAACAATAAAACCATGTCTAACCTTATGTCCTTCAGTTACATTGATTACTTTTTTACTGACCTAACTTCAGTATTGATGTGCTTTCTAAACCTAAAATCAAGAGAAGCAATAAAGTTATATTCATAATTTCTCCCCAAACCTTTTGTCTGCATTTTAAAACACTTGCCTTTTTTCTTTTCCCTGAGATTTGAGTTCTAATGGAAGTGCTTTCAAATAAACTGCTGTGGAAAAATGATTGTGAATTCATGATAAACAGTCAGTGATGATGAATGCATTTAATACCTTCCAAAGATCTGCAGAAGCTTCTCTTGAGCTGTTGTTTACAATTTTTCTTTTTACTTTGAAGAGATATTATGTTAAATGTTTGAAGACTAATTCTCTAAGATTACAGTACAGTTTTATAGATTCACTTCAGTGTCCCTTAACTTGTTATCTATTAGGAAGAAATAGTAACAGGAGATGCAAGGTGCTAAGACAAGCAAATGACATTAGCTAAAATGCTGCAGTTGCAGGAACTAGTAAGATCAGGTAAGAGTGTTTGTTGGTTTACTAGCAGCATCCCCTAGTGGTGACATTTTTTATTTCTCCTTACACTCATGTTTCCAGAGGGAATAATTTAAACACATTTGCCTATATGAATAACGGATTAGAAGATTAGGATACTGGTGAACCTTAATTTAAAGACATTTTTAACAGAGACACTACCAATGAAAAATTATGGATTAACAAAAGGCCTTATCTGTTATAAAAGAACATGAAAAATATATATACACATGCATTTAAATTAAGCTTTCTTTCCACTATACAACTGGTTTACTTTTTGAAAGTTAATTGGTTTGGCTTGGAAAATGAAGATGTGAAAACAGGTTCATTTCTAAACAGTTTCAGTTTTTGATTCTCATTCAGTAGCACCACGATTATGCTGTTTGTGTTATAATAGTGCTAGAGGATGTTTTAATACAAAAATGGGTCTAATAGAAAAACACATATAAATTGTAAAAATATTTCAATGTCTTTAGTTCCTGTTCCTGTTTATGCCTCTTTTAAACACAATTTATTGTGTACAATGTCTAAAACCAGTACCTGGTGTTCCTTCAGGACTCTGCATCAGAGAGGGGTAGCAATAATAAACCATCTGTATGTATTAGATAACATTTTCAAATGCTTGCATGATTTAGAAGCCTAAATCCCACTGGCTTTCAATGAGTTTCAGGCTTCTCCCTTTTGAAAATTGCAGTTCGAAATGTGTACCTTACGGAATATTAAAAAGCCTGTAAATAGACAGCTACATCGTTTTAAAAATCTGGCCCTTAGGCACTTTCGAAAATTCTATCCTTAGACTTTACTGTTTTTGTGCGCAAAATAATGGATGGCTTAATATAAAAAAAAAATCAATGTTTTAAAACAGGCAGCTGGTACCTCCAGTATCAAAAAGATTAATAATCATGCCTGAATCCCATCACCTGACTTTGGCAGCAAAGGAGAAAATGAGTCTAATTACCTGGAAAAATTCAAAATACGTTTATACTAGAGGATCTTCTGTAGGCCAGCACATTTCACAATCAGTAGTTCCTTCTATTCTTCCACCCCTACTTCCATACCCTTCTGTGCCACACTACCACTCCTTCCTACAGGGACTCCCTGCAACTTCCTTATGTTCTTTTTACCTAAGCACTGTGTTTATTCCACTGCTCCTGTCTCTCAGCCTGGGGGATCAGGGTCTCCCAGTCTCCAACTTTGTTGCTTCCTCTGCCACCTGTCCTGACTGTTCCCAGTATTACCTGTTACTGGAACGATGGACAAAGCTGAGACAGAGAGGGTAATGCTATTCTGGATCTGGAAGGCAACACTCTGGGGAGCCTGTGGTTCTGTGGCAGCCCCGCACCATGGCTATAGCAGCAGCAATAGCTGAGTGCAGGGACTCTAGACAGTTGCTGTAGCAGCAGCAACCAAGACCATGGAAATTGGTCAGTGCCCTTTGAGTTCCCTGGGCCTGTGAGACTAATCACTACTCCAGTGCTTAACACCTCCGGCAGGCACAAAACCTGGTAGTTATGCCTCTAAGAGGGACAGATGGAAGCTTCAGTACAACCTGATTAGCATTTGTGTGTGACCTTGTGAGAACTTTTGAGTTGAAGTTCTGGCTGAAAGAGGTTTGGAGCTAGGAGCAAGGAAATAGTCTCTTGTTATTTGATTCCCCTGGAATTCAAGAAACATGATTTTGTAAATAAAGCGTATTGCATCAAAGATGCCTAACTCCAATACCAATTTCTCTTAAATGGAATAGCTTACCAGACACTGGATTTTGGTTAGTTGCCTAGATCAAAAGGGATAACAATGTCCAAGGAATTATTAGAGAAAATAATTGTGCATGCATTAATATTGTTTTACTGACAATGAACATGGTATTAGGGAACATGGTATTAGGGAATAAAAATATATTAGAGAAATTCTAGAGAAATTCAGGATAAAAACCACATGTAAAGGCTCCATTGAACATTTCTTTTCTCCTAGATACTTTTAAAAATCAGCCTAAATTGAGCAGTAACAAATGATATATTTTAAATACATACCAATCTGATGTTTTAGGATGTAACTTACAGGAAGCCAGCAGTCTGACTTACTAGGTGGGAGAAGGAGGGAATTAAAGTTTAGTGGGCATGCCTACATATGCACTTATGCTAGCTTAAATTTACAGTGCAGTAAGTAGGAATAGGCCAGCATCTACATGTGTAGGTGTTAAAGCACAGTAACGCTGTGTGTGGACTGACTTGGAACTAAAGTTAGTCCTACGTCAGTCCACACAGTGTTACTGTGCAGTACAGCATCTACACATGCCGTACTGCGCAGTAACTAATTAGACATAAAATTGATACCTTCATGATACAGATATTAAATTTATGCTCAAGTTGACATAAGTCACCATATTTACTGTGTATTATGGGCGTGTACATGTAGATGTATGCCCATACTGCTCAGTAATTTTGGTTACTGTGCAGTAAATGCACACATGTAGATGAGCCCAGTCTCCGACATCATGGGTGAATACTCTGATCCTGAACTGTTGGATACAGGTTTTGGGAATTTAGCTCATTTTTTCCCACTTGAAACTTATTTGGCAAATTTATCCAATAGTCTCAGGATGATTAAAATGGTATTCTTCAACAATATTCTCCTCAGCAGTAGCTTGAGACATATCGAAGGCATTACCACATATACATGCAATGCTATGGTACCACTACAATCCAGCTATGTCACTGAACAGGATAAGACATATGCATTAATAACTGAAATGAGAAGGCTGCTTAGGAAAGAACATCTTAGTTGTATGTTGTAATATGAAAATATGTGGACCTACAACATTTAAATAGGAATAATTAAAAAAGAAGAATTGATGATCTTGTATGATATGTTGAGATGTTTTTTGAAATTGGAATAATTTTTAAAATAGCAGAAAGATGAGCTTGTGCTCACAACACTTGTAACAAAACATTCCAGGTGATATGAGTTAAACTGGCCACCTTATTGAAGTAAGGATTCAACCTCTATGTGCCCACATTCCAGCTCATAACAGTTCAAAACATTTTGAACATGAAATGAAAGAAGTGATCAAGACCTCAGTGCCTGCATCAATAATCTCCTTCAGCAGAACCAAGTGACAAAAATAAATGTCACTCTTGTTAGATGACAGTACACTTAAAAAGGCTATTGCAGAGAAGTGATGGACAGGGCCAAATGAATAGCTTTTTTTACCTGATAACTGAAGTAGTCTATTAATATCCTTGTAGAGGACTCTTATATAATCCTCTAATAATGAAGGAATACAAGTTAGACCCTCTGAATGTCTTAAGCTGAAACCGTTAAAAAGCAAGGCGCTAGAACGTTAGGCCTTGGTTTTATCATGAAAAGGTCCAGTCACAAATTTTGAATTTAAATGAACTGTAACCTTAATAACCTACAGAAACAGAAGAATATAAAGAACACAAATTGTCAAATGTAAAAGTAGGACAAGAACTAAATGTAGAGTTCAGCATGATATGATATTTTTTAAAGAAAACTCTGTTCCTGCTGAGATATAGGATTTACAATGGAAAGTCTTTTTGGACTGCTTGAAAATATTTTTAATTGGAGGGTACATCAGACCTTGGAAAGTCGCTTTTTTATGTCAAGAGATTATGACCAAAATGTTGAATGATGGATATCTAAGTTAAGCACCTAAATTCATACTGAGATACTTAAGTATACACAGCTTAATTTTCAAAGGTGCTGAATGCCCACCGTGCATTCTAATCTCACTGGTAGCTTCTGTGTGCTTTTAAGAAAACTAAGCCATGTATTAAGGTGACCGAATATTGATTTTGTTGTCTAACTTCAAGTATCCAAGGTAGTATTTTCAAAAGTTCCTAAGCCACTTGAAAATAAATCCCATTGAAAATCCCAAGTCAAGCTTCAAAATTGCATTCTAATCATTTTATAAATAGTTAAGAATTGGCATTGCTGGTGCTGCCCAGGGGTGGGTATGAGGAATCATGCCCCAGCACTGCCAGCATGGCAGGGGGCCATGTGCCGCCAGTGCAGCCTGTGTAGTGGGGAGGAAACCTGGCAGGCTTCCCTTGCAATGTGTGGCCAATGTGGTGTGAAATTCTTTGCCAGCCCTTCATTAGGCAACCAATCTGAGGGCTAAGTACAGAGGTTCAAAAAGCCCAAGCAAAATCTTTACAGACTTTTCTAAGCTGCATAGATTGAACTGATAATAAACTGAACTGATGTTCAATATTTTGGTGGTCAAGACAGGAAGAAGCCTGCATTGGCTTCAGAAACCTGGGGGTGCTCATGTGCACCACCCCTCATGGCCAGGCTCCCTCATGCTGTTGAACCCAGCTCAAGACCAGTCCAGGCCTGATGGGCTGCTGGACACCCTCACCTGCTGTGAGCAGATAACCTTTCCCTAGCCCTGCCTCCTCCCCAGACCCCTGGGAGGGGGAGGAACACCCCTCCCCAGTCTAGCACCAGCCACCCCAGCTGAAGTCTGTCCCAGGTTGGGGGAAGCACCAACAGTGGAGTTTTTCACACCCCTGCAGCTCAGAGCTGGGACTGCACCAGCCCTGCCCCTTCCTCAGCCATCCACCTCTGATGGGGTGGGCTGGGAATGCATCCCCCAACATAGCACCAGCCCCCCCATGAGGGTCTGCACAACATGGGGGGAGAAGCACCCACTGAGGGCTTTTCATCCTTCTGTAGCTTGGAGCCAAGATGGGATTGCTTCAGCCTTGTCCCTTCTCCAGCCATATGCCTCTGAAAGGTGGGGGGGCAGGAGGTAGGAACTCCTCCCCCCCCCCACAGCTTGGCACCTGTCCCCACAGCCAGGGTCTGCCTGGCACGGGGAGGAAAATCTCCCACAGGGTGGTTTTCTGCCTCCCTTCAGCCTGGAGCTGGGCTGCGTTCACCTCAGCCCCACTCCTTTCCCTCTGCCTCTCAGAGGCAGTAGCTGAGGAGGAGGCAGGGCTGAGCTGATCCCAGCTGAGCTCCAAGCTGTGGGGGGCTAAAAAGCCCCAGGTGGGGGCTTTCTCCCCAGCCACGCAGACCATGGCTAAGGGAGCCAATGATGCTTGGCACAGGGAGGTGGGAGGGGGAGGGGGGGTCATTCCCCTTCCCTCTCTGAGGCACATGGAAAATTTTGTGCACTTTGCTCATACTTAGGAAAAAAGGCTTAATGATCTACATCCAAGATTTTGAAGGGTTGAAGTTTCTGGGGTCAGAAACTCAAATGCTTGCAAACTGGATTCATAACTTCATCTTTTCTGAAGGAAAAAATTGCATGCAAATATTTCAAATAGGACCGTGTCCTTCTAGGCAGTGAAAAACACAAGGGACCTTAAGGAAGAAACTGAGTTTGACTTAGTCTCCTGGATCAAATTTTTCCCTCCTTCTTACTTGTGCTTGCTACTATGTGCAAGTTGCCTGACTGATTGGCAACCTCTAATCCCACAGGGACTACTTATCGATAAGAAAATAATTTTTGAATAGGTATGTTTGGCAACAGGGTTTAGGAGCTGTTTGGATGGAAATATATGATATTATCATCTTATTGAAAACTTTGGCAAGAGGGTAGAAAGAAAACAGCTAAGCTTAAAAAATAAAAATGGCTGTTCAAAAATCTAATATACCAAGCAGAATGTCAGGAAAGATTAAATTAAAAAACCCTTGATTCTTCTGTGCTGATTTGTCTCAGAATCCTGAAGTCCTAGTTTATTTTTCCTGTCAAATCTATAACTAATGAAGGTCTTTGTGATGACTTTTGCTATGATCCTTGGGGTTATAAGGAAAGAATGAAAAATGAATATTCCACTTGCTCTGATACTTAGCCTCTGACATTCCTAAAACACTCTGGAAGCCTTTGTACAAATTCGACCTGACAAGACTATTAATGATTTGACCTTCATTTCAAGTTTATTTTGCATCAGTGACGATGATGGGTGATAATGAGGTATGTTACTAGTCTCTAGTGAGAATAAGACTGTCTTGTAAACAGAGTATCACTCCTAAGTAGGAGAATCTTACCCAAGGGACAGTAAATTTTATACATGGCATTCATTTTTTTCTTGACTCCAGATTAAACTTCCTTTTGACCCTTTCCTTTTTCATTCACAGAAGACATTTCAGCTGCAGAAAAAGATGAAAAGAAGTATACAAAATAATAAACACAACAGACAAAGATCAATCATTTTCTCTGTTCCCATTTCCTTTTTTTGCCAATGTAGAAAAAAAGCAGAGTCAATACAATTATATAACTGATGCAATGAAATACTTTTTTGTTTAATTAATTTGTGGAGCTCACTGCCCCAAAGTATCCTTGAAGCAAAGAACTCAAAAACACTTGAACTTTTATATAGCTAAATCAACAGTTACATAACCTAGGATAAGAAATGTATAAAACAGAAAGCCCCTTGTAATTCAGGACATTAGCCAATGACTAATTGCCAGAGGGTTGGAAGAATCTTTTAATAAAATGCTTGTCCATTATGGAAGTTTGCACCTTTTTCTGAATCATACTGGGCACTTCTACAGGTGGTACTAGCACACAACAATAAGTTCGGGCATATATTGTGCTGGAGTTTATTGCTTCTGGGTGCCCTGTCTGAATGAGTGCCTGGGACTGTAGCATGTTGAGCTAGGTCACAGCAGCACTGGCTGGCAGAGGGCCTGTGGGGTCAGCCTGCCACCTTGGGCCTGCTTTGACCCAACTCAATGTGCTACAGAAGGGCTGGCTGGGGCATGAGGGTGCTACTGTGCAGGGCTAGCCAGCAGGCAGCCCCACACTCAAGCACCCTTGTGCCCAGTCAGCTGTGTCAGTGTCTGCTCACGTGGTGCTGTGGAGTAAAAAGCTGTGCAGTTTATTAGTTTTCTGTGAACTAACAGAGCTGCACGTGTAGACACGGGATGTTTACTGCAGATGTAATTAGTCTGCTTCATGGTAAACTTCTCATGTAGACATGCCCACTGGGTACTAGACACTGTCAAAAGCAAGATACTAGACTAAGCAGAACATTATTCTGAACTGTATTGGCAGTTTCTGTGTTTAAACGTGTTAGAGAAATTGCATCAGTAATAAGAAATTCTTATCCCCTGAAACTTTCTTGAAAACATTTCATAACAAATGACAAGTACTAAATCACTAGAAAGTAATTCTGGAGAGCCCATTTTCACGTGTTGTAAAATCACAAATTCAGAAATACTGCAAATGTCTGGTCTCTCTAGTTTATCAGCTTGCTCTAATAATGTTGTGATTCCTAATTAGTCCATGTAAGGAACTCTATCCAGAAAATTCTTAAATAAGATATTTATTTCTTGTCCACTGCTGTGTCTGCAGAACTGTGCAGTGGTTTACAGGAGCGGTTTACTCATCTCAGTATGCTGCTGCTTTGGCATGTACTTCTAGACTGACTGTGTGAAGCCTGGGGTGCTCAAAGAGTAGGTCTCAAATGTTTTAGGAATGTTTATCAGGGAAAATGGAAACAAGTGTGTCTAACTGGTCTCACAGGTATTTTTTAATATTACTGAAAAGCACTTATTCCCCACAAAATCAAATTTTAATTTTTTATAGCTATTGCAATTTAAAGGGTAAAAAAAAGCCAGCTTAAAAATATGGCAGCTCTTAAGCAGTAGTGTATGGATGGCCTAGGAAGGGATAAGACCCAGTGCTGCCTAAAAGGGAGGGTGTAACAAATTCTGTCTCCAGAAGGAGTCTTGACACACCTAGTTTCCCTGCTACACCTGATTTCCTACTCTGATTCCCCCCATGTGGCCTTGCTCTCTTGCCTGCCACTCTTTGATGTAAGAGTTGATCTACTTAGGAGGCTGCCAGTCAGACGACCAGAGTTTGGCCTTTGGTGCCTTGCTTTACCTTCTGACTGCCAGCCTGTCCAATCTTTGTATCCTGTCCTGAGCAGGACACTTTCTTTGTGCTTGTCCCTGCCCATTCCAAATGGGCCACTTTTTGGGGCACCTACCTTGCAAGGCACTTCTCAAGGCATTAGCTTATGTCTCAATGCTCTGGGCCCCGCAGATGTGCCTGAATGTGCCAGTATCAAGTCCACAGTTCAAGATGCTTGAATGTGTTTCTGGCATCTGCCACTTCCTCACTAATCTGGGCTTTTGGACTGCAGCCCCAAAATGCAGGGTGTTTCCCTAGCACCCACTGTGGCAGCACCCTCCCCAGGGCATCTGTTCATAGCCTCTAGTTTTTCCCATAGCCATGCCTATGGCTCAAAAGTCTTCCCTTAATTCCATTCATCTGACCCTATACAAGATTCAGCTCATAGGGTCCTTGACCCTTGCTTGACTCAAATCCTGGTTTTGAGCCACTAGTTCTCTGATCCTTTCAGGACTCTTCTTCTGTCTCAGCATACTAGGTCCCTGATCCTGGCAAGGCTTAAAGCACAGAGGGCCTCTCAGGCACCCCCTGTAGCACTCAAATACCACTATAGCCACTCTCAAAACCTCTGGTTAAAAATGCCACTGTATGCTGCTCCCTGCACAGCTCCTTCAGTTATGGGGATCTGGGCCCCTATGCTGGGGCTTATATGACTCAGTTCACTTCCCACTTCCAGTTTTCTGACTTGGCTGTCTGGAAACAGGGCCCAGGTACTGCTAAGTACTTTAATCAGTACCCTGTATTCTGCAGGCTAGGCCTAGTAGCCCTGTAACTGTTGTACTCTGCTAAGCTGTTTCTGCTCTGCTGGTTATTTTGCTAGCAGGCCACACCTTTAGTGGCTCCAGTTCTGGGGAAGGCAGAGCAGTAGTGGTAGGGCAGAGTGCAGCTCATAGCTGGGGCAGCACATGACTGGAGGTTCACTGCTGTGGAGGGAGATGTCACCTCATTTTTCAGCTGCCCAAAATCAGTGTTTAAGTGGCCAATGAAAACATGCATCGGTAGCAAACAAAAGAGGTGACCTCTCTCCCACGCAGTAGTGAACCTCTGGCTGCATGCTGCCACTGCTCAGGGCTCAGAGCCAGCCAATTACACCTCTGTTCTTAAAAATGCCATTCCTTGTTGTCAATCTCACAACTGTGTATCACATAAGGGAAGTTTTCAGTAATGGTTATGCCCAGAAAAAAAGAGTAGAGAGAAACTGTCTGAGGATACATTCTAGATCAGTTGTCTCTTAAAAAGTCTATAAAAAGGCAGGGAATAGAGTGCTTGGACACCACAGTGTGAGATGCTTCAGAAGTGTACCTGCAATATATATGACTAATAAGGAAATGGCTTACCAGGACAAGCCATCACAATTTAGTAATGATGAAAACTACTTTGGGTCAACATTTCAAGAGAAATTTCATAAATGCTCAGTGCAGTTGAAAAAAATAGTATTTCAGTCATGGCTCACTTCCCTTGTGTATTCACTTTCTGTGAATTTTATAGTTGTGGCAGGGCATTGTTGGTGCCTGCCATTTTAAGGGCTGAGTCAAGCAGCTAGCAGGTGCTTGTTTGTGGTGGCCATTTTAGAACCATGGCTGCTTATATAAACAGAGCAGTTTGCCACTGGTAGCCAGGCAGGAAACATTGTCTGGCCGAGCTGCTGTATGAGAACATCTACAGGTAGGAGCAGAAGACCCTTGGTCCTGGGCATGACCTAAAACTGCACCCTGCCAGGAGTGGGGGGCCTGGTGGGGCTCCTAGTGGTGTGGGAGCCTTCAGGAAAATACCAGACCAGTTACCAGGCTGGTGGAAGGTGGGTTGGGGTGCCTCAAAAACCTCTAGCTCCCATATCACTGTGGGTAGCAGTTGGGGCCAGGCATGACTACAGCCACCTGAGCCCCCACCAAGGAGGGAAGTCCTATAACCCCAATGAGGGGGTGGAAGATGTGGAGCCCCAGTAAAGGGGAAACTGGAGGGCTGGGAGCCTGTTGCGTGAATTTGTACGAGTTGCCCTGGGAGTAGCCAGGGAAAGCTTGGCCCCGGTCAGGTAATTGGCTGGCCACTCCTGGTGAGGGTCATGGGAGAGGCCCAGACAGTATGTCTGCCTCCCAAGGTATGTGCTAAATAAAGCATAGGGCTGAAGGGGCCTGCTCGGAGAGAGAGCCAAGGCAGTATAAACTGTCGATGTGTGAAAGAGACCCTGTAAGAGGAGTTGGTGCATTAGAGGCCCTAGTGAGAGGAGGGTGGTATGAATGCATGTATGCCTGAGGCCTAGCAATGAGGGCTAAGCTTGGTCTGTCTGTAGGCTGGGAGCATTGTACCAGCGGGATGCCATCTGTGAGCTTTGGGCTGTGGTTTGGGGGATGAATGGAGCTGCAGATCGTGCCCCCTGGCATTGGGGCAAGAATGGGCAGCCTCCTGCCTAATAAGAACCAATGATGAAACAACAAGGCATGGCAGGTGAGCGAGACAGGCGGTTAGCCCAGAAACAGGTGGGTGGGCCAAGAGCCCCCTGTTACAATAGTGTTAAAATATTTGTAAAAATACATATACAAATAAATGGTATTGTTAAGATAATTTTAAATACATATATATATATATACACATTTATAAGGGTTCTCCATCAAGTCAGGGGATAGAAACAGTGCCATGTGACATTTGTCCAATAAAAATGGAACAAATTAGTTTGCTTTTCAAATGCAGGTTATTAGTAACCAACTGCTTATGAATAATCAGCATACTAAAATGTAGATACAGAAAGTATTCAGTAAATTAATTCAAGAAAGCTATATAAATTTTTCAGTTGTATTCACAAATTATGAGCAGAAAAGAGGCTAAATTCATCAAATAAATACAAGTTACAAGAACTGGGGTGCCTGCTTCCTCAATTCCTTTTTAATAGTAAACCTGTTTTTTATTGTGGTAGTTTTTAAATAACATTTCAATGAATTGGACGTTTACATAAGCTTGATCTTAACTTACTACCTTTTTAAAAGGAATTAAGGGCTTCCAATGAATTGGAACTGAAAACTTATCTTAACGAATTTGGATATTTCTGTGGAGTGGCACTGAAAAGCTGCTTAAATGAATCAGGAGATCTCAGCAGGCTGCTCTGAAAACCCCACCTGCTTTTAATGAATAGTGAGTTACCCATGTATCTGCAGTGAACACAGTGTAAATGTCTTCTTGCCCTAACATAGTTGTTTCTAGTCATTAAAATATTTATTTTTTTTAAATGGAGAGACCAAGAAAAGATGACTTATTAATGTGATTTACTATATCTTTTAAAATGCAATTGGATTATACAGATCACTTGATCCATAAGATATCTTGTCACTGTAATATTTTTCTCTAAAAGCATGCACCAGACAGCAACGGAGCTAATTTTAATGAGTTTTTATTTGTAACAATCAGTACAAAAAATCTCCAGCTGTCTCAGAGACCAGTAATTGGCAGAAAGATGTTCTGGTAGAGGAAAACCCCCCCCCTGCTGATTCTAGACAGGTGGACATCTACTTGAATCCAATTTACATCTAAAATGCATAATAGAAAAGATCTACCTTACATTGCTTAAATGAAAGTGAGCTCTTTATTTAGAGCTGTCTTTCCCTTCCCACTCCTCTCTCCCCTCGTCTTTTCTTTTTTGCTGAAGCACAGAAACTTGTTGTAGCTAAGTTTTAATGAAGGTACCTTGTTCAGTGTGTGTCTTTTTTTTAGGCAGCTATTTGCTTGACTGGGACTTGAAACTGAACTCAAGCTGAGCTAAAAAAGAAAACCCACCATGGCTTTTGAACAGATTTTAAATTGGAAAGACTGAGTTTGCCCACAGTTTGAAATCAAGTGAGTGTATCTACAATGTCATGTTCCTTAATTTGGTCACCTCTCAGGTCCCATCCTGCGCCGCTCCATCCTGTGAGGTTCTGAGTACCTCCAACTCCTATTGGGGTTTAGCAATCAGATTCAATATTGAGCATGTCTATATTGTAAGGTGCACTTAAGTCTTCCAGACACGCATGTACTTGCCTACTTTAAAGAGATTTTTTCCTACTTCACAGAATCCTAGTGACATGTTTAAATAGTTTAAAATATAAATTCAACCACAAAACTGAACAAGACATTGTATCATTATGATATCTAATGCAATTTAAAGTTTGGTTTCCCAAATTACAACATTTTTCTTTTTGGTGGAGGAAGGCTCACATTCATGAAACCTGAAAATGGATGAGTGCAACTGGTTCTTATTTCTAAGTTAGCACTGGAGCTGTGATGGTCCAGGAGCTTTGTGAGAGGCAGAGAGATACTTTGAGCTGATATCTTTTATTAAACCAGTTGCATGGTTGGGAGAGATTTGTCCCAGCCATGAAGTTGGACCAGTAAAAATTATCACCCCCCAAAACATCCTTGCTTACCTCTTTTATTTTTTTTAAACATTCACTATGTCATGGTTTAAGTAATTGATTGGTGAGACTAAGTACAGACTAAGTCAAAAAGCCCAAGGTGGAATTGATTCAATCTACCTAGGTTTCTCTAAGCTGTGTAGATTGGACCATTAACAAACAGAATTCATGTTCAATTTTCTGTTGGCCAAGACAGATGCCTGGAGTGGCCAAGGCCAGAAGGCAGGGGATATTCCTGCATGCCTCCCAGCTCTGCCAGGCAGTGAATGGCCCCCCACACCCTTGCCAGGTCTCTGCCTCTAAGCAACTTTCTGGAAACAGGGCCCAGGCACACTATCTTAATAGGTACCCTGAAATAGCTGAGGGGGAGGGGCTGGCAAGTGGGCAAGACTAGGGCATTCACTGTCCAGTGGAGCTGGACTGCACGAGGAGCTAGGTCATGGATTTCTCCTTTGTGCTGTGCAGACTCCAGCTGGGGTAGGGCCAGGGCCAGGGTGGGGGTCCGTTGCCCTCCTTACCACTTCCCCCCCCCCACCATGCTGCTGCTGGCTAGGCTGGGGAGCAAAGGCTTTGCTGCCTCAGCCCAGTGACAGCCTGGGGGCAGGGTCATCCAGCTGGCTGAAGTGGAGGAGCTGAGGCTTGCCCACCCTCACTGTGATTGGGAGGGCATTAAGTGGGGACCTGCAATGCATCCTGGGATGCTGGAGGACTGTGAGGTAACTTGTGTTGGGAAGGGATCTGGAACAGAAGTTTTGATATACCATTCTAACCTAAAGTGATTCAATTTGATACTACTTCCATCCAGATCTATCTTAAACCAGATCCACCATTATGAAATCAGTCTATGTGCACTGAATATCTGTTCTGTTACAAGTTTAGACTGGTTTCCGATCACTTATTCAGATATGTATAACTTCTGTCCTTAGCCTGAGATTCTAGTTCCTGGGTTTTTCAGAGAGTTTCTTTAAAATCTTGAACAAGATTTTGTGCCTTATTTCCCATCTGTAAAAGAGGGTGGCAGGACACTTAGTGTGTTTGCCCCTTTAGCAGAAAAAGCTGCCTCGGAGGCAGCTTTCAGATGGCATGGAGGGGGACTAATGACTGATGAACCTGACCAGAAGAGGGCTCAGGCTTGAGCTGTATAAGCCCAGAGCCTGAACAGATCAGGCAGTGTAACTCCGAGAGTCCCCAAGGAGAGGAACTTCAGGCAGCAGGGCAGTGAGGCTCCTGAAAGAACAGGTAAGCCGCCCTGTGGGCCTGTGGAACAGGAATATTATCCAGGTACAGAGAGAGATTTATGCAGGCAAGTGGCCATTAATTTATGTTGATACTTTTGTTTGAGTCACAAGCTTTGAGCCCTGTTGGTGTCAGGCTTGAAGCATATTCTGTGAGCTGGTAGCTCAGAGGGGAGACAAGAGTGGGGTACAGAAAGTGACCCCCCCACACACACTCCAAAAAAGGGGCAGAGAAAAAAAAGGAACATCAGAAGTGAT
The DNA here is from genome assembly GCF_001723895.1 of Crocodylus porosus. NCBI lineage: Eukaryota > Metazoa > Chordata > Crocodylia > Crocodylidae > Crocodylus > Crocodylus porosus. The sequence goes on along the minus strand of NW_017728886.1, from coordinate 171,362,802 downwards.
CACATCTGTGAGACTTGGGGTGTGGTGTAAGGGTGGATGGAGCCACACAATTGGCCCTTAAATACACAGATGCCCTGGAGGGCCCAGCTAGCAACCTGAAGGGCTAAGACTTACTGTAAAGCCCACGGGCAGCCTCACTTCCCTAATCTTTATTAAGAACAAGGCAGGGAAGGAATTGAGGGAGCGCTATTTTAGAGCTTGAGCCAGGCAGAAGCCATATGGCCACCAGAGGGCAACATGGTCACCCCTGGGGCCATGACTCTGGCACAGAGGGCATGAACTGTTTCTCTCCTCAGGAATTCATCACTCATAGCACAATGAGTGTTGGGTGACCAGGACATCAGTTCCAGATGCCCACATAAGGGGGTGCATGAACAGGAGTCTCTGCTGCAAGCCCAGCTGGTACAGCCAGGCTAGCCTCTGCTGCTGTTGTTGCTGCCCAGGGCATGCACCCTGGCTGTTAGCACTCTGCTCATCATGTGCTAGATGTGTAACAACTGCCACCAGGGCTGACACCAGAAACCAAAACAAGGCCTTGTGAATCTCCAGAGCTTGAGGTACAGGGTCAGACTTTTTTTTAGTTGAGGGCTATAACAGACCCATGGATCAGGCATAGAAGATGGAAACATAACTAACTGGTCAGTCATATCAGCATAATGGTGCATTGATCTCAGACTGGGCTTTTACATGCTATAAAGTACAAATAATATTTTTTCCATCATCAACACTAAAAGGCAAGGAAAAATATAGAACATTTCAGTGAGAAATTAGGACAATTAAAAATTATAGGAAAAGATGGTCACAACCTCAACTATGCAATCACTGACAAAGTCAGTCTGGGGACTTTGTCTAGATATATACATTATCAACCCACATCATTACAGGTGGATTTGTTAGTCCTTATTAGCAAGGATGAGAGGGACAATATTGAAACTGCAGCAGGGACAATATTGAAACTGCAGCTTCAACAGATGGAAAATAGGCTTTCAATCATTCCTCACCCAAGCAAACATTGCATACCTCTTCATCCTTCCCATTACATTGTTAGATATAAATTATTTATATTCCTGACCATTCACTTTGCTTTCCTTTTGTTAGGATCATTGGTGATGCGACTTGAACTCCTGTTTACAGGAACTACAGAATTATCATGCTCCTTCACATTTTTAAGACCAGATTCCAATCTGGCTGACACTGATTATAAGGCTGAATAATGTGGGATGCAAACTCACCTGTATCTGAAATCAAAATGTGCATTTGCAAGGCCACTATAGGGTAAATATTTGATTCCTGTAGATAAACTGGACTCTACAGATAGGACTCAAGCAATCAAACAATATAAAAAGAATTAATTATTTGTTAAAACACAATTCCCCTTCTTGCATTATGCATGGATGTTTCTATTTTACAGCTGTCTCTGAGGTGTGACTACCTATGAACTCCTTAAGGGAATTGAGATAAATCTGTATTATAACGCCATGCATCTTCCCATAGCCTAAGGAGCTAACACTGGATTTCAGTGTGCAAATGTGGAGATGGTAGGCTAAACTCAGTGGGAGCTGATGAATGCTCACTTTGAAAAATCAGCCACCTGTTTACGTTTCTGAATATTAATTTTGAGGCTTATTTTTTCTTACATCTTAGCCTTAGGCTTTTTATGGTTAAATTTCCAAAGAGTTAATATTCAAATAATTACCCAATAAAACTTGCATGCATATGTTGAGTCCACAATTTTCTATATTTTCACATTGACATGGACATTTAAGTCTCCTTGGGCTTGTCTACATGTGCAATTAGTGTTCCATTTGCCTGTGCATCTAGGATTACAACACATCGAGCTGGGGTGGAGCAGCCCCAGCTGGCAGGGGGCCCCAGGGATCAGCACTGCCAGTCCAGGGTTGCTCCAGCTTAGTTCAATGTGCTGTGGAGTAGCTGGCTGGGGCACAAGAGTGCTTCAATGTGGGGCTAGCTGGCAGGCAGCCCCAGGACTGAAGCCCCCTCATGCCCCAGCCAACCCGTCAGCATCTATACATGTGACGTGGCAGAGTAAATAATTCCATAGAATAGTATTTATGTTTGGCAGTACTAGCCTATGGTAGAGTTAATTAGTTTATTCTGTCCTAATAGCACTACCCATGTAGATGTTACCATTTTATTGTGGAGCTAATTGAGCAACTTCACAGTAAACATCTCATGTAGACATGCCCCTTGTTAGATTACTATGTTAGTAAAATTAGACTGGGGATTTTAGTTACCTTGCACGTTCATCTGCCCCGTTTGCATAATTTTTAAGGTGAATATGTACACGCTAAAAGACTTAAAGCTGGGATCAGTACCAATATTATTTTTAATGGTTAATATTTCCTTTTCATTTCTCCCTGTGAGAATTTTGTCCGTGCGCATCAGAACAGCATTTTTCTGACAAAGGGCAATGTGGCAGACAGTTGGAAAATAAAGAAATTGGTGGTATTTTCTGAGACAATCATTGTGTCACTACACAGTAATATGTCAATGTGTTACAGCACTGACTGCTCTAGAATATAATTTGGCGGGGGAGGGGGTTGATCCTAGAGTTCAAAAAGAGACTTTACTGCTCTCATTCCTGATGTTACAAGGTTATAGGCTGCAACCTTGGGAGAGTTTACACTAAATTTGATTTTTATTGTTTCACAAAATGGGACTTGTTGTCTGACAGTCAATAAAACTGCAGGCTATACTCCTTTTATAATAGATGTGAATGGACTATTACTGTTTGTTATAGTGGTTTAACTGCAAGGCAAGCTCATAAGGGCTGTCATTGGAACACTACACAATTTTTGGTTGCCTCAGGACTAATGCTTATTTTGATCAGGTTCACTGCTAATATTGATATGATGGTCACAGTCTTTTAAAACAAGCAGGAAGTTCTCTTCTCTTTGGAAGCTTCCCCAAAACTTTAAAACAAACTGAAAAACTGCTGTTGGTGGAATAAGAATGTAAATGAGCACACACCTGGTGCAAATAGCTACTACCATGCCTACAAATGTTATTGCTATACTGTGATAGTATTATAGGTATGCCCCATTTTTGGTGCTTTTTTTTCCTTTATAGTTGGATTACAATTTTTCAGTGGCAATGGTAGTGCAGCATTTATCTCTCCAATAAAACTTTTGAACTATACTTCCTTTATTGGTTCTTAACCCAAATCAGGAGGAATGTTTTGTGGGTTTGTATTTTTGTGAAAAATTCATTCTACAAATTCTATTTTTTTGGAATTCCAAAAACTAAAGCATCTGTCCATCACAGATATAGCATACTACAGGGGGGATGGTGCATTTTGGGTGTGCATGCTAAAGTTTGGGTGTTTGTACATGAACACAGAGCCTGCTCCAACACACTGTCATTACCACTGCTCCCCAGAGCACATGTAGAAGTGCCCTTTATTTTCACAAAGATGTCACCCCAGACTTTTCCCTTTTTGCTTTTTTCATATCTGCAACTCCCACCACTGCCTACCTCAACTTCTTGTCCGCTTCCCCCAAAACAATCTTTTCACTTTCTAGTATGTGGCCTTTTATATAAGTGTCTGTTCAAAATGGATCCGACCCTTCCTCTAAACCCTTCTGTAGAACTGCTCACAGTAAATAAACAAGTTGGCAATAGTTGCAATTTTTAGCAAAAAGAACAAACCTATTAAATATGCATCATATGATGCTGCCACATCCTTAATGTATTGTGGTTTATCTATAGATGCAAACCCTTTCAAAAAAAGAAAAATATATTTGTGCACAGTGCTTCTCATAAATTTTTAGCTTACGTTTTTATAATGCCTCATACGTTGCAGGTGTGGTCATGATAGTGGAATCTTTTAGCAATATAGAGATATTCCTAAATTGAAAACTTCGGCTATGAATTTTTATACGAAAATGGTAGTAAATGGTAAGTGGTATGAGGGCTAGTTCACATGAGCCATATCTACACCATAGACTTGACTGTTGTGCCCTCAAAGAAGCTGCACTGCACTGGGCAGGTTGCCTCCTAATGCATAAACAGTGTGGACACATCTGCATAGTGCCTGTATCTATCAGTCCTAGAAAACAGCACATTAGACTGATCTACCATACAGCAATTGCTGTACATGTGTAGATGGTGGCGCTTTACTGCACATTAGATTAGTCAAACGCACAGTAAAGTTTCATGTAGACATGCTCGTTAAATCAAATGACAATGTTTACATTAATGATTATTTTAAAATTAAGTTCGATCTCCTTTTCATCTCTCGTCTAGTGAGTCTCTAATTTTAATATATTCCTAACAACCAGGGGCATAAATATTCACCTTAATTTATTATCAGAATTTGGCCCAGCATCTGAGATAAATAATCATTTGCACTGACGCTCGCACTTGGTGTGGCTGAGGAGAATGTGAGGGAGAAGTATCTTTCTTTTTGATGCAGACTTGGTCTGCCAGGAGTCCTGAAGCAATTCTTGTGTAATTTAGGACAGCATTAAATCTGCTGTACACTCTACACTACAGGGAGTAACAGAGCTGTATGCTCAACTGTTCCCATATCCTTCTTCCCCTTTGGCTAACTACATATGTAGTTAAATTTATGCTACCCAAGGATTGCCCTATACCACCCTGATTAGGAGGAGTCCTTGCTGACTCTTTACAAAAGCACTACAACTGCAATACAAAACAGGCTGGGCCAAGAATCTAGCTGTTGCTGGGGTGGGGGTGGGGGAAGAGGGGAGACATTCACAATATAACATTATATTTAATTTAACTTTTTTTGAGGGAGTTGGACTAAATGACCCTTGGGCCCTTCCAACTCTATGGTTTTATTTCTAAAACAGAGTTACGGCGAATAATTTCCCATGGAGGATGCCTTGGTAGGAAAAGTACTTGCATGGGGCAATCATCAGAAAGCTGTGGAGACTCTTGTGCAATTAACATTTCTAAAAGTGATGGGAGTGAAGGAGCTTCCTTCACTGGTGAACTTAGTTCCTCCATCCTATTTGGGGGTCACAGTTATATTCCAAGTCTTTCCAATCCCTGTATTTGCATTGATTTTATGATATCAGGAAGAGAGAGGGTCCCAACTAAAGGTGAACATAACTGTTACCAGGTTGTTGCAAAAGAATTGATGGTGGATGGGCAAAAACAAAACAACCCCCCCCCCCTTCAGGACTAAGGCTGGACCAGAAGCTTGCAGCATCTTTATTTCAAAATACAAATTATATTTCAAAATGGAAAGAGTATGTTCACAGAAAGCCACTTAAGAGATACAACAATGATAGGTCTAGGGCTGACCTTGAGTATTATGTGAAAAAGAGGTGACAGATGACAGCTTAATTAATCATTTACAGAGACCTTGACTGGCAGGGACCATTTTAAACATCTGAATTGACTTTGATCTTTGATTAATTAAAAACCATCATCATTAACCACTAAAAAAAAAAAAAAAAAAAAAAGGAAAAAAACCAAAACCACTTTGTGCAAGTCTGGAACGAAAAGAAAAAATAGAATGACTATTGATTCTCTATTCATTTCCAAGACTGCATCTTCTCTCCTTGTTTATACCATTCTTAGTGGGGTTGGTCTACTCTTATACATAGTCCTTTCATAATAATCTGAAACTGGCCTTTTTTGTACCCCTGTACACAATCACAAAAGTGAGGGCATTCATCAACCTCTGTTGAAGGGACAGCTATTATGTATTTATCCATCTAATTTTTTTCACTCTGTCCCTTACAATTTTATTTTAATTCTTCTCTGTTTTCAGTTCTGTCTAAAAATAAGTTACATTATTATTTTCTGAATTTATCCCATAATGTTGCTACCATATATGAATTCAGCAAACATTTATGCTACATACAAATGGTCCTAGATGAACTGTGCTTGTGTGCAGTGATTGCTAGTTTCTATAATGCTTTTTTTAAAAAAAAAGAGAGCTAAGGGAAACAATAAGGATACAGAGGTGCAGTATAAAGCATTTTAAAAGGCCATAATTTGCTATTAATATAAACTTAAAAGTATCAAAGGACTTAGAAACAAAGCTTTGATCCTTAAAAAAACCAAACACCCTCCTCCCCTTGTATTTGGTATGTGTTGCATACATGGTACATAGTGGTACCTAAAATATAAAACAGATTCAACTCTGAGGAAGATGGTGCAAGTGTCATGTTTGTCTCTTTGTGTCTGTAGTTTTGAAGAGGAAGTATTAACTAACTAAGTGACAATGTAGGTATAGAGAGAGCTTGTTCGCTATGTTAGTCTGTAGGGTAGTATAACAGGGGCCGATTTGCCTTTGGCCCGCCCACCTGTTTCTGGGACAACCGCCCACCATCTCATCTGCCACACCTTGTTGTTATCTAATGAACGATCTTAATTAGGCAGGAGGGTGCCCATTTTCTTGGGCTGATGCCAGCAGGCACTATCTGTGGCTCCGTTCTTCCCCTACACTGCAGCCCATGCCTCACAGATGGCATCCACTGATGTTAATCTCACCAGCCCAAATGTGGGCCCCAGAATCCTCCAATCAGGACCCCTTTATGATCCCTCCATTCAGGTGGCCTGCTCTGCTTTCATTCAGGCTATCTAGCTCCCTGAAACTATTTCCCTTCTTGGGCATAGTCCCCCTGGGACCTTTGGCCACACAGGCCCTGGCCTTGCCTCCAAAGCTAGTCGGAACCCTAGGCCCTCAGCTCTGGGCATCCCTTGTGGTGAGCTCCTGGCCCTTTTGACCGTTCTGGTCCTGGCCCCAGCATAGACCAGTCAAGGGTACTCTACATCAGGCCTCTGAGCCTCTAGCCTCACTGTCTCTGGGGTATGACTCCTGGCCCCTACCAGGGGGTGATCTACACAGTTGTGGAAGCTGGGGGTTAAGGCACCCCAACCCACTTTTCACCAGGGTGATAACTGGCCTGGCATTTCCTGGGGGCTCCTGCACCACTGAGAGCCCCACCAGGGCATCTATTCCTGGCAGAGTGCAATTTTAGGTCATGCACAGGACCAGGACCCAACTAGCCATCCCCTACAGCTCCTCCCTTACCTCCAGGTTGTTGTAAGTAGCCTTACAGCCAGACAATGTAAGGCTTCCCCAGTGCCTTATGGTCCCCTCTGACTAGTTTGTAACAGGCCACTAGGTGTCCCCTCAGCCTTGGGTTGGAAATGGGTTGGAATCCCAACATGTAAATCACAATGCAGTTCAAAGATTTGTTCCAGTTGTGATGGAGCAGCTCCAGTGTTCCGCCACTTTAAGGGCTGGAGCAGGCAGCCGGCAGGTGGTTGATTAGGGTGGCCATTTTAGAGCCCAGCTCTCAGGCCTGAGGAGGTAGCATGTTACTAGCTATTCTGGGAGTAACATCACCTGGTGGGGCTACTGCTCCTGGAACATCTTGGAGATCAGGGTGGGACTGTGGGGAAGGAGGAGACCCCATGGTCCTGGGCATGACCTGAAATTGCATCCTACTGGGGAAGGGTGGCTTCATGGGGCTCCTTGTGGTGAAGGAGTCCCTAAGAAATGCCAGGCTAGTTACCTCCCTGGTGAAAGGTAGGTAGGGGTGCCTTAACTCCAGCCTCCACCATCTGGTGGGTTATGAGAGTGGTGGGCTAGGCACACTGAGTAGGGGCACCTGATCCTATGGGGGTCTTTAACCCCATGCCCTGGGAAAGTGGCATAGTTGAGAGGCATTGGGGAGGGAGTGTCGAAGAAGTTAGCTGAAGAGAAGGACGGAGTGGCCTGGTGAGGGGCTAAGGGTGAGATTGGCCCAGAGCTTGGCTAATTGCCCAGACCCCACTCAGATGAGGGTCCTGGGAGAGACCCAAAAGACTGTGCCAGGGCTGGCTGAGCAGTGCAGGCAAGTCTGATGGCACTCCAGGGTCACTTAAGGAAGCAGGGCAGAGTGAATGGGGCCTGGGACAGGCAGTATGAAAGAGGCCCTGGTGAGAGAGGGGTGGTGTGAATGTGGCCCACAATACACTGACAGTATGTCAGAGGCCTAACTGTGTACTGAATTTGGCCCAGCCTCAAGCCAGAGATCTACCAAACTTAGTGTTTTATCTGCAAGGCATGGGACATATTAAGGGGAGGTCGAGTGTGTACATATCGCCCATGGTCATCAGGGTGCTTGAAGGGCAGCCTCCTGCCTAATTAACATCTGGACTGATTTACAACAAGGTGTGGTAGGCGAATGAGGCAGGAGGTTTGCCCATAGACAAAGGGAGTGGGCCAGTACTGAGACTGGGCCTTGGGAGTTGCTCCTTTTTGTCACCAGTCATCTTCTCAGGGTGGGTGCCATTGAACACATCCAACCCTTGCAGATTTTGGAACAGCCTTCAGAATTGGGGGCTAGCAGCAATATAAAAAGTGAAACTTGCTGAATAAGGAGATATAGTGAATCAGGCAGTTCTACCAGTAAGTGGTAGAGTAGTAGGTAATATTGCTTCACTCTTAAAGTATCACAAATGCCTACTGACACCACTACTGTGGTGATGGCAGATACAGGTAGCTGCAACATAAGTCTGTTGCTGAATCCCAAGGAATGGGTTGGCCATGGCCCTCTACCTTCTTGGCCCAGACATCAGACCTCAAAGTGAAGCAAAAACAGAACAGTACAAGAGCACTAGACATGACCTACAGATGCAAATGCATATCAACATTGACTGTGGAAGAGGGTGCTGCTATCTTAATATATTATGTAGGCTTTCTTTTCATTATGAAGGAGTTATACCTCAACAAATTGGATTGTTATGGGCAGCATATTTTTGAAACAGGACTCTGGCATAGGTAAACTATAACATCAGAAAGGTGTGGAATGGTTTGATGTTATAAAATGAAGGCATTTTAAGAGGAGTCTCAGGTGAAGACCTCATGTTATATTAGACCTGCATGACTGTGACTTGCCACTAGGGTGCTGGTGAACAGGGTAGTAGACAGGAGCCAGGAACCTATTCTCCTCCCCTGGGAGAGGAGAGGGGAGGGTGTCATGTAGCTGAGAGGCAGAGAAACCAGTATAGGATCTCCCCCCACCCCACATCAAGTAGGAGCCTAGCCAGAGTGGAGGGTAGGAAGGGAAGAATCTTGAAAAAATGTTTGGGGGGCGGGAAGGGGAGGAGGAAAAAGAAGTCATGGAGGGAAAGAAAAGGGGAAAAGGATTTTAAAAAAATGAAAGGGCTAAAATCTTGCATGTGTCCTGGGGAATTGGGATTGGGTCAGAGAGGACAGTGGGGATGGGAAGGTTGTGTTGGCTGGGAGGGAGGAGCTGTCTTGGCTCATGTGGCAAGATCTGAGGGCTGGGGAAATCCATGCTTTCCCCAGATCCAGGGTCCCACAGTTGTTCATCTGCTTTCAGTGTGGAGGTGGATCAATTTTAATCCAAGTGCAGAGCCCCAGGAAGGCTGTTTCTCATGGGCTCTGTGCTCTGGCTGAGCCCTGGTGGCTCCACACTGACAGCCACCTCAATTTCAGCTCTCACAGAAAACTCCAGGAAGGTTTATTCTCCCGGGCTCCTTGCTGTGGCTGCAATCAATGTGGCTGCAGAGCACAGAGCCCTGGAGAAGCAGTCTCCCCAGGGCTCTGCTTAGGCTGAAGTTGAGCTTTCCACATCCAAACCATGTGGCTGGGAGAAGCAGTCTTGGCTCCCTGGTCTCTCTGCAGTCGCTATGAGCAGGAAGGGGTAAGAGGGGAACCACTAAAATTTGGAGGGTAAGAAGGGGTAGAGCAGCTGGGTGCTGTGCAGCCTGGGATGCTGAAGGAATGCAAGTAAAGTGTTGTGTTTTACCTCCCCTGACCATTCAAACAATATCTTGGAAAGCTTGGGTAAAATTCCCAAGATAAACCTCCTTTTGAGTGGCTTATCTTTAAAACATTAGAGGTACTTATGGTTATTTAACACCCATTAATTATTGCCTGTTCTCATTTTAAGTGTGTTTATGCTGATTTTTAAGGTAAGCTGTGCCAAATCCCTTAGAAAGACGCAGCACTACTCTGAGGAAAGATTTTTATATTGCGGCTTGGAATATAGGGGCTTGTGCGCAGGCAACCTATAGATAATTCTTGAGGTAATAGAGCAAAACGAGATAAAGATGCAAATGGTAGATATTACTGAAATGTCCTTGTGCACTAACAGTGATTATATCTTTTAGTGTTTTCTGACATTCTTGTGTGCAAAACAGATAATACTGACATATTACTGAGTAGCTGAATGAGGAAATACCTTTTCGGAGAAGGCTACAACTATTCTTTGTTTCTTATTATTTGACATTTTATAATGTCATGTACCTTAAATAATAGTGTCAGCCTCTGCCCTAAACACAAGATATAACTTGTTGATGTAACACATTGTTTTCATCTTCTCCTGTTTGGGAGGTGAAAGATTATATATTGCTCTGTTCCATATGCTCTTTTTCTACACAGTTCCAAATATTTTATACAATGAAAATGATTTGCTTATTCTACTGTAGATCTTCTAGGTCATTGGATCCTATGGGAGATGACCTCTTTCACACCACTTTAGCCTTTGCATTTTCATTCTACCTCATGGTTGTTAGTAATGCTTATAAGTGAGCACAGAGAATTACCTAAAACATCTATCAGGGATTTAAGGAATCACAGCAGCTAACTGTGAATTTTTTCTCATTTACTTAAAATTTTTCTTATGGAGGTAGGTTCAACAGATACATTTCTAAAGGGGTGAGTAGTCAAGAATTGTTCGGATGTACCACAAAAATCATAGGGTATATGATGCACAATAAAAAATAGCAGAAAATAGCATAGTAGAGTCATAAAAATAACTTATGACTCAAAAAGGATAATGAATTTGGAATAAGTCAACATTTTTTTTTAAATAGCAGAATATTAAGAACCATCAATACCACATAAACAACAAGCAGATCAGAATGTCTGTGATTTGTGTCAATCTACTTGGAGTATTAATAAAAAATGATAGTGGGATGAAGTTGAACAAGCACTGCTAGCCTGGTTAAATTGTGTTAACAGCTGGGGCAACATCATTAGCTGATAAGTGTGTACTGGCTGGCCAGCAGAGTCATGCCAATTATATCGGCTGAGAAAATGGTCCTGGGACTCATGCTTGGCCTTCCATGGTTAGAATGCAATCAGTGCAGAAACTGCTCCCAGCATCATACTCTGAAATTTCTGATGTGATTTATTATGACAAATTACATCATCTCCAGCACATGAAGTGGCATTAAATACCATTACCTTGATGCCATTATGTGCTGCTACCATTGTGAGAAGCAATGACCCACCTTTCCATTCTTAATCATGATTGATGTATCAGGAATTCTGTTTTTTCTTCCTTAATTATGTATTTGTACTTATGACTTGCTGGCTGCTGAAGCATTTGCAAATTCAGATGATACATTCCTCTCACCCCCAGGGATTTGCAATTGAGATGTAATTTTACATTAATAAGATGTGATTTCACCCAATGAATTGAAGGATGATTAAGAAATAGCAGTCACAAGGGGCACATTAGCCTTACACCCATAATAACTAGTTAGGTATGAATGGAGGGGAGTGTCAGATTACTTAATCCATCTCCTTACATATAGACAAGGAGCTACTGTTTCAATGAGGTAGACATAATTTTTTATTATAGAAAAGGTAGTGTTGGAGTATCATGGACTTCAGGAAGGTCTTTGACACTGTCTCCCACCCCATTCTCATTAAAAAGCTAGGCAACTGTGGCATTGATGCCTGCACAGTCAGATGGATTGCAAATTGACTGAGGGGCCGCACCCAGAGTGGTGGTGGATGGGTCATATTTGTCCTGGAGGGATGTGGGCAGTGGAGTGCCCCAGGGCTTGGTCCTTGGGCCTGCACTGTTCAATTTCTTTATTAGCGACTTGGATGACGGGGTGAAAAGCACCCTGTTCAAAGTTGCTGACACCACCAAGATTTGGGGTGAGGTGGGCACGCTAGAAGGGAGGGACAGGATACAGCTGGACCCGGACAGGTTACAGGGGTGGGCGGATGAGAATAGGATGGGATTCAATACTGACAAGTGCAGAGAACTGCACTTGGGCAGTAAGAACCAGCAGCATACCTATAGGCTGGGGAACACCCTTCTTGAAAACACAGACAGAAAGAGATCTTGGAGTCATTATTGATTCCAAAATGAACATGGGCTGCCAATGTGAGGACATGGTCAGTAAAGCTAACCGCATCTTGTCGTGCATCCATCACAAGCAGGGCCAAGGAGCTCCTCCTCTATGCATCACTGGTCAGGCTGCAGTTGGAGTACTGCATCCAGTTCTGGGTGCTGCACTTCAGGAGGGATGTGGACAGCATTGAGAAGGTCCAGAGAAGGGCCACTTGTATGATCCAGAGACAGCAGGGCAGCCCCTATGGGCAGAGGCTATGGGACCTGAACCTGTTCAGCCTTCACAAGAGAAGGCTGACAGGTGACCTGGTGGCCATCTATAAACTTACCAGCGGGGACAAGTGGGGAATGGGAGAGACCCTGTTCCCCTGAGCACCTCCCCGAGTAACAAGGAATAACAGCCATAAGTTGTTTGAGAGTAGGTTCAGGCTGGACATTAGAAAGCACTACTTCACAGTCAGGGTGGCTAGGATCTGGAACCAACTTTCAAGGGAAGTGGTGCTGGCTCTTACCTTGGGGGTCTTTAAGAGGAGGCTTGATAATTACCTAGCTGGGGTCATATAAGCCCAGTACTCTCTCCTGCCCAGGGCAGGGGGTCGGACTTTAAGATCTGCTTGGGTCCCTTCTGACCCTACATGTATGAATCTATGATGTTGCAACCATGATAGTCCAGGAATTATGACAGAAGCAAGGATTTTTGTGAATGGTATCCTTATTGGATTAAATGCATGTTTGGGATAGATTTAGACCAGCTTTTGAATGGGAACATTCTTCTTCAGGTCTGAGAAAAGAAGCAGACTACAACAATGATTAAAAACAATCTGAAGGGATCTGAAACTGTAGAAGAAAGAAATCCTCAGGGGTAGCAAGCAAACCATTAACAGAAGAAAAGTGAGCTTGATTAGTGGGAAATCAAAACCTTTCAAAGGGGATGAGGGTTGTTACCACCTATTGTGTGAAGAAAGTTTCTGGAATCAGATTATAGTATGTCATAAAGCCAAGATCTGTATTCAGTCCTTCATTCTTAGATTCACAAACAAGGTAGTTCTGGCAGATGCACCATATTCAGCTGTGGTACCCTCACTGCAAGCTATAAGATATCATAGAAACCATCTTGAAGCCACTCTTTGGTCAAAGAGTAAGGTTGCTACAGGACACAACAGACTTCCTCAGCAAAATCAAGAACATTAATCACCTCTGCAAGATGGCATTCATTTTCAGTAATCAACACTACCTCCCAGGCATGGGCAAAAGGATGGCCCCCTCAATATGCCAAACTCTTCATGACCCACATAGAAGAGGAATGTTTAGAAAACTGCACTGCCAACACTGCATTTTACCTGTGTTTCATAGATGATATTTTCATTGTCTGGACTAAACACCTGGACTCACTGACTTCCACCTTGGATTTAACAGTTACCACCCCTCAATCAAATTCTCTCTGGAATATTGCTGCGCTAACATCTACTTTCTAGATGCTTTCTAGATTGTTGCACTAACATCTAACCCTACATCCCACCACATACAAAAAACTCAGACCACCACAGTTACATCCACAAAACCAGTACTCATCCCAAACACACAAAAAAGCTGTATTTACAGTCAGCCCCATTTGCTCAGAGGAGAATGTTCTTAATGCTCAACTTGTCAGCCTGAAATCAGTTTTATACAAGGACACTGAAGTACAGAACTAGACCGTATCTTTGAAAAAGCCAGCAGTATAACCTGCTACAATACGAAAGTAATTCCCATTATTACTGCACACCCCTGATGGTCACCTGTCACCTTACACCTGAATTTGTTAGAAAAATAATCAAACAATTACATCCTATACTTAAGATACATCAGACTTTGAGATAAATATTCCTAACTTCTCCTCTTGTGGCTTTCAAACAATCCCCAAATCCTGCCTAACATATCATCAGAAGCAAACTCCCCCCTGTACAGCAGACATCCCAGTCTGGAATACAGTCCTGCCTTAACAATAGGTGCAACACCTGTCAACACATCTTCACTGAATCAACATTCCCCAAAATGAACCCAGCAGAATCCATGGATACTACACATGGGTTTCCTAAAATGTGTTATATCTGATCCAGTGCACCAAGTGCTCTCATAATATCTATGTGGATGAAACTAGATGGAAACTATACATAGAAACTATATACAGAATGAATTCTTACAGAAAAATATAAATATAAAGACCAAATATTCTTAAACTGGCTGGATACTAAGTACCAAAGACTTGGTGGCATACTGTAATCTACCTGATTCCTAAAAATCTTTCTTCATGCAACAGGTGATAACTACCCTCTACCCTTTTGGAAGGTCTTAATCTTTTACTAACCAAGCTACTATTGTTTTTGTTAATGATTTGTTTTCTACCTCTGGTGACTTTTCTCTTCTCTAGTTTCAGAGCTCTCCAGATTGTTTTTAATCATTTCTATATCTGCTTCTTTCCTAAGAGCAGCGGAAGAGTGTTTCCCATTTAAAACCTTGACTAAATCTATCCCAAACATGCAGTTGATTCAATAAAAGTTATTATCTGCAAAAAATCCTTGTCACTAGTGTGGAAACAAGTACCAGCAAGTAGTAAATGTGTTTAACCGACTGCAATTACCTGTAATTGGTGTAGAGGTAAAATTAGAGCAGGTACTTGTAGAGCATTTCCAAACCTAGCATAGGCTGTTCTCTTCTACTTATGAAAAAAAACCAAAATGATTTAATAATTCCTAATGTAGGAAAAGACTAAAAACATTATTGTCAGAACCCAATTAACTCAGGGACAAATGGGTCATGCTATCTAACTTGCAAAGACTCATTCTGGTATGAATGAAGTCACAAGTGACTCTCTCTAATGTACTCTAGTTTTTGGAGTTCTTAATTGACAAATCTTGAACTTAAGCAGTAGTAAGAATCATAAAACTATTATGGCCATTGTATTTCACTTACGGAATTTGTTAATAAACATCTGTTTCTGTAAAAATATAGCAAAGCATGACTGTTCTCCTTGGGGACCTACTAGGCATGTACTTGTGGTTACATCTCAACAATCACACTGATTTCAGATTTTAAGAGTGAAAATACTAGCTTGTCTCCAGTTCATGGAAAAAGTAGTAGAAAAAAAGAGGGGTTACTTACAGTGCTGGGAAATATCTATGGGCACGTCCACACATGCAGCATGTGCAGCTGAAATAGAAGTGGTACAAATTTGAGCTGGGGCTTTTTGCTTCAGTGCACATACTCAGATATGCATTTTGGTGTGGAGCAAATTGTGCCACTTGGGGCAAAATAACCCTGCCTAGCTCCTCCTGGATCTGCAGCCAGGGGGAGCTAGAGCCTGGGGCCAGCACCTGTGCTGGCCCCAGCAATATAAAAAGCTGCCCTGGCAAGTAGCTCAGGGCTACTCACACTCAGGAGCTTCTGGGGCCCAGCCAATTGGTACCTGGGGACATTACCCCTTGTGCCAGCTGGATGGCTGAAGCAGCCCCGAGAGTTCCCTGCACCCTGTACCTACTGCAGTAGTAAGGCAGTGGAGGCTGTGGCCTGGCTGTGACCTGCTGTGCACCTGCCAGACTTGGATGGGGACTGCAGAGCCACTAGAAGCACCTGCCCCTCTGGGCCAGCTGCCAGTGGACTGCAGTTGCAGGGTTGGCCTTTGTGTAACACTACTGCCACGTGTGCCCCCTGTCTGGCCATCTGGGCAGCTATTGCCCCGAAGATGTTCTGGGTGTGGTGGCCTGCTTTGAACTGTCAAAGCATGTCCTCCTGGCCCCATTTGGCCAGGAGATCAGCCACAACCAGCTGGGTCCAAGGTGTCAGCTCTGAGCAGGCAGGGTCCTGCCACTGGCCTCCCTAGCAGGAATTCTGGTGTTTCCTATTGGAAAACTGAAAAATCCCTGATAAAAAAATTCCAAGGTCACTCTGTAAAATACCCTCAAATCCATGTTCCTCCACAAGTAAAACAAAAGAACACTATAAAGAGAGAGAGGGAGAGACAGACAGCGATCAGTTGGACAATGTTTTATTGATATATTTTACAGTGTTAAAGCAAGTCTCTTGTAATAATAATAAAGTGAATTCTAAATACATGTTTCATAATTTCATGAATACATATTTTGCTGTTCTCCCACAGGGGTGATTGCCCCCACACAAGGGCTATGGCCCCCCAACAGGGGATTTGGACCCCACACAAGGGGTACGCCCCCCCCAACAGGTGCTAAATGGCCCCTGCAGGGGCTGCCCCCTGATTGC
>NW_017728886.1:171309126-171345883 GCF_001723895.1 Crocodylus porosus | reverse complement strand
GGCGGGGCTATGAGGGGTCCCCCCTTATGGTCCCCTCCTCCAGCCCCCTGACCCCTTACTCACTGGCACTGGAGCCCTGGTGTTGAACATGCGGCCTGGCTGGCCACGTATTTCAGCACCAGGGTGAAGGGCCAGCCATAGAGATTCTCTGGCAGCCAGAACATCTCCATGAAGGACCAGCCTCTGGTTGCCTCAGGACACGGTCTGGGACCATGCCCTGCTCCGATTTTTAAAACTTCAATTATTTTAGATGCCTGGATATCCTAAAATGAACATTTTTTCAGTCCTGCACGTCTGCACATTTGAGGATGAGGGGCACTGAGCTGATTCTAATTACTTTTATTTGATTAGTCCTAAAAAGCCTTTCAGAAATACAAACAAGGTTCTGTGGGCAGACATGATAACTTTTATTAGGCCAACTAAAATAGTTGGAAAAATTATTCTTTGCAAGCTTTTGGGCATGAGGAGAGTCTGCTGTTGTTTTATGTGTTCTCTTGGGTAGAGGAGAAGCCAATATGCAAAATGCAGGTCTGTGAAAATGCAAATGCAACGCAGTGAGCTTCAGAGGGAAAGCGAGACAATGTGCGAGACAGGTAGGTAGGTTGGGAGTGGGTCGGGGTGTGGGGAGGGAAACGTTGAACTGGTGATGGAATGTAGCTGGTAAAATGTAGACAGGTTACCTGGGGTTATCAGATATCACATCTACCCAAAGAACCTTGTCTGCCTATGTCCTTGGACCAACGCAGCAACAACCCTTTCAGAAATCCAGTTAGTCTCTAAAGAATTCCTCAGAGTGAAGAAACACCAAAATCAACTTGGAGTGCACAGCTGGAAGCAGTATATTTGCACTGTTGCCAAACCAGCCCAGATCTTAGGGCTTTGTTACAAGTTGCACTTTAAACTACTTGAAGGTTGATCAGTGTTAGTGCTAGGTCAGGTTTGGAGCAGTCAAACCTTAAGACTAAAAATCTTCTCTGCTGTTCTTCACTTGTACATCTGTGACTTGCAGCTGGAGGCCTAGTGAGCAGGGCCTGAACTAGAAGCTACAGCTGTGAGTTGCCATCACAAAGTTGGTGAGCCAGGATAGGCTTCTATCCCTGCTTTAGGTGCGAGTTTGTAAGAGAAGGGTTGTTGGGGCAGGAACATGAAGCTGGAAGGTTAAGAGTCAATGGGATAGGGGTGTGTAAGGAAATGGGAGTGGAAGAAGGGGGTGAAATGAACTAAGTTTGAACCCAGTTTCCTCTCCTGCCCAGGGCAGGTTGGTGGACTAGAAGATCTACAAGGTCCCTTCCAACCCTACATCTATGAATTTATGAATCTAAAGTCAGCCGCTGAAGGATAAAAAAAAAAGTAAAAGAAAAAAGAGCTTAAAAAGAAATATAGAGGAAGTAAATTAAAGGAGTTCTCATGTTTTAATCAGTTGGGATTTGGGATTGGGGAGAGGGGTTCTAGTAATGCTTCCTGGAGTGGCTGAAAAGTGGGAGCAGTGAGGGAAGGTGCTTTTGGGGGAGTTACTGCCCCTGCCCTGGGGAGGAAGCCCCAGTTCATGGGGACCTGATCTGGCCCTCTACCCTGTTCTCTTCACACCCTCCCCCAGACCCCAGTCCAGGCCTTGTGGCCTGGCTAGCTGGCATGTTCTCTGCAGGCTGTTTGCATGGGGTTTCACCCCTGCAGATGGGAGGGGAGCTGGCTTGGTGCCAGAACTGCCTCCTGGGCAGTAGAGTTCAGGGGATGGAAAGTTTTTCCACCCAGAACAGGAGGGTGAAGGAAGGGATATTACAACCTGGGAGGCTGGGTGATTGCAACTTTGGTGGCTCATCTGTGGGGAGTGGCCACAGATTAATGGAACATGAGCTGGGTAACATGGATCACAGATAAAATTGCCCTGGTGTGGCTTAAATTTAAGCCACCTAAAGTGTGCTTATAGCTAGTTTCAGGTGTTAAGGTGTGGACAATCCAGGGGTTAACAGCTCCAGGTGCCATGTGAAATTAATATGTAACAAGGTGCTTGGATTTGGGATCTTCCCAGAGATTCAATTTAGTTATAAGAGGGTGCATCTACACATGTATATTAATGTGACATTATTAATGCTCCTGGGTGCCTTGTTTACACATGCACCAAGAACTGCTACATGTTGAGCTGGGTCAAAGCAGCCACAGCTGGCAGGGGACCCCAGGGGTTAGCCTGGTGCTGCGCTAACCTGGCTCACCGTGCTGTAGAGAAGCTGGCTGGAGCACAAGGGTGCTCCAGTGTGGGTCTAACTGGTAGGCAGCCCCTGCCCTGAACCACCCTTGTGCCCTAGCCAGTCCCATCTGTGTCTACATGTGCAGTGCTATGAAGTAAAAAACTGCAGCAGTTTTTTTATTACTTTATTACTTTTTATTACTTTATTTTTTAGTTTTTTTATTACTGCAGCAGTATATTTATTACTTTAATCCAGATGAATTGCCCTGCATATGTAGATGCTAAGATATTTACTGTGGAGCTAATTAGTCTACTCGACAGTAAACATCTCAAGTAGACACACCCAGAGATGGCTACACTGTCTCCTCTGTATACATAGTCTAAGGGATGAAGGTTCTGAAATCTTGAGGCATGGATGGCAAAGTGATCATGGACTTAGCTGGATGGTCATTACTTTTCTATGGCATGGGTACATGTGTATTCTGTCTTTCCCTTTTTCTGTCTCTGAACCCCTACCCACACACTGTGTTGCCTCAGGCTGCTATCACTTTTTTGCTTTCTCATTACACTTTTCTTCTAAGCCTAGGCAATCTATCATTTCTGCTATGTCTCTGGGAGCTTTTGGAGACAAGGAGAAGAAATGGAAGCATCAGATAAGAGACCTAACTTCTGCTTGTATATTGGAGTTTAGCTGTAATATAGACAGCTATGCATACCAGTCTCTAATTATATAAAACACATCTTGAACTCCATTAAAACCCCAACCATTCTTCTTTCCACGCTGCTCATGGGTGTAAGGTTAAAAGTTTTATTCTCATTCTATGTTTGGCATGAAAATACTAGCAGCAGAAATCTGTGGTTTAATAACAAAGCTCATGTTATGCAGCTGATTACTTCAGATCATTAGCACAGAATAATGACCCTGTGCCACTCACTTGAGTTCACACTTTGTTCTAAAATAACTTCAAAACATACCGAGATTTGGAAACCCTTACTCTCTCCCTTTGTTTCTGTAGCTAATTTTCTTTTTCATTTGTATGAGATGATGCTGTTTTCCTATATTTTGGTAGAATGGTAGGGTATTTAGAACATTTTCATGATTTGCATTCACTTATACATTTTAGAGAAACAAAAGTGATTAGAAACATGATTGGGAAACATGACTTAGGAGGACAGGCTGAAAGAGAGAGGATTATTTTGTCTGGAGAAGAATGAGTAGGGATTTGATAGTTTGACAAGGTGGATATAAAAAAACAGGTGACAAACTGGCTGCAGGGAACAGGGCAAAACAGCAACAATCTTAAATTACAGCAAAGGAAATTTAGGTTGGATATTAGGAAGAACTCTCTCACTGAGAGAGTGGTTAATCATTGGGAATGGCTACCTGAAGAGTGGGGTGGAATCTCTATTTTTGGAAGTATTTAAGAGCAGGTTAGGGAAACACTTGGGTGGAGAGGTTTAATCAGGGATGGTCCTTCCTTGAGCAGGAGCTTGGACTGGATGATTCTAATGTTTCTTTCAGCTCTATATTCCTATGATTTTAAGTCAATGATCTCAGTTTTTGATGTAAGCAGTTTAGGGACTTGATCCTGAGTCTCCTATATCTCAGGCGAGTTTTTTTAGGTTTGTGGATATTTTGCAGTGGGTTACTTTCCTGTGCTTTGTTTTGTTTTATTTCATGAAAAATTCTGAAAAAACTTAGTATTGTTTTGTATTTGAATTAAAACGATTTTTTAAAACCTCAAAGTTTTTCATGAGGCATTCCCTCCCCCTCCCCCCCATCTATCTTGAACCAGTCAGAGGAAAATTCATACTAGAGTACTCGCAGACATGCAGGAGGATCTTGGAGACCTAAGGGAATGCAAGTTGGATCATTCTAGTCTTACACCTTAAGAAAAAAGCACATCTAATTTAGCTTGCAACAAGCACTTTGCATGTTGTATGTTGTTTTAAAAGCCTTTTTTTCTTTAGACTTTTTTCCAACTTTTATATAAAAATATTGTGTCATAAGAAGACTATTACCCAAGTATATCACCCTAGAGGCCTGACTGGATTCAGACACCTGCTTGATCTAACTTTTGGAAGCTTGTGACCAAGACATTGAACAAGAATATCTAGACCTTGACCTGAAAGTGGAAGAATTGTGAGAGTCTGTCCTAGGGAATGACTACAATGGTATGTTATTTGAGGTGGCTGCTATCAAGAAGATCAGAAAAGGGAGAGACCTGAAACCAGGTCTGTAAGAAGAAGAAAAGGTGGCAAACTGCAGCAGAGCAAATGTAGGTTGCAGATCAGGAAGAGTTTTCTTACTAGGATGGTGGTTAAATGTTGGTACAGACTGCCTAGAGAAGTTGTGGACTCTTCCTCCCTGGAAATTTTCAAGACCATGTTGGTCGGACACTTGATTGGGATGATCTTGCTTTGAGAAGGGAGCTGGAATAGAGGACCTCATGTGGTCCCTTCATTTTGTGCTTTCCTATGATCCTACAAATACTTTAAACACATCTACCTCTTTTACCTTGGCTAATATTAGGTATTATATGTATTTAGAATTCCCATTCTCTGTCCATGGGATTTATCCTGCACTTATTAAAGTAAAAGGCAACACTTTGAATACTTCAGTGATGTGGGGTCGGATATGACAAGGAAGAACTATTTTCTTAATGTGATCCTCTTTTCTTCAATACAGTGATGACTGAAATCTGAGATACTGTTCTGAGGCAATATCTTTATTGCCCAGTTAATAAATAGCGTCACTATACTGTTTACCACTATAGCCCGGTTGCCAGTCCAAGGTACATTTTCATACAAATACAACATGTATATTGCTAATGGGAGAGAAAAAACAAAGGTTTATTTAGTAAAAGCTTTTTCCCATTTCTGCTGACATGATGTGACCAGCAGGTGGCATCTAAATGTTGAGAATAACGTTGTGTTAACTTGTTGGTTATCTTCAACCCACTTTTTGGGAAATTGTTTAATCAGTGTGCAAATTGTTGAAGTTTTTTTAGCATGTTTTTGTATAGCAAGTACAATACATATTGAGTACGCTCCATGTCGTAATTTTCAGAACCACATAAGGGCTTTGGATTCTAACGCCCATTCCTGGCAATTGCAAGCTTAGTTTTATAATTCTTAATAGATGCTTAATAGACTTTAAACAACCATATTGGTATCTTTGCCACATTGTCAAATATTCCACTTCTTAGTAAGCTTAATTAAATGTCAATGTAACCTAGATGTCCTGACTTTAAAAGCTCTATGGCTGGCAATAAATGAATTCAGATGTGACTATGAGCAAAATCTCCCTAGTAGGTGCTTTCCTGGAAAAGAGGATAATGTGAACTATAATTACACAAAACTAGAAAAAAATTGTTGTTTTATGAATATCAGGAACCTGATTCTCACTTGCAGTTGACATCTTTGCACCTTAGGGTTGTGTTCACATGAGCGTGCCCATGCCTCTTGCTCCGTCTCAAACCCCTTTGAGCCAGGGCAGCAGGCATGTGCAGGAATGAAAAAATGTTCCCCGTGCTGGAAACTTGCAGCGTGGGGAGAAAATTAGACCCTTGG
Organism: Crocodylus porosus; assembly: GCF_001723895.1. Taxonomy (NCBI): domain Eukaryota; kingdom Metazoa; phylum Chordata; order Crocodylia; family Crocodylidae; genus Crocodylus; species Crocodylus porosus. The sequence goes on along the minus strand of NW_017728886.1, from coordinate 171,340,125 downwards.
ATATTCAGGGGTCTAAAAAAAAAAGCTTAAAAAAGTGGCGTAGAGCACAGTCTGGAACCGTGCCTTGAGGCAAGCAGAGGCTGGGTCCTCCATGGAGACACTCTGGCTGCCAGAGTGTCTCTATGGTTAGCCCTTGCCTTGGTGCTGAAACATGTGGCAGACCAGGTGCAGGAGGAGGGGGGGAAGGGACACCAATGGCTTCTCCCACTCCTCCAGCCCCCAACCTCTGCTATAGCTGGCCCTCCCCACACCAGCCCCATTGAGGCCCTGATCCCTGCCATGGCTGGCCCCTCCCTGTGCCAGCCCTCTTGAGGCCTCTGACCCCTGCTGAGGCCAGCCCCACCCCTGCAAGCCCCCCAAGGCTCCCAACCCCTGCCATGGCCAGCCCCTCCCCCTGCCAGCCCCCCTGAGGTCCCTGAACCCTGCCCTGGCCAGCCCCATCCCCCCCAAGTCCCCAATCTGTGCTCCCCCACACCATATTTAAAAGAACAAAACAAATAAAAACCCCAGCACTTACCGGCAGTTGGAAGTGCCATTGCTGACTGGGGCCCGGACTGCACAGTGCTGGGCAGGGTAACAGCTCCAGCAGCCCCAGCCTGGGCCCTCCTTCCCCTCTGCTTCCTATGCTGCTTGGGGGACTTTGCCAGGAGGCCCTGGAGCCCCCCTAACCCTTCCTTCTAATGTAAACAGAGGCTTTATTTTTCCATTTTTTTCTGTTCTTTTTCAGGGTTTTTTAAACGTGATGGTGCCTGGCATTGTGGGAGTAACCTTGGGAGCCTGGGGGTGCAACTGAGTGGGGCAGCCATTGGGGGGCTGCAACAGTTGGTGGGGCCTGGGGCCAGGAGGGGCAGCAATCAGGGACTGGGGTGGGACATGTGAGGTGGCCCCAGGCTCTAACTCCCCCTGGCTGCAGATCCAGGAGGAGCTAGGCAGGGTTATTTTGCCCCAAGTGGCACAATTTGCTCCACAACAAAGTGCATGTCCAAGCACGTGCGCTGAAGCAAAAATCCCTGGCTCAAATTTGCATCGCTTCTATTTGAGCTGCTGCAAGGGCACATGTTGCATGTATGGACATGCCATAGTTGAGCATAAATGTATACAGGAAGACTTGTTTCGGGAGGTCTTCTCATAAAATGAAAATCGAGCTTAAAAAAACTGATCAAAACATTTTAAGTGTAATTTAAAAAAAATATTTTATGGGAAAACAGAGCATATTAAGTAGCTCCAAAATGCTCCTTGAGATCTTGTCCAACGCTGGAAGTTGAAATGTTCAGCTTATTATTTAATATTTAATTGCTGCATGTCAATAAAAACAAGTAAATGTTCATGTATAACGCAAAGTTTTGCTAGCATTTGGTTTAAACATACTATGAAGAACTGGTTTCTTTGATGCATTATCTGATACAATCATCATTATAAACACTTTTCTTTGTCTCATAGTATCGGCTGAAGAATACGGTGTTATATATCTGTTTTGACTGCTGTATCTTACATTTAGTCTTACTCTAAAGTATTTAATATTGAGTTTCTACCATGGTGCTGTGTATGGTATGCACATTTGTGTATATATAACATTGGTTTATACAGATGTCTAATAGGGTTGATATGTGTTAATATTGTGCTAGTGACATGGAAAAATAATAAAGATAGTTGTAATGGCTTCAGCAGCTTTCTGTGCCATAAAACTTTGCCACTACAAATGCTGTGGACTGTCCTGATTTTTGCTGCCATTGGGATCTGGCTTGATGCAACCCCTAGAAAAGTTATGGTAAAGCTGACTAAAATGCTGCATGAAATCACAGAGCTGTCAAATCACAGCAAAGGATGTTGATCTCTTAAATAACTACAGCAACAGGCAGAACTCATAATTTAAGCCAGTTTTAAAACTGTTTATCTCAATGCATGTAAATAAGCACCTGAAATCTTCCAAACTCAAGCATTTTCTAGGGGTTGCATCAAGCATTTTTTCATCTTACAGGTACACTAGTACTTCATTTGTCTAAAGCTAGGAATGGGACAGATTCCCTATGAGAGCTGAGAGAAGGCTTTTCAAAAGAGAAACTGCATCTCTTCTGGAATTATTCCATAGACCTTTGTTTCCTTTCTTTCTCCTAAAAGACTGACTATTTATGTCTTCGCATTACTCTCTACTTGGGTATGAAGGCTGAGGGTGAGGGTTGGACAGCATCTGAACAGAGAAACATGTGGACTTGCAAAACACCCATAGAATGAGACCTTTTGTGCTACTTTATAAATATTCATCTTCAGGGGTGGTACCCAGGAGAGGATGAATGAAGAATTTCCTCCCTTGTACTGATGTTCTGTGAACTCCTTTTTGAAGCCTGAGCATATTTTCCATTTGTTTTCTTTTTTGCTTACCTTCCACTTAAAAGGCTTACAGACCATGTCATCAACCTGGAAATGGATCCTTCCTGAGCTTATCACTATTGCTCCAAGACCAAATGTAAGAGATTACTAATAGAGTTCAGAGTAATCCAAATATGAACTGAGCTAACAAAAAACTTTAGTCATCCATGAGACTCTACCAGTTGTGTCAAGAGCTACACTCATCAGAGATGGATGAGGCAAGGCGGGGACCAAAGGTAGCCTGATCTTCGGGGCTGTTGAGGAACAGTTTCTCATGTGTTTTAGTTTAGAGCACCTATGTCATCTTACAGCTCACTGCAGCTTCAAGGAGTCTTTCCATTCTTTAGAATGCCCAGAGTGCAATGTATTTTGAACTCCCCACTCCTTCATCTTAAAAATCCTATGCTTGGAAAGTCTGTGTTTACTCTGTTAGGGAAGATGAAGAACTGACTTAAAGAAGAAGTCACTCAAAGTAATCCATTTTTTCTCAGTTTTTATATAAACTGTTGGGCTCTCTCACTGGCCTAGGAAAGAATCAATGCTGGGCCTGAGATTGCCCTGAGCCAAGGGCCAACAGCATACTTTAGTGTTCAAAACACAGATCTCATGGGAAACGCAAACAAGAAAGCTATTCTCTTTAGTTTTCTCTGTCATATAGGCTGCCAACCTATATTTTCCTAAGTAAAATGCATCCTTTTGTTTTAACAAAGACACTTTAAAAGAGAATGTAATTTGTTTGTATTGTTTTCTTAATAAAACCTACCTCAAAGGGCATGATTATAAACTAGATGACAGTCAACTTTTTGGCAGGGTTTAAATTGTCATGCAAGGTTAAATTGCACTGTACTAGCACAACATATGTAAACTTACAGGCTCTTGGAAGTGGGTAGATGTAAGTCTGAGAGACTCATACATTTCTCTGTCTTTTATCTGGCCAAAATAATAGAGAAGCTAAGGGGTTATTTTTAGTCATTCTGTATGAGGCAGAGTGGCTAAGGTTGTTTTTCATAATCTACAATTGATTTGCAACCATCATCTGCTTCTTCTAGTGTCAAGAAATTTGAATAAAAATCAGAGCAAATCCATTGTTATTGTTGCAGATTGATCACACTGACCAGAAGAGGGAGCTGTATACTGACAGTAGCTCCTCACTTTTCTATTTTCAAAGCAGCATGAATCCACAGATCATTTAAAAACCTGTTCAGTTTTAGAACTGGAGAATATGAGCTTTGTCACTCAAGCTACAGTCAAGATGTATAGGATAAGAAAAAGAAACGAGGGGGGGAAAAAAGAGGAAAGCAAATTCAGAGAGAGAAATAAATTCTAGATCACTAATAACTGTTCAGGTAAAGCTAAAGAATATTATTTCTTTTAACCATAATTTGAAGCAAAATGCTTCTGCTATAATCAGCAGAGCTTTTGGAGATCAAGTTTTGAACTGCAGGGGTAGCTGCGTATATTAAAGGGACTTTAATATAATTATGGGAAACCTCTTATAGTAAGCTTCGTGATTTACTGGATTTTTCCTAAGTAGAAGAGATGGAAGTGGAAATGGTACTGGTGAAACCTTTCAAAAATTGTATATGCATTTAAACATCTTTTACATTTTATATTCTTAGTAGATATAGGATTCTATCTTGCTTCTCCCTTTCTTCTACCTTCAAGTCCAGATTTCTTGTGCTGGAAGGAAAACTGAGTGCAAGGGCTCTAATATTACTGGACAGTTTGCTTCAATAAGATGGTCATACCTGAAGCCCCAAGATTTCTGGGGGAGGGATATGATGGTCATCAACATGGTTCAAACAAAACTGCACTGGAGTTCAAAGTGATTGCTCGCTGAGATACTAATATTCACTAAGCAATGATTATTGAGAATTTAAACTTGAAGCCAAAATGTTGACTGTCATTTAGTTTATAATCATGCCCTTTCAGGTATGTATTTCAGGTAGGTTTTATTAAGAAAACAATACAAACAAAATACATTCTCTTGAAGCTTAGAATCCCTTTAAACTTGAAGCTTAGAATCCCTCAGGAAACAAACAGTACACTGATCGCTTTGAGCATTCTTCAGGGGACATGTAACAAGTTCATGTTCTTAACCAGTAATGGTTTTATTGTCTTAATTCAGGCAGTATCAGAAATAAAATATGGCCTGTCTACTTTTATCATGAGAGGTGACCAGAAGGCAAGTTTGTATGAAACTGTTTGAAACCCACTCAAAAAAACTCACACATTAACTTTAGTAAAATGCGTATTGTACACTGCTACATATATTAGTTTATTTCAGTAGCCTAAACGTTGTGTGGATGCGTTTTGTTTGTCAGTAAGTTGAGGAAATTAAAAAAAATTCTCCAAATTAAGTGCACACACATCAAATTATACCTTATTTCTAAGGATAAGTAGTTCTTTAGTCCTTAAGTTTGTAGAATCACAGTTAGTTTATTTAGAGGTGACTTTGTTTTTCTGGTACCCCACATGGATACAGAACAGATCACAGATGTGCAGAAAAGAAAGAGATGTTCTACAATATGTCTACATTATGTGCCATCTTGTGCTTAAGTCTTCCAAGAAACTGGATTCTTACATCACTAATTTTCCTGTGCTTTATTTCTGAGAATAATAAAGACCCTACTTACCTTGGTTCATTGTATTAATAATGACCTTTGGTGCATCGCCTTTCATGGAAATTAATATCTAAGTGGTCAGACTGATAGGTGAAGGCACATTAAATTACTGTTAACCTTAGCTAGTCATTTGTCCCTAGATAATGTCCTATGTCAAATTTATTATTATATGTGTACGGATATATTAAAATACGGTTTTGATTAGTTGGTCCAGGACATTTCTAGATAATCAATGACTCTGACACTATGCTACCTAAGGACCTGAATCACTTCCCTGTTATTCATTCATCATATACTGTAGCTTATTGTGTTCTTTGAAATCATGAAAATGGCTTGGATCCACCCGCTCTAATAACCTTAATGTAGTTGTTAAGGACAGCTGTGAAGAATGGATCCCAAATGAAAAAAGAGCAAAGTTATTACATTTTTTTTGACAAAAATATTGCTTCTGCAGGGCATGTGATCACTTGCTACTCTGTCCTATTACTCTGTAACTCAGCTGAATGAGGTGAGATTTTTAGACAGTGAAGGTCTTTTGGAGTGCGTGGCTAGGGGCAGAAGCTACACATAAAGAGGTTTAAGTCATCAGAACCTGGTTTAAACCTGTAACAGAACAGAAGCTCAATGCACATAAACCAGTTTCAAAGTGGCTGAAACTGGTTTCAGATAAACCTGGTTGAAAGTAGTATCAAACTTAAATGATTTGGGTTAAACCAGTTTATAAAACTTCTGTCCCAGACCCCTTCCTGGTTCAAGTTAAATCACAGTCCCTCAGCATCCCAACATGCTTTGCAGCTCTGTGCTGTGCTGTCTGCATCAGAGAGCAGGGCTGGCCCCACCCCTCTTCTCCCTAGTTGGAGCAGTGATGGTTGGCTGACAAGGGGCTGATGTAGGGGGGCAAGCCCAGCTGGAGATGCAGCCCAGTCTGTGTGTATGTGGGGCGGACTGCTCCTCCCAGTTGAACCCCAGTTGGGCCTGGGGCCAGGCAGCGGGATTAAATACCCCTTCCCTGACTCAAACTTTCTATTGACTGCAACAGTGGACTACAAATCCCAGAGGCACCTGGAAGCAGAAAAAGGAAGTGATTAGTAACCCTGCAGAGTCCTGCTGCTGGAAGTCTGGACTACAAATCCCACAGACCTTGGGGGTACCAGAAAGAGGAAGTGAACACACAGCTACAGAGCCCTACTCTAGCACCTCCAGGTGTCTGGCCTGAGCCACTGCAGGCATGTAGCTTCACTTCCTGAATCAAAGGTAAATATCTGTTTACTTCTGTTTCAATTTAATCTCTGCAGTTTAGACTAACCTGCAAAGACTGAATCGATTCAGCCTCCGACTTTTTGACTGGCTGTACCTAGCCTGTGTGTCCTCTCTTAGGCCACTGATAGTTCAATTAAAGGCACAAAGGGACCTTATCTGTGATCTCAATGATTCCACCTCTTGCCAAGCCACATGTACATGGTAGGGGGTACAACTGTGAGATTGGGGATCAGATCCCAATTATACCCTATTGCCAATGAAGGGGGAGCCTGGGATCAGGATCCTGGGATCTCTTGCACCGGCAAGTAGCAAGCTGTGAAGACTGAGGTAAAAAGGCATTGAGTAATTCATTTTTTCCCCAGTTACTAGCTTGCCACCCCCAATCATTAAGGGACCCACACTTTCCCTGGTTTTCCTTTTGTTGCTGACATACTTGTAGAAACCCTTCTTGGGTGCATTCCCTGGGGACAAACAGCAGCAACACACATTTGTGCCACTTCTAGTGGTCCCTAAGAATGTCTCTGCATGCATGCTCTGGAACAGGGCAAATTGCCTGGGTGAGGTACATGAGGTTGGGGTCAGCACCTGAGCTAGTCCCAGCAGCCTTACTATGGGTTCCTGGGAGCCTCCCAGGGCAGCAGCAGCAGTGATCTGGACATGTGGAGCCTGGCTGGGAGCCAGAGTTTGGCTCTGGCTGGCCAGGCTCTGGTTTTGGGTGGTACATTCTGTTGCTTTATGCCCTGCACCCTGTTTTTCAGCATGCTTTTTTGGTACTGGGATTCCCAGTAGCTAAATTTTGGCTCTGTGCTGCAAATATTCATTGCAGAGAACCAAATCACATATGTGGGTGCATTTTGTAGCACCTCAAAAGCCTTTGAAGTGTTGCAAAGTGCATGTGCACGCTCATGTAGATGTGCCTCTTGTTACCCTTCATATCCCTTGCTAGCTGCAATGCCAATTGCACTTTGACCTTCCTGATTTCACCCCTGCATGTTTGAGCAATACTTGAGCAGTGGTGCTCTTATACTCTTCCCTAGTCATTTGTCCATGTTTCTAATTCTTTTAAGCTTCCTTTTTTTTAAGCTCACTGAAGAGTTCCCTGCTAAACCAAGCTGGTTTCTGTCATGCTTGCTAGTCTTCCTGCACATTGGGATCATTCATTCCTCTGTCCTCAGTAAGGTTTCTTTAAAATACAGCCAGCTGTCCTGGACTCCTCTCCAACTTAGACTGGCCTCCCAGAGGATCCTGCCCATCAGTTTCCTGAGTGAGTCCAAGTCTGCATTTTTGAAGTCCAGGGTCATTACTCTGCTGCTCCCCATCCTTCCTTTCCTCAGGATCCTGAACTTAATCATCTTGTGGTTGATGCCTCTGCCCAGGGCATGCAGGCAGTGGATCATAGCTCTGCTGTGGCTCCACACCATATTGACACCACTGCAAGGTTCCAGCCCTGGCCCCAGAGCAGCTCCCCACCCAGCCACATGCCCTGCCAGTGCTTCTGGGGCTAGTCTCCATGAAAACTCTGGCCCTGTGCTGTCCCAGCACCACTGCTACTGGGGTCTCCATGGAAACTGGCAGGGGCTGGTGGGAAATGGAGTCCACTGCAGGCCTGATCTGGCCTGTGGGCCAGACTTTGCCCACACTTGGTTTATACACATGCATAACAGTACTGCAGTCATGTGAGCTATCCTACCAATCTCTGTCCTGGTGTTACTTCTGAGTTCCAGATGCAACTGAAATGGAAAAGTACAAAAGCAGGCATTAGATTTAGAAGGTCCTTAGCAGAATTTTAAAGAAATATGAAAAGTTTGAAATTTGGCTGTGGATGAAGGGGAAAGACTCAATCTATATATATTTTTTTATAAATCCTGGATCTTCAGTATTTCCTGAAGTCCAATGTAAGAGTCATACAATAGGTTGACATCTCAATTTACATTGGATTATAACTTGGTGCAGGAGGAAGAAAAATCAGAGACTGAACTGTGTCAGAATGCAGTCTCCAGTGGAATACTTTGCATATGTATTTTTAAATTGGCTACTCTGCTAGGAATTTTTACTACATAGTGATTAATTGCAAGTAGCAGCCCATACCTAGCTACAAACTAAACAACTTGCAACTGACTTTGAAGCGTCTCAGAATTCATATGCAAAGCTGGCAGGCAGACGGCAAAATGATTTTTGCTAAGAAATTAAATCTGTCACAGATAAATCAGCAAATAATGTCAGATGACAATTCTGGGTTGTAGCTTACTGCCAATAATTATATAAGGAAAAGCAAAAGTATTAGCACAATGCATTTGTCTGAAACCTAGTCTATATCTGGAGTTTTTGCAAAAGGAATGGATGGAAGTTTTGTGCCTCATTGTTATCTTGCTGATATGGTGATACCTGGAAGCCCTGGACAGAATTATCTGTAGCAAATGGAATTGATGCTGGAATAATTTTACAAAAAATGGCTTGAGGTTACACATTATTAAATATAACATTTCCAGAACCTAGTTCTATATAAATGGGTTATCATAGCTGCAAAATATAACCTTTCTATTCTATTCTTTGGTTCAGAAGAGCATCTGTATGCAAAACCATGGTGATGACACATTATTTCAGATATGTAAATAGACTGTTATTGTTACACACAACCTTGTTATAACTTAGTGTGCAAACATCCTGCTATGTTAGTAATAATTAAATAAACAGCATTCTCATAAAGAAACCAGTACAACATACATGGCTAGTAAGGGTGTGCGAAATGGGTCATGTTGATTCAGATTTGGCCCGAATCAAGGATAGTGATTCAATTTGTTGATTCAGATTACTGTCCCTGATTCAATTTGGCCGAATCCAAATCTGAATATTTGACACTGACTCAGAGAATCAGTGATTTGACCATAGACACAGCTTTAAATGTTTTTTCTACATACCTCAAAGTACCAGGTGTGGCTCATGAATGATGCGATGGTGGGGTGGATGAAGCATCCCACAGGTGCACAGCCCCCCCCCCCCCCACTTGGTGGTGTGTCACAGGGACACAGGGTCAGGCAGGGGGGAAGCCTCGGTCAGAGGCAGATCAAAGAAAAAGAAAAAACCTGCTGCAGGGGCCCAGGGGAGTGAAGAGATGTGCTGTGGAAAACTGCCCAAGTGGTTTATCAGCCGCATCCATCTCCAGCTGGCGCTGGTTGATGCAATGAGGAGGCATCAACCAGTGAAGATAAAAATCAGCCTGGAAAGCATGGGAGCAGGGACACTGAGGGCAGGAGGACCAGCAGGGAACCACTGGATAGAGAGTGTCCCACTGCTGCAGTCAGCAGTGGTGGCGGCTGCAGGAGCTGTGAAGGTTCCCCAGGCCGAGGAAGACTGGTGGGAATTAAAGATGCTGGCAGGGAGGCCAGCAGAGGCAGCAGGAACTGTAAAAGATCCCCATGCCGGAGAAGACTGTTGGGGATTGAAGATGCCAGCAGGGAAACCAGCAGCAGCAGTGGCAGCAGGAGCTGCGGGGAATCCCTGTGCTGGAGAAGCCCGGCGGGGATCAGAAGAGCCAACAGGGAGAGCCAGCATGGGAGCACTTACAAAAGGCAATGGGGGCTGCAGCCACAGGGCAGAGGTGGGTCCCGGAGGGGAAGAAAGGGACCCTGGCTGGGGTGGAGGCGTGGACCCTGACCCTGAGGGCACACTTGCTTAGGGGTGGTAGGGGACTGAGGGAGTACAGGATGCTTCCTGTGATTCCCCCTTGTCCATTTTGTCCTTCCCTGTCTTATTGTTCTTGTAGTTGGGGTATCAGTTTTGTTCTTCATGTTGGGTTGCCTCTGAGGCCCAGGGCTTTACGTTGGTGGAGGTATTTGATTGTGTTTCCCTTTTTTGGCCTGTTCTATTTTAGTTCCTTGTCTAGTGGAGGTTAGCATAGCCCTTCCGTCCCAGGCTGGGGTAGCAGTGACCCCAGTCAAAGGCAGGAAAGAGACCACAAGAGAGCACGAAGAGGAAGAGTGGCATCTCCCATAGATAGCACTGGACATCAGAAGGGACATCTCCAAAAGCAGTGAGTTGCCAGATCCTCTGGGTCCAGTCAGAGCCCGAGCCACCCGTTGGTAAGGAAGGACGTAGGGACCAGGAAGATATCAACGGGGAATAACCGCTAAAAATCTTGAGGCTCATCTAGAAGGTTGGTGTATGGCCGGGGTGTAGGGGAGGTTGGAGCCCTGGAGACATCTGCCGGGACATGTAACCACTCTGGAGGCACCCTCAAAGAGGACCCCCTTCATTAAGAGACCATCCAAAGTCATGGCAGGCGAGTTTGGGGAAACCCCAAAGGTAACTGAAGTACCCTCTGGGGTCTACGCAAGGTTTCCTGGTGAACAAGGTCAGCTGCTTGAGTGAAGACAGCTCGGGAGCAAGCCTTTGAGTGGAGATGGGCACACGGTGAACCCGGAAGTGGACCAGAAGTGCTTCTGGTCCACTTTTGGGTCTGCTGTTGAGCACTCTGGGGACCCCCTGTGCTCCTGTGGGATGCTCCATCTGCCTCGCCATCGCAGCATTCACAAGCCACCTAGTACCTTGAGGTACGTAGAAAAAAACGTTTAAGGCTGTGTTTATGTCTGAATTGTCAAATCATTCTGAATCTCTCCAAATCAATTTGGAAGGTTCTGATTCAATTCAGAGAAATTAAAGGGTATCCTGATTTGGTTCAGATTTGGAGATTCAGCCACCAAATCCGGCAAAATCTCCAACAAATTGAATCGGCAACTGAAGTTTTGCATAGTCCTAATGGCTAGTTGATTCACAAAATTAGCTTAATTTCAGTAAGGTATTGTAAACATGTGAATAGTTGGTCTATTATAAAATATGCTCCAATCATTTTTTACTTGGGGATGGACATAAGCAAAATGTCTGAATACTTTAGTGAACTGGGACCTTAGTGAATTTGACTTTGACCTTTTGTAAACCTGAACTCAGGCCCTATTTTGTACCACATGTGAAACTGAGGTTGCTGACAGACATGAGCTCCCTGTTGTAACTCATGGTGCTTCTCAGAAAGTGCCATGAGTTACAGCAACCCCCTCTGACACAACAGGCATTTGCTTTTGGTCGGGGAGGGGATTGAGATCCACTTTGGTGCCGATCCAGTAGAGGGAGGCTGTATGTCTTCATTCTGGTTTGGGGTTTGCCCAGCCTGTGCTTGAGCGGGAGGAGGTGGATGAGTGGATTGGAACCCACCCCCCTCTTCCCCCCGGCTGCTGTTGCCCATCACTAAATCCCTCTGCTGATGACCCAGCAAAGAAACAAGGGATAGTTTTAAGAGTGCTAGGGAGATAATAGCATTCTAATTTTGACCTGACAGTACCTTTTTCTAACAACCTTCTAAAATTGCTGTCTTCAGTTCTCCCTTTATAAAATGGGACTGTATTTCCATCCTAGTGTCCTAGGATGGCCCTGGCTGCCCAATCAGGGTAGGAGACTCGGAAAGAGCTGCAGGTGAGGGGCAGGTTCCAGCCCCCCCTGCCACAATCTACCAGTGGGGCAGCTAGCAGTGAGCCCCCAGCTGGTGGGGGAGATTACTTGCTACTACCTGTCCCACCCCTGCACCTCCTTCTAAGCCCCAATCCTCAATTGCCTGGGCATGGGGCTAGGACCTGCTCTTGATTCAGCCCCTACTCCACAATCATGGGGTAGGGGCTAGAGAGCCTGTTCCCTGCTTGGCTCTATGACCATGGAGCTGGGTGGAAAACAGGCTGGAGAGCTCCCACCAGTCTGCACCAGTAGGGAGCTCCCAGTTTTGGCTCCACAGTCTCAGGGCAGTGCTGGGACATGAAGACCTCCCAGCCCCCTGCTCCCTGATTGCAGTGGCAAAATTGGGACTGGGAGATCCTGAGAAATAAGGATCTCCCAGCCCTCGTTCCCTGATTGCAATCTTGGAGTGGGGGTCTTGGAGCTCCCTGCTGCTGGGGCAGGGGGATATAATCTTTTTTGGGCTCCAGTGGTGGAGCCCACCCTAGCAGCAAGCAGCTCTCAGGGACAGGGAGCAATTTCCTGCCTCCTGGTGGCTTGCTGATTGGGAGCAGATTTGCTCCTAGTCAGGCATCTATAGAAGGACTACTGCTCAGTAACTAATCGCAAGTAAATTTGGTACTTGCATTTTCATGTAGCAAATTTACTTGTAATTAGTGAGGTTTATTGGACAGTAAGCATGGAAATGTCTAGTAAACATTTACATGCATTACATGCACACTGTGCAGTAAACTATACTACTGTGCAGTAAAGCATCTTGTGTAGACGCAGCCTTTGAGGCCAAACTGAAAATGCTGAGGACAGCATTGCACAGCACAGACCAACAACATTTGTTAACTGGGCCACGTCACCTCAAAAAATACTTGTAGAACATGGAGAGCAGAAAAGAATAGTAGCATAACTAAGGAAGGGGGGCAACCAGGCAAATAACTGCCCAGTTGTGCTTCTGAAAAAGGACAAAGACAAAACCAGTTACTTCTTCCTTTTCAGCTCCTCAATGTAATGATCAGTACCTTTACAGAGGAATGATCTTAACAGAAAAACTATGAAGAAATTGGTGTCAATATGCATCAATTGGGGTGCACAAAATCCCTTTTAAATGTCTATAATGGATATGTAAATCAATCAATCATGTTGCTAGACTGTGAATCACTGTATTCCCCCCACTTCTTACTCTTTTGACTTGTATCATTTTTGGCTTCTTTTATTTCTTTTAATTGGCCCTGATTTCTGTTTTTTTCTTTATATTCTTAGTACTGTTATTTTGTGTTTACAGCTATCATTCTTTCTTCTTTATTTAATCTCATCACTTTTCATTCTAATGCTTTCTTTCCAAAAAAATGTTTTTTGCACATCTCTTACTTTAACATACAGAACTACTCAGGATCCTGAAGGAATGTTTAGGATACAGAACAATTACTAGAAAAGTCTGTTTAGTTACTTAGGTCTGTACTTGACAAACTCTCTTATGTGAGCTTTCATAGCTAAATTCTAACATACAATATATAGGTATTTACTGGGGCTGGGTGAACAGGTTAGAATAACATGAGATTCAGCTTAAATCTTTCTGAGATTCAAACAGAATCTTAAATGAACCTTTTTGTATCAGAATTCAAACCAGTTTGGGCACACCTTACATCATTCAGCTAGTTATGTATTGAAATCAGACATCACTGTTTCATTCTATTCCAGAATCAGTTCAGCAGTAAGTACTTTAATTGCCAGTCACTCTGAAATGACATTGCAGGTAAGAGAGATCTCTATGAAGATTGTTCAGCTTTCCCTGGTTAGCCTGAAAAATATGCTGTATTTAATATTAGATTGGTTTTAATGGAGTCTAAATTTGCCAGGTGAACTTTCCAGTAAAGAGATTATGGTGATAGTCACCAAGGCCACTGCCTGAATCACATGAAGTTCATTCAGGTGTGGTAAATATGAAAACATTAAGATGACACCACTTTTGATGGCTCAAGATGGATAGGCTTATTGGCAAGCTTTTAAATAGTTGTAAAATATGCCAATCAAACAGAATTGTTCTAGCTCTGGGACCATTTTACCTGCAAAAGTGGACAAGTAAATCACACAAGACAGATTCCATTGACTTTGCAGGAAAAGGAAAGACAAGCTTATTTTATTGCTATTGATGTTTGCTCTTATTGACTAAGTGTTCGCCACAGCCTCAAGTACCACTAGACACATAAATACTTTGAGAACCTTGTCTGTGTCCTTTGGCTGACTGGGAGGAACAATCCGTAATTTACATCCAAGAGATCTGCAGTGTTCCTCCAATATGCTGAATGGTTTAATAAGAGTTTGCTGAAAATTGGTTCAAATAATCCCCCTGCCCTGCAAGGTCCTTGCTGAGTTCAAAGAAATAGTTTTCTTTTATAGTGCTAAAGAAAAAACATTCAGCATTCTATCACTGACTGCACTGCCTGAATTATCCCTGAATTTTGTTAAGTCACAGCTCAGTTTAGCTTGCTACCACTAGACAGAGAGAGGGATATGAGGTCACCTTCAAAAGAGATTAGTTCAGGAATTCCCTTCCACATTTATCCAAAAGAGAGAAAGCACTGTGATTGGATAAAAAGAGGAATCTTGAATGATCAAGGTGCAAGTCAAAATTCATTGACGTAGTGTAACACTTGGACATCACCTCCTAGTCTAGCAAGGACAGAGGAGACCAGATACACAGAGGATAACTACTGCTACCTGCTAATCCACTCTTTAGCTCCAGTAGTAGAAGTTTGTGATTGGTTTCTGAAAGTCCAAAGTTCAGCTATCTCTACTGGGGTAGCTAAACTGAGTCCTATTAGAGACTGACTAACGGCAATTGTAGAGGTCATGCTTTCAATCAGTCTGGGAGTGAAAAGTATCTTTTTGGAATTGGTACTAAATTTAATTAACCATTTTTTAAAAAGGATATGGCTCATTTTAGAACAGTTTTAAAAGTATGTGTTTTCGCCTCACTTTCTAATTCTGCATTGGATATTTTGTTTTACATATGTTCGTCAGCCTTAAGATGAAGCCCTATTATTATTTTTTTTTAATATGTTAATTAGGTTTAGTATTAAAATGTTTAGATTATAACTAAAGTTTTACAAAGAGCAGGTTAAAAATCTCCTTTATACTTTACTGTTTTGTTTTAAGTCCATTTCCATCTTCTGACATATGTGAGACGTGGTGAATTATTATGATGTGTGACATATGTACAGAGAAAGCCAAAAAGTCAATATTCACCACTTGCTACCTGCAGCCAATACACACATCCTATTCCAATTATAGGCAAACCCAGTGGTAGCTCAGGTACAGCTGTGTTGGGGGGGCACGATGCTATTTTTTTTATTATTGGTGCTAGTTAGTACTAGCTGTGCTAATCATCAAGACAAAATTGAAGCTCATTAATTTTAACAGAGGGGTGTAAGTAACTCACTACATTTATTAGGGTCCAAAGTGTGATGTTAGAGCTCAGTGGAACTGCCCTGGATACTGGTGTGAGCAGAAAATGCTCAGCTTTAGACCTTGGTGAATTGTTTGGGAACACACGATTTTGCATTTGTGGATAAAGCCTAAAAAAGAGGGCAGACAAATTCCAAAGGTGCAGTCCATCTCTTGTCGCAAGGACTGCACAGAGGAGGGCTAAACACAGGGGCACATTGACAGCTGACATTGCTCCTTTGACTTCAAAGCTTTGACTTCAGATTGAATTACACTGATTTACACCAGCTGAAGATTTTAATGAAGAGTATGTAAAAGGGAAAAACTTATCTGCAGAGCTGGGGATAGTATCTTGTCAGGTGAAAGTTGGTAGGTTAGTTAAAATTCTTTTAGTTGCCTCAGTAAAGCTTTTAGAAATAGAAATGTTGAAATGATTCCATTCTTTGAAGTGCTTGCACAATTCAGTACAGAGTAATAAGTGACCATTCTTAAGTCACTTTTATATGCTAGTTCTCTTTGATTGCTAGCATAAGAGAGGGAAGACAGCCTTCTAATTACACCATTCATATCTAAGAAAAATCAATAAGTAACATGAATAAGAAACAGCTCAAATTACCATGTAGCTAGTGTTTGGCCCAAATAGAACAGCCCCTGAGGCATTTGTTATCATAAGCAGACCAAGTTTATGGATATGAGAGCAGAGGTCAGAGACTGTATGTGCTTCTGCATTGCAATTACGGTTATTTACAATCTCACTAAAGCAGTGGTCTTTTTTTCCCCATTTAATAATGTGTATGTAGGAAAATTGGAATTGCAATGTAACTTTCAGATTTCTAAATATGATGATGACTGTTGCCTTCTATGAAAACTGAATTATCAACAAACCCATTGTATTGTTCTGACTGCTAACTTATGAAGCCCGAAACAAAAGGAATTCATTAGGTTGGCAGAGTGACTTTTCATGATACCAGATTTCACATTTAATATGCAATTCTGAAACAGTTAATTAAATGAAGAGCTGGCAAAAGTAAAGGCAAAAAGATATCAATTGAGTGCATAAAGGAAATCTGGTTTGGGCCTTGTGATTTTCATTCCAGCAGGCTCATAAAACAAAGGGAGAGGGGAGGGGAGGGGAGAGAAGTCCAAACACACACACATGCAAGATTTTACCTAAAATTTGTTTTATATAAGATAATAAAGAGTAATTATTGTCAGTGTTGAGTTAATACAGTAATCTCCCAAACACTTATGGAGATGTAAGATATTTCACAGTTTATTGCACCATAAACAGTCCTAAGTTGCCTAGTCAAATTTTACTTGTATAGACTCCAGTCCTATAATGATGGTGATTTTGACTCATTGCCTTTTTCATATCTGAAAAAAATGATAGCTGTGCCCATTAAGGTCTCACATTGACTAATAGTGAACACTGTAATAGGGAACCCTTGCCCCTCTTATTAGGAGGGTTTGATTAGGGAAAGAACTGGGGGTCAGGCAGCTAATGAAGCAACTGGATACATGTGGCCCTAGGAGGAGAGGGGCAAAACAACCAGTCAGGTGACCAGAAGGAGGCTGGGCTGGGGAGAGGACCAGGCAAGGGCCAGTCTGGCCCTGACAATAGCAGGGAGAGGAGCTCCAGAGCAGGATCACTGAGCAGTATGGAGGCAATCCTTGAGAGTCAAGGAGGAGGTTGGGGGACATGGACCCAGAGAGGGGATAGTTTTAGTTAACAGCCAATGGGCTTGAAAGTTAAACTAGAGGACTGGGTTGTGGTTGTAGGGCTGGAAGAAGCTAGGGGCACAGGTGCCTGAGTGCACTTCTCTGCAATAGTACCGCAGGTGATTCCCAAGGCAGAGACTGTTGAGGTGAAAATGGACCCTAGGAAAGAGGGGCTGCTATCAGGGTAAGGCTGATTCCTGGAAGCTGACTTCTTAAACAGTAGGCCTAGGTGCAGGTATGGTCAGAGAGAGAGGGAAAATAAAGGGCCAAGGCTGTGATGGCTGAATCCCTGAAAAGAACTCGGAAGCCTATGTGTGCACCCCCTTAAAGGAGAAATACTAGAAAGAGAGCAAAGACCTGAAGATGGGACTAGCCTGATCAGGCAAACCAGGACCTGTAAGACTACACCTGGCCCTAGGGACTGTCACCAACCAACAGAACAACAGCAAAGTTGTGGCAGGTGAGAGACTGTGTGAAGACTGATAAGTGAGGTGGACCATAAAGGGGTTCAAGCCAGAATTGGTATCTTACCCCCTCCCACCCCACCTCCTGCTTTGAGTCCTATGTGTAAAGAATATATATAAAAGGAAGCTTGTGGGGAATTGCCTTTCAGTCACATAGCCACTTTGTGCAGCCATGCAAATGTACCTTTCAGTTTCAAAGCAGCAGAATCCTTTGTTTGGATTATTGAAAAAATTGGCAGGAACATTTGGATTTTAGAACCTGGCCAATATTTAAATATGGCCCTGCTTGTTATACCAGTGAAGTCACAGACCTGAAATTAGCATGTCCTTGAATGCTCCAGCTGGGCTTGTAACGGAAGTTTACAAACATCCTTTCAGCTAGGCAGCTGGCTGCATCCCACCAAGGTATTTCTAAAAAAACCTCAGAAGATACATGAGGAAAAGGTCTAACAATTCTCTTTAGAAGCTGGTTGAAGGCAAAACTTTGCATTCTGATCAGGATGAATGAAACCCAAACAAATATGCTAGTGGAGAAAACAAGCTAATTAGGAATTCTGCAGCTTAAGAGCTACAGTACATGGCAGACCCCCATTATTGAACTGCATGATACTCGGCTACATAGATCTTCCCCCTAATTGTGGTGATTTATTTTTATTCAAGAGCAGTTAAACTCATTGTTATGCTGCCTACTCAGCACTGCCCTTGCCTGGAGGCTGCTATAGCTCAAACTGCAACTATGGTAAATAAGAAATTGTAAACACAAAGAGTCTTTGGAAGAACTGGAAGAGGAGTGAGAGAAGAATATTATGGCTACAAATTGGAGACTATATATAATGAGTATAGGTAGTTTCTGGGGTAAAAGAGTCATAGGATGACTTAAATTAGAGGCTATCTTCTTAAAATGATTGCTGAACATGGGGTACTGTGAAGCCCACCTAGTTCCAGAAGGAGGCCGTTTTCTCAGGCAGGCATGATCTTACTTTGCTTCCTTCATATTCATGGTTAGGTGAGGTGGGGCAAATTAGGATGGACGAGATTCCTCTTTGAATTGCACTGATTGCATTCAGTGAGTTGATTCAGAAATGATCGTGCCCTTCTCTTCTCCTCCCTCACTCCTATGTCATCTCCAGTTTGCTACTTGGTTTTGAGCAGAAGTGAATGCTCTGACTGACTTGTTTTGTGAGATGCTTTTTTTTTGGACTGTGTGTGATGGGTAAGGCAGATTTCTTAGTCATTTCCCATGCAGTGGGCATTTCATAATGTAGCCTATTGCATACCTAGAAAAGTTAGCAGATTTTGCTGTCATAAAACTACCCAGTTATGTAACAAACTTCTACTGGAGCCATGGGATACAGCTACCAGGTATCTAAACATAAAATGGGATACATTTACCGGGAGGTTTTAATCGAGCAATCGTTTTGTAAACATGGTTAAAAGGACAATCTTTTTTTTTTATTTTTTTTTTAGCAAAAGTATATTACAAACTTAAGAAATAAGCAGCAGTTGACTCTGGTCTTTAGTAGCACAGAGGACAGGGCTGGTTATGCTGAGATGGGGGATAATCTGATGGGCTAGTGCAGGACCTTAATCTACTTGGATCTGACATTAAAACTAAAGCAAGATACAGGAAGAAAAATAAGGATAGTAAATCTCAACAGAGCAAATGTTGACAAAGGCAGTAAGGGCTCAGTAGGCATGACAAGGGAAAAAGCAATGCAGTTCAGACATACTACAAAATAAATACGTGCCCCAGAGGTTGTGTGTGCTACTCAACAATAGAACAGATGGGAATTAAAAAGGCCAATGTCGATGAACCAGGGAAAATAAGTAATAATCAATGGGAGAACTGATTCACAGAAGAAGTTCAAAACAACAGGTCAGAAGAGGACTGCTGAAACTAGGCAATGGAATACAAGGGCATGAATAAGAGAAGCGATGAATCAGATTTCACATGAGATGCATCTTAAATACCATAATAGAACATAAGCCACAACAGGTCCATGAAAAAATAACAAAATAAAGTAATTTATTGGTAAAGGATGTAGACAATAAGGAAAATGCTAAAAAATGCACTTATTCAGGCTGCCCAAAGGAGACGGGAGGGCCAAATATGAAAAAAATACAATATATATTTTTGGACTTATCCTTGGATAATGAAGCCAATTGCAAAATAGGATTAAGCAAAATAGCTGGAAGACTTACTGAGCTTCATGCTTAAGGCCATAGCCCAATGTCTATTTGATGAGGTTCAGAAGAAACTTGCTACAGGAAGTTTATTAGTAATATTTAATATTTCTGCTTTGGTAGTGAATAGAAGCCAACACTTCCACTGTGTCAGATGATGCCCAGACATATAGAAAATATCAGCTCCTTCTTCTTTCTTGCACTTCCCACTAAAGTATATGGTGATAGCTGCCACTGGAGACAGGCTACATTCCTTTTTATTTATACTAATGCTTCTGAAAGAAGCCCAGCTAAAAGCAGCACCAACTGATATCTGTTTTCAGGAGATCACTGGATTTAATGGGAATGATAAACAGATTTAATGTTTATTTTCAGGACAGGCGTCGTGCACCTTTCATCCACGTCTGAGGATGTAGAGGTTCCAAAGAGATGAGGTCCAGAATGTTAATTGCAGCTTAACCAAAGGGTGCATCCCTCACTCTTGGAAAGTGCTAAATAAAGCAAACTTCTCTCAGTAAGGTGCCATATTCCATATTCTACCCCTTATTTATTTCCTATTCACTTGATGCCATGGCATGAGGTATCTTTTACAAGGAGAATTAGAGGGTGAAAGATAGCCAAGCCCATTGGAGCTTTGAAGTATTTAGTTATAGTTCTTGTTTTATTTAGATTGATTTTGGGCAAGGAGTGAGTACTTTGCAAAGATGTTGGATACTGTATAAATTCTGTTCCCAACTCACAGGAAGACTGCTTTTGGGACTATCAGTTAGTAGTTTCATATTAACTAAAGACTGACAATAAAACGCACACATTATATGAGCTCACTCTCATTGGCACTAGTACGATCTAGCATGAAAACGTAGCATAGTAATAATGGGTAGATGGGATGTTATCTAATTTGCGGCCTCTGTCATGGTGTTTACCAACTGATATGGAACTGAAGAGATAGAAGAACGGCTTTAATAGCAACTAACACGTTTTCATTTTTTTGAGAGGATACGTAATGTTTGTGATACGTAGCATTTGCCTCAAGTAGGTTGGTACACTGTCACTGTCTTTTTAAGGCTAATAGTCCAAAACATGAGCACATGATCAATGATGACCTGCATATCTTCCTGGGAAAGACCAGTCAAGACATGGCAATCAGCTAACAAAAGTTGGTGGACATGTTCTTCAAGCAGCCTTATTTTCACTTGCAGCTGTCTGGGATTAAATGGCTGTCCATCAGATTTTAATCTAATTTGAATACCTCTATGAGGATCATGCAAAGCAACTGATGGCATGGTAGCAAGATGCTAAATAGTTCAAATGCAAGGCCACAGTGCTATTTTATACCATTCTTTACTGGACAGAAAATTTGTCAATCATGTAAATTTATACAAGCTATCTCTGTTGATAATATTAAATGCCCTTGTAAAACCATAAAGACAAAGCAGTAGACCATATAGTGCTCTTCCTTTGCCAAGCAGTGGAGTTCATGGATGTCTTTGTCCCTTTTTGTTTTGAAATCTCATTGGTTGTTAAGGAAAACATGCTTGGAATAGGGGTGCACCCTGTAAGTTTTATTCTTATTTGGGATCCAAAAGATGGTGTTTGTAACCATAGAATAGTAGCCTACTTTTGGTATACTTTTCAATGCTGTTTCCAATGCTGTCAGGTTTGATGATCCAAAGCATGCACTGAAATCATCTAGCTTGTCTTTCCTCCATGCTTTGTAGAAGTTCTTTGATGTTGCCAAAGGTGATGTTTGTCACGGTTTGTCCACAGGCATGGATGATGATAACATGACCTCCTACTTCCAGCAGTAATCTTTATATTATGCAGTTATTTATGTAACCCTGGCGATGGTGCTATCTGCAGCCACATCCGAATTTTTGGGATCCTGGGGTGCCAATAGGTCTTGGTGTACTCCCACTCTGTCTACAGGCTGGGAGCCACCACTCACTGGAGTGCCCTCCCATGGTCCTCCCCACACCAGATCACACATTAAATAACTATTTACAATAATTTATTATTTATAGTAATTGTGAGAGTGAAAATATTTTGTTTGTTGTTTATGGGATGTTGAATTTGTCAATGAGCTCGATATAAATATATACCAGTAGATAAAGCAAATACTTATGATATAGCAAGAGCAATCATGTTATCAACTTTAACACTTGGGCAACTTATACCAAGTATATACACTTAATCAGTCAGGTCTCCACAAAATTACTCTGACTGCATCAAAGTAGTCCACTGTGCAGTGGGTGCAGTGGAGCCCTGGGGAGTGGTGTTTGGTCTGCCTCGGAAGGGGTGAGGTGAAGTTGTTATCTGGACAGAAGATGGGGGTGCCTGTCAGGACCTCAGGTGTGGCTGCTGAGGAGACCAGGGTTTCTTTCCTTTTCCAGTCTTTCCTGGATGCCTGCAATCAATTGTACCATTCTCCAGACACTTCCCTAAGGCAGGTCCCCTGTGTTTGGTACCTGGAGTGCCCCTTCTCAGCTGTACTTTATTGAGCTCTGCTGGAGTTCCCACAAAGCTGTGATTCCATGCTGCTTTCTTTAGCTCTCCCAGAGAACCTCCTCTAGCAACCACTGTCCCTGATTCCCTCCTAGTGACAACCTGCACCCAGAAATCTTAAGAGTGGGGAGGGAAACCCATTTGTACAACCCCTGCTCCTTTAGTAAAGGATGCCAGGCAATCCTGGGTACTAGGGCTGTGTGAAGCAGGCCGTATTCAATTTGGATTTGGCCTGAATTGAGGACGGTGATTTGATTTGTTGATTTAGATTACTGTCCCTGATTCGATTGGGCCAAATCCAAATGTGAAGATTTGATGCTGATTCAGAGAACCAGCAATTTGGGCATAGACACAGCTTTAAATGTTTTTTCTATATACCTCAAGGTACCAGGTGTGGCTCATGAACACTGCAACGGTGGGGTGGATGGAGCATCCTACAGGAGCACGGGAGGGCCCCTGCATGCTCAGCAGCAATCTAGAATTGGACCAGAAGTACTTCCAGTCCACTTCTGGGTCTGCTGCCGAGCATATGGGCCCCCCCCGATACTCCCCCCCAGCTCAGTGTTCTGCCACGGGGGGACCTTGGGTGTCCCCCCAGACCCAGGAGGCACCAGTCACTGAGCTGGGGCGGGGCGTGGGAGGCCCCCCCAGCATGCTCCCTAGTGGACCTGGAAGTGGAACGGATGTGCTTCTGTTCCACTTCCAGGTTTGCTGCCGAGTGCTCTGGGGACCCCCCAATGCTCCTGTGGGATGCTCCATCTTCCCCAGCATTGCAGCATTCACAAGCCGCCTGCTACCTTTAGGTACATAGAAAAAACATTTAAATCTGTGTCTATATCCAAATAGCCTAATCTGAATCAATTTGGAAGGTTATGATTCATTTCAGAGAGATTAAAGGGTCTTCTGATTCAATTCGGATTCAGAGATTTGGCCATCGAATTGGGCTGAATCTCTGGCAAATCTAATCGGGGACTGAAGCTTTGCACAGCTCGACTGGGTACTCATTAGCTGGTGGTTCCTCTGCCCTCAGTAGCAGCTCACTCAGCAACAATCCTTCTGTCAGTAGTCCTTTCAGAGCAATTATCCTGGTAGCAGCCTCCTCACAAGCAGCTCTTCTCAGCAAAGTTTCAGCTAGTCTCTCCCTGTTGTGGTTTTTTTTTTTTCCCCTAGGCTTCCTGCCCTGGAGTTACAGCTGCCCAATCAGGCACAGCCTACTGCAGATCCTTGTCCCAAGAGTGCAAACACCCTGATTGAGCTTGCAAGCTCTTAGGAAACCCTTCAGCACCTTTACACTTATACTTTCAGATGAGCAATCTAATTGCTGAAGTGAGACGGTAGAGGATTGAACACCAGACATTAACTTTCAAATTACTCGCGGCCCAAAGAAGCAGGATGTGTTGAACCAACATGGAACTGGAAATGAAGGGTGAGAAGGTCAGTTCACTCTGTTAGGAACTCAATATCCAACGCAGAGAGAGGGAAATGAAATTCTAAAAACAATGCTTCCATCATAAGCTCTGTGTGTAAACTATGCTTTTTCATTGTAAACTGTGGTCCCTAAAATAGTGTTTATGGCTGCATAATAAATGCTTTTTTTGTTCTGACAGTGCTCTTCTATGTCACTGTCAACTCCTGTGGATTGCATTACTCCCAAAGGGGTATAGCTCCTAACAGGAATTGAAATTCTTTTGGATTTACTGGAATATCCACTGTGGGACTTCAGTGATGATGCAGCCAGATAGCCCTATCTCAGAGCTAGGGCTATGGGACTCACCACTGTAAAAAGTGAGGCTCAGGCTTAATATTAAAAATAGGGCTATCAAATGATTAAAAAAAATGTGTTGCAATTAATTGCAAGATAAAAGAAAAAGTTGCAGTTAATTGCAATTTTGATCACACAGTTAAATAATAGTCAGAACCCCCTCTACCCAAGAGCCTGGAGCCTGTGTGCCCTGCAGCTCCTCTTCTGCCAACAGCAGACAGCCCCAGCCCCAGCCCTAGCCCTGACCCTGACCCTGGCCCACCCCATGCCTGCTCCAGACTCGTGCTAGCCACAGAAGGACTAGTCGGAACCCATGTGAACAGTCCCGACCCCGGTCCACCCCATGTCTGCTCCAGACTCACCTGCCCATGCTGAGCATTGGCATGGCTGGGCAGAAGCTGCTGCTTGGTGCAGGGGGAAAAATGACCTCTTGCTGCTGCTGGGCGCTTTTTGCTGTAGCCAGCTGGAGCTCATGCCTGGGCTGCCCTGTGGCTCTTCTGCCCTGCTGGGTGGCCTGGAGGTGGCAGTGACGGTGGTGGAGAGGAGCCACAGAGAAGCCCAGGCATGAGACTGGAGAGCGTGCAGGGTGAGCTGTATTTTGCTCATCCCTGGTCAAAACGGATGTGTGTAATTAACTCTTGTTACAAAAATGAATGCATTAATTTACTTTGCATTAATCACATATGTTAACTGCAATTAACTGCCAGCCCTAATTAAAAATAGTACATTCCCAAGAAGGCTATAGGAAAAGTTGAAATCTAATTCTGTGTATTTGTAATGCATAGCATAATTTCTCTAACTGGATAATATGTTTAGATTAATAAATATTTGTTCCTAATATAAGGCAGAAATTTCTCCTGTGTTGAAAGGCAGCAATTTTAACTCTCAGCAGTTCCATGGTCCTATTTGAGGCAGAAGTTTTCCATTGGTACCAGTGGCAGATCAAACTAATGACAATAGGATTTTTGGGGCATGTGAAAGTTGATAATACATGGCTCCATTTTGTGGGGACTTAAGGAGGTCTATTTTGAGGTTGGGTAAGTATTGTAGATGACCAAGAGTTATCCTGTATAGATAGAAACTAGGACTGTGTGAAACAGCATCATTCTGCTTCAGTTTCTGGTTTGATGGAACAGTGTTTCACTTTGAGTTGTTTCTTTTTGAAAGCACTGTTCCATTTTGTTTCATCAAAACTGTTTTGCTGTTTTGACTTTTGCCTGCCCAGTGCTGGGAAGATTGGTGCTGCTGCTGGCCCCAGCCGGCAGCACCAGCCTCCTGTCATCTGGCAGGCAGATTGGGGGCCCGCACCCCGGGAGGAGTTCAGCACAGCCCCATAGCCTTCCTGGGGGTGCGGGTGGGCCCTGATCTGCCTGCCATATGACAAGAGATTGCTGCTGCTGGCTGGGACCAGCAAGCCTGGCTTCGATACTCAAAACATTTTGAAACTTCCTAAACATTTTGAATGCCCTTGTTTTGTTTCAAAGCTGTTTCGAAGGCTTTTGTTTTCTTTCAATTTCGCTGTTTTGAGCTCAAAACACATCAAAACAGCTTCAAAACGAAAAAAGGTGAAATTTTGCACAACCCTAATAGAAATAAGATTTACTCATGATCAGTATACCATGCTATAGTGAATTCTAAAGCACATTCTTGGTCTTAGGGTCAAATTGCCTTCAACAAAAAATGAAGCTCATGAAGCGCTTTTCACTATGGTTCAAATAACATAGTGACTCAATAGCCTCAGTTAGATAAAGCAAGGAATATTGTTGAATGAGACTTTCCTTTTTGCAGACGTAGACACTTGACAAAGGATCTCTCTTGTTGGGCAAGAAAGAAGTGTGATTCATTTATATTATTCCAGTGCTATCATGAATACTAGTACAGCTGTATGAAATACAGATATCTATCTGGTAGGAGCCCTGCTTAGGATTGATGGCTGGATGTTTCTCTTCCATACTGTTTGATATTTTACATCCGGGTGAGCTGTTTGTCTGAATGACAGTAAAAGGCAGAATTCCCTGAATGACATAGTGCATATTAGGTTCTTTGGGTAAATCTGATATCCTTTATTACATATAATATTTATTTATTAAATGAAATAGTTGGAAAAATTCTGCTTACCAAGCTTTTGTGCACAAATGTCCTCTGTCAGGTTGAGGAAGCATCTGCAGATGACCTGTGCTCATCCTGCATGGAGCGGTAAAGCACCCAGGGGCCAGTACATATGTCCTTAGACCAACACGGCTACAACCTAAACCCCTGAAAAAGTGCATGTTATACTTTTGTGGACTCATTGGCTCAGATATAGCTCAAAGGCCACAACATTGCTCTTGGTGACCATTTGTTCGCGTCTGCTGGTTATGGGTGTTTGGAGCCTCTCCAGTAACCCCGATTTTCCTCATCCTTTCTACTTTTATATTTCCTATCAGCAGTATCATCGGCAACATGTGTGCATGTGAGAAGGAGGGGGAGAGAGAGAGAGAGAGAGAAGAAAAAGGAGGAGGCTGTCTGCCCACATAAGTCTAATATCTTCAGGATGATCACTCAGAAACCACCAGGACAAATTAAAAATGTTTCTGGTAAGAATTCACTTGAGGGGCTTCCCATGCTTGCCCTGCTCCTGCCATTTATCATGATCTACTTTTTCACGCGGTAGGGTAACCCTGAGAAGCATTTCTCTGTGGAGGTCTGTTGAAAGGCCTAATTCTTTTCAATGTGGATGTGTGTTGTTTATTTATGGTGCTGCTGCTGCTGCAGCAGGCATGGAGCCTCTGCAAAGGAACACAGAGCTGTATAAGATAATAAAACAGCTAGAAGCCTTTCTATGTGTTCATGTCACAAAAGACCCTTCAGAGAGAAACAGTTTTAGTGCATAAAGAATAAAGTGTTATTTCAGAATCCAAAGATTGCAGTCTTTTAACACTCCAATCGAATGATTTGTTCATATTTTTTGTAATAAAGGGTATGCAATGCAATATGCCTCCTTGCTTGCTTAGAGACAATTTAAAATATTTTATGCTTAAAATGGAAAGATTGCACAGAGCTCATTGAAAGAGTGACATAAATACAAAAATCTTTTCTGTTTTTTCTATTCATTTGGTAGCTCTAAGAGATGGAGATATAAAGCTTTGAAAAGAGCAGTAAGACGGTGGGGTGGGAAAAAGTCTTGTAATGGTTAAATTCTTGACCTGAGGGATATGTTCTAATATCAGAAACCACATAGAAGAAAGAATAGAACAGAACATTTTTTGTCTCCTTCGGGGACCACTTGAGCTTGCAGAATTTTTATGTTTGCATCAATAGGTCTGATATGTGGTTTTAAATCCCTTTTATTTTTTGAAAATCTTGTTTCTGTCCAAAGGCTAGCTGTGGTCTTTTTAGCAAACTGACTGAGATTATTGATCCTAAAGGAAAAGAAGAAGAGAAAAGTCTATAAGCTATTTATTTGCAACAGAGTGGAGATACTTTCTAAATCAAGAAGTTTTATGACAATGGGCAAATATTACTGAGTGGTCAAGAGGGTAGGAAGCTAGAAGCAAGACTTAGAATGAAAACTAATGCATAGTGGAAGATGAAACATGCAAGGTAATGAACAGAGCTGTTTAGAAAATGCAGCTTTTGTTCTGTGGGAAATTCTAAGCCTTACATCTGATTTCACCCTGAATCAAAACAAAAAAACAAAATTATAATTTTTATTTGTCATGAAACACACATTTCAAAGAACTGTGGTTTAGAAATAGTTAAAGTTGCAATATAGTAAGTTACTTTGAAATTATGGTTTGAAACTCTGGGTTTTTAAATAAATTTTATACTCTGGGATTTCTCTCTCAGCTCATTGGCTGAACAGCACCTTGTTGCACTGACTCTAGACCAATTCAGGCAGGCATTGTGACTCAAGACATCAAAATCCTCCACAATCACACACCTTTTTCTTCTCCGGTGAGGATGGAAATAAATGGCAACAGGTCCATACCTCTCACAGCATACATTCTCTGATGGCCCAGTATAGATCTGGCCTGGGTTTATTAGGCATCAGCTAAGGCTCTACTTCCCTTCCACCTTTTTCTATGCTTTCCTACTCTTCTAAGTAGGGGGAATACCTTGTCTGAGGATTCTGCTACCCATATATAGGAAATAATGGTGTGGCTTATGGGAAGAACTGTAAACTGCCTCCCCTACTCATCTCTAGAACAATTTTCTCTATAAACCTAACCTTTTAAAACTGAACCACAGCAGGATTTTCCCTTTGGCAAGAAGCCTTGAAATGATGCACACTTCGTATTTCAACTGTGAATGTCAAGGGGACTGCTTACTATTGGCAAATGAAGTGCTTGCAAGGACATGGTTAGATGTGGCCTTCAAGCTCTCGAGTGCACAGACAGCCCAGGTATGGTTCATAACAAACTGATTTCTATTCCCTTCAGAATTTCAGAAAATTATATAACACAGTGAAATTAGATACGCACTGCCCTGTTTACCAGCTTTCAGATGAATTCACATATGTGGGGAGTGGGTCACATAATAATGTAGCAAGTATATTTAGAAAAGTTAACTTTGCAGTAAAACACTGGAAGTATAGATTTTTTTATTTTTTAGGGGCAGCCAGTTAGGCTTTTAGGTTGACTAACTTGTACTCAATCTAGGCCCTGAAAACAATATAATCTGTTCACCTGACAAAAGTTACCAAAATATAGAGGATATGTATAGAAGTTCCAATACAAATCTTTTCTCGTTGTTGACTTGTGCTACCACACATACACAAACACAATGATTAGTCTTTCTGACTGATGGTTAAATCAATGGAAAGACCCTACATAGGGTTCTATATTATTATTATTATCATTATTATTATTTTAAAAGATCGTGCTCCTTTAAATCTCAGACTTAACATTACAAGCCGTATAACAAAAGCAAAGACAGGAGCCTAATTCTGCTGACACTTTATACTGGTAAATCTGACACCAGCTGAACAGCATATATCCCTCGAGACCAGACATTCTTGTCTATAAACCCAGACCCAGACCTTCTTGTCTCTACACCTCACCTCTAGAGAAATTAGCTACCTGTTGCTATGGAAGTTAACTTTCTTAACAATAAACTCAATCAATTCGCCCACCTAGGTGACACAGCTACGAAATCTCTTGTGGTCATTTTATGTGGATACTACCTAGATAGAGAAACGGTGGACGAATTCTCAGTGTTGACTTACCTTGCATGACTTACTAAGGCAGGGAGGGTTTTTGCTTTTGGGGCAGATATTTTTACTTCATCTGTCAGAGTCAGTGGCTGAGGTAAGAGATAGTTAGTGTTGTGGGGAGGGCAAAACACAGCTTCCATTCTTTAAATTGGATTTTTCAGGCATTGTTCTTGCAGAGCTCCCCTCCTACATGGCTAGGGTATAAGCATTTCCTCTTGTTTCACTCTAATCACTGGCCTGTGTCAGTGGGCCTCTTTCCCTCTCATGTTCACAACGTACCAAACTTGTATACATATAATAAACTATTTCCTTGCTGTTTGGTATCTCCCCATTTCTCTATTCTACATACCTATACTGGAAATCTTTTTCTTAATGTGACAGGCTTGAGAAATGAAAAAGTATGATTCAATGTAGAAAAAGCAGATAATTCCAGAGTTGGCAGCTGTTGTGGCAAAAAGCTTTGCAGTACCACAGCTTGGGGGTCTGCAGTAACACTTCAAACCTCAAAAGTAGTGATGAGTCTTAAATGGATTTCTTATGCATGCTTTCTTATTTACTATTTACTGGTCCTTATTAAGAAGCCAAAATTTAGTATTATTTTTAGAAATTTAATAAAAATTAATGTAATTGGATGTTATAGGAATTTTATATTAGTTAAGTTATTTATTCAAATATAGAACACATGTTTGACTAGCTGCAGCTAAAAAGTCACCTCAGATAATACATCCTTGCATCTGCTAGTTTTTTCTTAAATAGCTTGGTCATATCTTTTTCTGATTTGATGTTTTATTTCTGCACAGTATGTTGTCATGCAAAATGGCAAGTTAAGAAAGAGAATTAGTTGGCTGTCATTAGCTTCAAACCAAAAAGAAGGCAGGGTAGATGCATACCATATCGACTAACTAAATAAGAGTTATATAGAGCATAAACTTTTTGTGAATTGGAGCTTACTTCGACAGACTTCAGAATCAGGCTTAGATTGACTATGCATGCACAGATGCTACTCGGGTCACCCTAAGTGACTCTCTGTTGTGACACCCTAAATGACTCCCATTTTGAAGAGACAAGAATATGCCATCCCAATTTTATTTTCTGGGCAAATATCCATGAATATTTTACCCATGTCTCTATTTGGCATTTTCTTTGTTAGGAAATCAGAAAAAGCATGTAGAGATCAGCTAAAAATCATATTCCCATTTGGTGCACATTAGTAGTGTTTAAAAAAAAAGTTACATAGATGGTAACAAATATAGATGTGTATGAGGCCTTGGCTTGTTCTCAGACAAATCAATCATAGGAAAAATGGATACATTTATCAAGATGTGCTTGTCTGTGTCACAAAGAAGAATATCAATAGTTTGGTAGTTCTTCTTTCATATAAAGCAGAAAAAAACCCAAAACTACATGGGTACAGGTGTCTTCCAAATAACCATATTTAGTAAGAATATTCTAATATAATAAAAGGCTTAGTCTGTCTGTCTGTGTATATCCATCCATAACAGTTTTGGCCAACTGTGCATGCACTGCCAAGAGGACAGGGCATACGTTTGGCTGTGTGGCCTGGGCTGTGTGGACCAAAGTTTGAGCTGGTGCCTGGGAAGTTTGTGGTGGTGGTGAATGTGGCTTCCCCACATTCCCTGCCTGAGGATGAAGGGGGGGAATCACGGTGGCAGCACCCCGTCCAGCCCTGATACCGCCCCCACAACAGTCATCAGGGAGGAGGAGGTGGTGAGCAGGGAGGGAGGGAGGCAGACGCAGAGCAGTGGAGGGGGGTAGAGTGGGGGTCCAGACCAGGAGCAGCGGGGATCAGGGGGGTAGAGCAGGGCTGGACCCAGAGCAGTGGGGAGAGGGTGGGTAGAGCGGGGCTGGACCTGGAGTAGTGGAGGGGAGGGTAGAGTCAGGCCAGACCTGGATTGGCAGTGAGGGAAGTAGAGCAGGGCTGGACCCAGAGTGGTGGGGGTGTGGAGAAGGGCCGGACCTGGAGCAGTG
>NW_017728886.1:171307975-171309115 GCF_001723895.1 Crocodylus porosus | reverse complement strand
AGGGCCTGACCGACAAGCCTCTTGAGCTTATCAAAGTCAGCTTTTCTGAAGTCAAGGACTTCTGTGTTGCTGACTGACTTGCCAGCTTTATGGCGGATGGCTTCTAAATGATGGGGCACAATAAGTGCCATTAGAGGCCTCAAAAACTACTTAAAGGAATACTACTGCAGGTCTGTGTAACAGTTAACTATGTCACCTGCTTTCTTTACATTGCTCTGAGACTCAATATGGCTTTATTCCTTTTCAAGGACTTTGGAAAATTCTTGTACTGTACTTAGAATATCTCCACTTTTTTGCTTTCCAATTCCAAATGCCTACATAGACATGCCAGCCTGTAGTTTGATCAAGTTTGTGGTGCTATGCCAAAATTTTATATTATCCTGATAACATATAGGTACTTGAATGGCAGTGCTTTTGCTGTAGTAAATGTACTAATGTTATGCAAATAAATCTGAGATCCTCTATTGAATTAATTAGGGCTGTCAGTTGCAGTTAACTTACATGATCAACACAAAAGCAACTTAATTTGTTAATTTTTTAAAATTATATTAATCACACACATCATTTTGACCAGTGGAGTGCACCAGCTCCAGACCAGGCAAAACCCATATGCAGCCCCGGCTCTGGTCCACCCTATGCCTGCACCAGAATCACCCACCCATGCTGAGCAGTGGCAGCAGCTGGGCAGAAGCTGCTATTCAGCACTAGGGGGAAAGGTTTCATAGTTTCTAGGGTTGGAAGGGACCTGAGTAGATCATCTAGTCTGACCCCCTGACATAGGAGGAAAGATTACTGGGGTCAAACAGCCCCAGCAAGGTGTTCATCTAACCTCCTCTTAAAGATCCCCAGGGTAGGGGCCAGCACCACTTCTCTTGGAAGTTGGTTCCAGATCCTAGCTGCCCTGACCGTGAAGTAGCGCCTCCTGATGTCTAGCTTAAATCTACCCTCTACCAGCTTGTGACTGTTATTCCTGGTCACTCCTGGCAGTGCTTGGGGGAACAGGGACTTCCCCAATGCCTGCTGATCCCCCCTGACTAGTTTGTAACAGGCCACTAGATCCCCCTTCAGCCTTCTCTTCTGGAGGCTGAACAGGTTCAGGTCCCGTAGCCTCTCCTCGTAGGGTCCCCTGATCATATGAGT
>NW_017728886.1:171281332-171307875 GCF_001723895.1 Crocodylus porosus | reverse complement strand
CTTGGACACCTGGCTCCCCTCCCCTCCGGGACCTCAGTGCTTCCCTGACTATTGTCCTTAGCTCATTGAAGTTCTGTTGCCCAGGTGGTCGAGCACCCACAGCCCCCTCACCAGGTCATCTCCCATGGCCAGCACCAGGTTGAACAAGGCATTTCCCCTGGTGGGGCTGTGCACTTCCTGGGTTAGATGGAGGTCCTGCATTCTGGCTAAGAACCTACGTGAGCGGTCAGACCTGTCTGACTGTTCTTCCCAGCAGATGTCTGGGAAGTTCAGGTTCCCCATGACTACCACATCCTTAGACTTGACTACCTTTGTGAGCTGACCTAAGAATTCTTGGTTGAGTTCTTCCCCCTGGTTGGGAGGTCTGTAGTAGACCCCCACTGTTAAGTCTCTTTCTCCTCAACTGCATTGTAATCTAACCCAAAACACTTCAGAGTGCCCTTCCTCTGATTCTTTATTAAATGATGAGGGCCAGACTGCTGACATGGAAGGAGCTCCTGAGCAAGCAGCAGGCAGAGAGAGACTACACTCCCGGGGATTACGAGGTGGTAGCCTTAGAGCTGAGGTAGGGTCTAGTGGTTTAGGGGCGGTGGTGGTCTCAACAGGCCCAGGAGCAGGGCAGAGATAAGAGGCAGAGAGGACTCCAGTCCAGGAGCAGGGCAGATTGAACAGTAACATCTGCGAGGCATGGGAATGGTGTTGCGGTTGCAGCCATATAATAAGCCCTTAATGCACTTGAGTAGTGCCACCTGAATGACAGCATGGGATTAGTGATCTTTGGGGTAGCCTCCCTTTCCAAGGATCTAATAACAGCAAGTCATGGCAGGGGAGGTGAGGGGGAGCAAGCCTGAGAAAGGAGGGCATATTAGGGAATGAGCAGTCACTGGGGGGCATAGTGGACAGCCCTGGGATCAGCACCTCTACATATATGTGCTAAACAAAGTGGTGTGCAGCATGGCAAGAGTTGCATCCAGTGGAAATTATATGAATTGGGAAACTTGGGGGAACATAGAGGTGACCAAGTCTAATTTTTGAGGGCAGAGACTCCTTGAGTTGGTCTGTAAGCACTAGGTTGCACACTGTCTGATCTGTGGCTCTTGGGGTGTATGTAATTGCAGGATCCATCTCCCAGGAATTTGGACTACAGTTTATTCACAAAATGGAAGGCAGGAATGAGTGGGCAGTGACATGTGGCAACTTATGACCCAGGAATAAAGCTTCTGGTCAGGGAGAAACATGATCCAACTATTTCAGTGATCTCCAACAGTCCCAGGGATGTATCATCTGAAAAGT
The DNA here is from genome assembly GCF_001723895.1 of Crocodylus porosus. Taxonomy (NCBI): domain Eukaryota; kingdom Metazoa; phylum Chordata; order Crocodylia; family Crocodylidae; genus Crocodylus; species Crocodylus porosus. The sequence continues at coordinate 171,306,582 of NW_017728886.1, read as the reverse complement.
ATCACTTCATTCACAGACAGTTAAAAACACTTTATATTTTACAAATATTAATAAATATGAATTCCTGATATGAAATCTTAACATTTAAATCATATTTATCTCATGACATTTCTAAAAAATGAGATTATTAAGAAATGCTGTCCTTCAGATAGAGAATCAAAATGTGTGAATAAAGAATTGGCAATAAGAAACTGACTGCAGCCTCATAACTATTCACATACAGAAGCGTGTGTGCAGGTTCATATTTTAAATAATATGCAAATGGAATACTACATTTTAAAATTGTTTGGTATATAAAAGTTTTTAAACTGATAATTCATTTAAGCACTGAGTTTTAAATTAGTTATTTTATGACTGCTCTCTTTAAGCACAACTCTTCTGAGTTTTTAAGTAAACAAAGCTGCACCTGACAAAAGGAAGTGGCTGGAGGTATATCTTCACAAAGCCCCTGATGATGTTCCCTTGACATGTGCTGTCCCAGTTTTATAAATTAGAAATCTGGTCATCTCAGTTTAGTCTCTAAGCAATGCCAGCTGTCTCCTCTCTCTAACGCTTCTAAGATGCTTTGAAGCTGTTTCTGTATTGTGTTGGCAACATTAGTGCAGAAAGATTTGAAGAATATAATAGCAGAAAAAGGTTACCCAGGCTCACATAATTGACTGTACCAATATAAAATATTGCCTTCTCTCTGTTTTGTAACAAAGTAGATATTGCTTTCCTTCAGATTTGAGGAGAAACAAAAGTAAGGCTAAAATGTCTTTTCTGTTAACTTTCTAAGTTAAAGGCAGCAAATCTATTGCTTTGTGCTCTTCTATGATTATGTAGTGCATTCATCCTTCTGCAAAGCTTAAAATATAGTAACCTTCTACCTTAAGAGCTCAGGTATTTCCTTCCAAAAATCAGGGGGGCAAATAGTTATTGGGAGGTGAGGGGGGAGCGGCTAGGGAGGTGGCAGGAAAACCTGTTGGTATAAAGGGAAGGGAAATGAACCTATTCTTTCAGTGTTTGTGTTCTTTAAAAAAATATATAGTGGCATTCATACCTTGGAGGCACAGGCTGAAAATATTGAACATTCGCTCAAAAGGGACGTTAAATTGGGAGGCGTGGTTCCAGAAAGGACCACGGGGAAAGAGGGGGTATTCACCGTGGCTTCCATCTTGTATGTACACTATAGTAAGCATAAGATTTCATCAGGTAGGAAGGCTGATCATGAAAGAAGAAAGAGGGAGTGAGATGCAGAGGCAGTTGGATATGTAGGGAGACCAAGGAACCACTATAACTGATGGCTTTTATTGGGCAAACTGCTGATGGAGCCTGCTCTAAAGGGACTTCAAGACAAATAAAGATTTAAGTACACAATATAAAGAAATGAATGTCCTGCCCAGAAAAGTTTGAGGGACCCCAAGGAAATGGCTCTTTCTAATTACAACAGCATATTCTTCACTTAAGTGTGTGTTTTTAAGTCAGCCCCTCTTACCGCAGACTATATCACTTGTGAAGTGTGGAAACTGGCTCTTTTTATTGTGAGAGAGAGAAAAATTTGGGGAAAAAAATATGAATGATAAATTTTTGAACTGATATTAAAAGCTCAGGCACCAGTTTAGGCATTTCTTCTTCCAACGTGTCATAATAAGTTTACCAATTGCATTGTAAATTGCTTGAAATAAAAAGGAAAAAAAAAGTGCACTGCAGCAATAAACTGTTAATCATATGCTAACTTGTACCTAGGGATCTTTGCTTTTTGTGAGACAAATGATTCCTGAGTTTACTGGGGTGGAGGAGGGGAGGCTCCTTTCTTCTTCTGTTCCCATCTGGTCACAAGCAGAGCGTGGGAGGATAATTATTGTGAAAATATAGAGGGAAACTATATGAGGACCTCCAGACTTATGCACTTTTTGTGTAGCACCCATATTAGTCTATTTAATTCAGGCAAGAAAAACAATTCTCAAAGGAATTGAGTAAGTCTGGCCACAATCCTCCCAATACCTATAAAAATGAGTATGATGAGATTGACACTCTTAAACAACAGAACTTAAAGGGATGTTTCAGAAGTGCTGTTAATCAGGTATGCACTTTTCAGCTAATTATCTGGCAAGAGTAAAAAAAAAAAGAAAAAACGAAACACTTTGGGGCTCATTACAAAATGGCCAATGAGGCAAAGTAAACTAAAAATGCCACTACGTAAGGGTTCCAGTCAAGCAATGAAAGCTCAGAAGAATTCTCAAAAAAATACTAATCATTGTACATATGACTATAGTCCTGTCTGATAAAAGGGAGGGAATAATAAAAACACTAGCTGGCAGGCATTACAGAGGTGAAAGGGATAAGCTTCTGAAGAAATCCATAAATTATTTATTGAAGTTTCCACTGTATACCCAAAAAGCTCACTGGGCTAGCGACAATGATTAAATGTTCAGCATCTACACTGAGATGCTGAGGTTTTAATGTCCTGAATATTGATTGTATGATGAATCCCAACCATTTGTTTCCTGCAGTTGTTCACAAGAGGAGAGGGAGAAAGGAAAACACTGCATAAGATTTGTATAGGCAAAATAGGTTCTTAATGGCTTTGCTGAAGGGAGAGCCTCCTTTTTCTGCCTATGCATGTCACTAACAAAGCCTAAAAGCCCTTCAAGCTTGTTAAACTGCATGGCTTGTAAGGGTTATTAAGCATGTAGCTTGAATATTACTGTTAGGAAGGGAACTTTTAAATAAAAATATCTGGATCCTAAGGTGATTTTTTAAGATAAGGCTTTCTTTTTCTTAAATCATCTTTTAGCACTTGGAAAAAGCATCTTTATTTCCATGAGAATATATACATAGATCTGGCTAGCGATGGACATGATCTTGATGATAATGTTAGCATACAAATATAACTTAGAGCTGGAATCTTCCCTTGATGGCAGTTACCTGTGTAGACCAGTGTTGAGCACTGTGAGGTTTCACTCTCAGGAGTTTTATGGCTATCATTCTGTTGCTTGGATTGAAGTGACTTTGTATTGCTTAGACTAGCCATGGGTTTAGCCTCTATGCATGAGGAAACTTCACCTATACAAAGATATATTGATGCATTCCTGGAGCTAGGACTGCTCATGCAATGACTCTTTCCCATCTTCCTGAAGTTGTGGCTGCAGTGGTTTCTCATGTGCAGTTAACTGAGAGGATAAGTTTGGCATCTTGAAATGTTTTATGTAGTAATATTGTCATCTCAACTGGGCAGACAATCACTGTGAGGTTGGCAAGGAAGATTATGCCATATCCTTCCATCCTAACCTTACTGCTTCCCATTCGCAGATCCCCTGCAAGGGAATTCTGAAGAACAGAGCTTGTAGGGAAGTGGTATACTACCTTCCTCTTCACTGCCTGGGATAGGATCCATCGTATTGAAGCCTGCAGAAATGGATCAGAAATTGCCTATTTGATCCCAGGGAATAGGATTGTAGACATTCTCTGAACAGGGCACCTAAACCTGGTCGAGTTAGATTGCCTAAGTCTCCCCATTGGCTGTATCTGATGCTACATATCTATTCATCAGATAAGTTTTGGAGGGGGGCGCAAAATTTAATCCCCTCTTAGGGCCAAGTAACTAAGTTTCTAGTGTTTTAATGCCGAAGTCAATGATGTCGATGAAACCATTTTGAATCTGGCCCACACAAGCCAAAGAGAAAATATGCATGTGCACATGGGGCTAGGGATCCCTCCCCACTGACACGTTACATCACCATCAACAACACTCCTGAGGCTAAATTGAGCTGTTGTAAATGGGCACAGATCCCATATACTTCTGTGGGAGATCAGCTTTTGACAGCAACAAAGCAATGTAAAAGTGACAGGGCTTTTTCACTAATGCCACAATTTATACCTCCACTGACTATGACCCACTGTTTTTTAAATTCAAAGCTTTTTCTTTTAGTTTTTACTGTCATTTTAGAGCTGAGGGTCTCATGACGCCCCCTAGGTAAACAGCAACATAGCATGTTTGTAGAGCATTCAGTTATTTCACACGGTTACATTTTATTTTTCCATATCAGCAGGGATATAGGAGAGACAAACAGTAACTAGCTCATGATGACTGTTAAAGGATTGAATTACTGCTACTTATTTTGCCTCTGGATGTACAGACAGCAAAAAGATTAGCCTGGCATGTTATTTTCACCTTTCATGCCCATCTATTCTCTAGTGTTCTTTATCATAAAAAGTGTGGTAGAGGGGAAAAAACAATTAGAAATAATGGGTTTTACTTGGCTTGCCATAGGCATATGGGGAAAAATTATCCCTGTGCCTTATTTCAGATTTAATGTCAGCTAGTAACCTAATGAAAGCAATCCCATTTCTCCATTTATGCTTCAGATTTATTGATTTGTATGTATTAAATTGGTGTTTTAAGAGTTAAAACTGTAATTTTGAAGAATCTCCCTTCTGCCTTATAACTCAGCATATGTATATAAGAGTCTGCTAGATGCTAGACCTCATATGATCAAAACTATTTTGATATTCTGTCCTTCATGGAAAGTAAATGATAAAACATTGATTTGTAAAGGTCCATGGCTATGCACATGAAAAAAACCATCACATGGAATAAAGATTAAGCATAACTACTCCTCAGACACAAAAATGGATCAAACAGTTTTTCTTACACAATGTGATCATGTTCAGTCCATTAGCAGCTAATTCCTCATATAGACATCATCAGACTATTAGATCAGCATTCATTTACAGGGATATCATATTGAAAGAAGAAAGGAGTCAAACTCTTGTGAAAGGAGACAAACTCCAAATTTCTTACCCCCAAGAACAGACACATATATCAGGGTGACTACTTGTATATTCAATAGTCCCATTTTCCTTAAGAAATGTATTGTTTAAATATCATAGGATACCTCTCTGTCTACAGATCCAAACACAGGTTGGATATGGAACCTGCCTTTTTATCTGGTGTATGTTTGATATAACCAATCAACATATTAAAGTATTTGGAAATAAGCCTGTTCTCTAATATTGTGAAATTGGATCACAGTTATGTAGGATACATTCCTAGCTGATGGGCTAAGCTCATAAGTGGGGGAGGGGCTATAAATGATTTTTTTTGGGAAAGCTTTACTGAAAGATGAACAGTGTCTACCCTGGAAAAATTTATGGGGACAGGACAATAACTGAACTATGATATCACAAAATATGAAATTACACCAGTTGAATAATTAAAAGGGACAGCTTAATCAGAGTGTTTAAGCATTTTTGGTAACATTTAGCTTCAACATCTAATTAAAACTTGAGAGAGATGACTACATTAAAGTTTTATATTCCCTACCCCCTGCGGTTAAATTGTGAGAGTTTTGCTTTTTTTTTAAAACTTTTCCTGAATCTCAGTTCTTCAGCTAAACTACTGAAGACCAGATATGACATTCTTGATGTTCCTAAGTATAAAATATTAAATGAGACTGATCTAAGCACCTGTAGTAAAAATAAATAAAAATTGGCAATTATAAGAAAAAGTTCCACCAGGTCCAGTGGTGTAAATGAGTGTCACTCCAAATCACCAGGCAGTGTAGGTTTGTGGAGATGCCAGCTGGTTTGCCACTATAACAGAGTATTAATTTAGAAGACATTAAACTTGGTTCTTCAAGAGCCTTACCAAGATTTTAAATTATGGCTTTATTTGATACACTGGTTGTAGAAAGGGGAGGGAAAAATCTGCAGTGATTTTTTTTTCTATTGCTCAAGTTTAATTTTATTTAAAGGTTCCAATGAATTTTCTATTAAAGCCTAATAAGCTAAGAGTTTTTTCTTTGAAAAAGAATATCATGTGCATTACTCTAATTCTTGGTTGCATGTTCCAAACTGCCATAGGTAACTTTTGAATGCAGACATATTTATGAGGCATAGCTTGTAGGCATTAGGTTCTTTTAAAGGGTGATCACATTGATGTAAAATGATTTTCTGAAAGGCCTGAGGTAAAACTTGAGGCTATTGTTGCAAACACATAAGAGAGTTCTGCCTTTGGATGTGAATATATGACTTCTACTGAAGTGAGTAGAAGTGACGTATACACATCCAAAAGCTGAATTTGTCCCACGGGATTACAATCAAAGTTAAATGGTCAATCACCATTCTACCTACTATACATTTTAAAGTAAAACTCCTGTTCAGTAAGACATTCTAATCATTGCATCTATTTGTAAGAATGTTTAATTACTTAAAATCATTTTAAGTGATTTACTTCTAAGTATTTTAAATATAATCATTATCAATGCCAGGAACAACCTTCCTAAAATCTGCTGATGCAAACTAGGAGTGTAAAGTTCCCCATTTAATGCTTCAATATAAAAATACTACTTAATTTTTGTAAAATCTGTTGTTCAGGGTTTTACAAAGGGGATTATAATTTATTTACATTTAAAAGGGATTTTTTATGTTGTAATCTGATAAGAGAACCATGAAGTTACAATAAGATTAAAAACTTCATGCTAAAATAGAAATGGGTAATGTATACAATCACATTCTTGTTCCAATTATTCAGATACAGCTTGGTCCATATCTGTAGTCTTGTTAGTTTTTTGCCATGATAAAGTGTATATTTTGTGTGACCTTTCTTCATAATAAAAAAAAAAGAATAAAAATATTATTATAATAATATAAAAATACTGTATCTAGAAAGATACGTTTTGATATATAGCAAATGAAAAACAGCAGTTCTCACATAAATAGGGAGAAGTTCTTCTATAGGGACAGAAAATTATTTGGACATGTGGGTCACTTAGGGATTTTTGGTGAGCTATTGCAGGCCTGGCTAGCACACTGACCTGTACCACAACAGCTCACCAAAATGCCTTAAGTGGCTCTGCCCCAGGTCCTGGTCCTGTGCTGTCACCGCCTGGTGATCCTAGGGTCTCCATGAAGACTGGCTTAAGACCCATGTAGGCAGGACATGCTTGGCTGGGTGGATGGGATGGGGCCACAGGCTGGCAGGGAGAGACATCTGGGAATGGGATGGGTGGGTAGGGCCAGGGCTAGGGCTGGGATCGTGGGGCAGTGACATCATGAGGTTGTGGCGCACAGCAAAGCCATGACCTGGTCCTAGCATGTCTGTCTCCATGAAACTGCTGCCTGTCTCAGAGATATGTGGGCAAAGGATTGTGACACTGTTCTGGATCCTGGCCCTGGGCCCTGGCCACATGCTGGCACAGCTTCCCACTATCCTGCAGCTCCATCCCATCCACCCAGTGGAGTGTGCCCTACTGCAATGGTCCCCAGCCAGTCGCCTGGGAGACCCTGCCTGCCCACTCTATGGGGTGTCCCCAGTGATGGGTGCAGGGCAGACAGGATGGGGTACCTGGGCAGTGTAGACAAGTCTGGTGGCAGGAACAGCCAGCAGTAACCACTGCCACTGGGACTGCTGGGAAGTGGAGTCTGGCAGCTGCACTGCACCAGTCCCACTGTGCGCCAAGGGGCAGCAGGGCTGGCCGCCCAAGCCGCAGCCCTGGTAAGGTTGAGAGACCCGCCTCAGGTCGGATGGAATCATTAGTGGGCCAGATCCAGGTCTCAGGCTGTAGTTTGCCTACCCCTGGGCTAGAAACTTCTATGTGAAGTATTAAGATTGATACTACAGAGATATAGAAGATGCTGTTTCTGCTATGTCCAGTGTGAAAGAGTAAACAGCAATGCAACAAAAAGAGCCGGAGAACGCCGCTTCTGGAGCTATTACCATATTAGGACAGAAGCTCTGGGAAAAGAAAAAAAGAGAAGGGAGTCTCAGAAAGGGAGAAGAAAAAAAAAAGAGCTTCTGAAGGAGAAAATGAGGGAGAAAAAAGATCTCCAGGAGATAAGACACTTACCTCAGGATTTTTCTCGTCACTGGACAGAGTGGAGCTCTGAGAAGGAGGGGAGGATCCCTGAAGGGGCACTGGAGAGGTGACTCGCAGCTGTGCTGAAAAGTAAACAAAAAAACAAAAAAAAGAGAAGAGTGAATTGACTTACTCCCACAAGCTTAGTGAAAACAACTGACCACAAGGATTCAAGGCTTTAGGCATCCACCAGATGAAAGGTACACACTCAGGATAGCAAAAGTAAAGAGAGAAATAACAAGGCTTGAAGAGAAAAGCCTGCTCTAAAAAGAAGAAAAAAAAGGAAATAAATGGACAAACCAGAGTTAAAGGGACTTTGTTTACTAACACCAAGTTCAGTCCAACCAAACTTAACCGATCACGGTTAAATAAGAACAGTATGTAGAAAGAGTTACGAAGTTGATATAATTGTTATTAAAAAAAAAAGAAAAAATGACCACTCCTGTTTAAAGATAATGAAAGTTTGTATAGTGTTATACAGAATAAAGATAAAGACTGGTGCTAATTTGCATCTGATTGTGAATATATATATCAGCGAGTGTGTGGGAATAATTGAATGAAGTTTTCCTCTATAATACCGAGATTCCCAGTAGAGACACCCAAAGAGCAAAATAAAACAACAAATATGTATATAACAACCCTCCCGACAAGTGACATCATAAAGCAGAACATATTATAATAACATCTAAGACATGGCAGGCAGGCAAGTCAGGGTACTTACAGCTCTGTGGGAGATTATAAAAGGATACAGAGAGGCAAGGTCCATCATCACATCCAGTCACACCAAAGTGCAAGTGACCATATTTTATGGTTAAATCAAGGCATCAGATTCCTTTTCTTCACTCACACATACAGTTGGAGGGTTACATTTTCATGTATATCTCACACTGTGAAACTGAGCTACAGATATTTTAGTTTTGTTTCACTGTGGTCTATAATAAATTTATGTAAATGTCAGAACATGTTATTCTGTCTTATTTTATTATTTTTGCATCTTGACTTTCTAGTGGTTATAAAAATGTGGATATTTGCGCACGTAAACTCTTTGATTCACCATGGTAATGGAACATATGTTCTAATCTATTATCTGAGGCACATTACCATGGCATCTCAATAATAATTTATTTACTGTATCATCTGTATAATGTATTTATGTTGGTTGGTATTATATTTGTCACTCTTTTGGGCAAAACCAATGCTTTTAATGCCAATGAATGAAACAACCATATATTATTTGAACAAATGAAGCCGTCTTAATCTTTGTTATCCAATGGATGTTAAATGAATGAATATATCAACAATGGTTTGTCACACCTGAAGAGTGCTTAATATTTGTACTATTTCTAAACCATACTTATTAGCACATCTTCCCACTAGAACTTTTAATAGGATTTCCATGGTGCTAAAATACAGATCGTTTCTACTGGAAGCATGAAATTCATTCAACAGTGTTTCTGTGCTGTGCATACTGTTACAGATATTCTTTTTAGTTCTGCAATATACCTGTCCTAAGAATTTGCTGAGATTTTCTGCTCAAGAGACACGGTAAATATTTATTTTGTGCTATTTTATAACCTGATTCAGAGAAAATGGGTCAAGAAGGCTGGTGCCTGGGTGCAGGCTTGCAATGACTTGTGGTGTCAACTGTGTTTCATTCACAGGACTAATGGATAGAAATGGCTGTGACTGAGGGCCAGTTACAGATTGTGACAATCAAACACTCAAGCTGTCACCATGAATCTCCTGATGAGGCCAAGTGAAGGAATTTCTGAGAAATTTGCCTTGGAGCTGTTAAAAGAAAATGTTTGCAGACCATTACTTGGCTCAGTGAAAAGGTAAGGTTTCCTATAATAGAACCAGACAGACACTTGCTTTAGTAACCAGTGTGATTATGAACCTCTAGTGCAGGGTCTGGAGTGATTGTTTGAATATATTAACTAATTGCAAATGTTATTAATTGCTTTCCAATACTGAGTGATGTATTTATATCTAATCTTCAAAAAAAATATAATTATATTCCAGACAGTTATTCTGTTTGCTAACCCTGGGTTATATTTCATTTCAACAAGAACATGTTTATGCCTTCCTAACAAAATGCTTCTTAAACGGTACAGGTGTTTCTTAGAACATTTCTCTGCCTCTGTGTGCAGAAACCTCTGGGGTGAACAAAGTGCAAGGACCCTAACATTAATGGTTAAGAGTCCTCTACACTTGGGCCCTTCATTCAACATGACTGCTATAAATGGAAAAAACTTTGGTGCACACAGGACTTATCTAAATTTGCTTTGAGTAAGATTAGATGAGGTTTTGGCAAAATACCTGAGTTCTCAGCATAGGTGGTTGCTATCAATTATTAATTTCCCTAGTGTAGAGACAATTTGGGTGTGAAATTAAGAGCTTTGCTTAATTAGAGGGCAAGGTGATGTTATCTTATAAGTGTTTCATATGCCCCAAATCTTCCAAATACGACAGTCTCACATTAAGCATGCAGATTCAGTCACTTGGTGTAGTACCTACCCAAATAGGCATAGAATACCTTCAATTAGTCTTGTGTCCCTTCAGCAAGCAAGTCTTTCTCTCTCTTTTTCTGGCAGCACCATACTATCCCTGAGAGAGTTTGTCACCAGTGTGGCTTTCTTGGAGTCTGGTAAAATATGACCAGAGAATTCCCTAAGAGAGAGCATCTTTTGTCATGCTTCCACCCTGCAGTTGTTCATAAAGTGATAATTAACTGAAGACGGTACGCTGATTTTGATTATTAAGTAGCACAGAATTGCTACTTATGACACCATCTTGCCACAAACAAGAAATCTTTTGTTTTCTACAGCATCCCAACCATTCCCATTCTCCTGGTCATTTACAAGATCTCTTTCCGTACTAGTACATGTGACCATGAGAAGATTGCTCTGGCTAATATGACAGTTTCTTGAAATCCATACTTCCCTGCATCTCTTGAATTTACCTCTTCATCAACCCATTGTCCCTGGTGGCCTCTTCCGCATCTGAATCTTGAAGAGTACAAGGATAAGGACAGTATAAGAACTAGCAAAAGTAGTTCTCTGTGGCACAGGCAAATGTACAGTGCCCTATTATTCTGCCATCACCTACAAGTCACCCGCAAGCTGTGATTTACATATTTTTTTAAGAATCTTAATTGTAAATATTAATCGGCTAACAGTAAAACTGGTGATTTTGTCCTCTGTGCACTGATCTGTAGATGCACTCCTGTCCTTCTTCAGGTTTTGTTCTTACTGTGCTTGCTTTGAAAATGGGTTCCATTATGCTTGATTTTAGTCGGTGATACTACTACCACACTTGAATGATGATGAGCAATGCCAAATGTTGCCCCCCTCCAACTCAAAGCTACTAATTAAGATTAACATTGCCAAAAATATTGCAGTAGAACACTGGAAAATGAGCAAGTGCCTACCTAGGTGATAGAGGGAAGCTGGGAAGGGTGAAAAAAGAGCAGTGATGTGTGTGAAGTTCAGTTGTATTCTGACAAGAAAGCAGTTGTGTGGGTTGATTTCCACAGGCATGTATGACTAATACCTGTGCAGTGGACTCTTGAAGGAAATGACAGAATTCACATTTATATCTGATGTGAGAGGGAGAAGGAAAAAAATAATGAGAACGGGGGGGAAAAAAAAACCCAAAACTTTTTTCATTAAAAGCAAGAGCAGTGGTTCTACCCTGGGATCGTCTATAAGTGTCAAAGTGAGAACTAGAAACAGAATTCTGAATGAAGACTGACTGAAAGTAAAAAGCAGCAGATTATGGGCAAGTTTAGAGTAAACTCTTATGACAAGAGGTTTATCTGAGCACCATCAGGGACTTTGGACACATTCTGCTGTCCTAGTACAAACACCTATAATGCAGTATTTGCTACAGAAAGTGCACTTACTCAAGTGAACAGAAAAAAAGATTAAGTATCTAAATTGTTACTGTATATGAATGATCACCTTTTTCCTCTTGAGAAGCTAGAGTGACAAAAGTCTATCTTTCTTACCATGTACACAGTTATACCCCATAACTCTGATTGGATTTGTTCACATGTATAATAGAGATATACCTAACAGCTATCCAAAAGTGTTCTTTGTGCAATTGGATCTGGGTGGCAATTTAAAAGGATGCACCACATACACTGAAGTAAAAGATAATAAAAATTACAATTTTCCCAACAAACCAATGGTATATTTATTGGTATCTAAAACTCTCAGATTTATGCAGACATGCAAATAACATTTTGATTTGCCAAAGAAGGATTTTTGTAATGTTATGACTGACACACATTTTATGTTCGTGAATGATTTGTAAGAATATACAGGTATAGATTGTGAAAGATTGTGGTTCAGCTTTTGTGTATATCACAGGGCAAACTTCAGTATTTGAGTTTAACAAGGAACAATGAATATATGTGAAAATTCCATCATTTAGCCAATGTAATTAGTAGATGTTGGGGGACATGACTTTTTCTTGGTAGACAGCTACAGATACCTAAGATTTTGAAATTACACATAGAAACAGAAGCTGAAGACTACAGGAAGAGGCTTTTGGGCACAGATACGTCCTACATTCATAGGACTCTTATCACATAGGAAATGTCAACTCCTGACAGATCCCTCAGAGGGTAATGCACAACAATTTGAGGCTTCATGCCCTGCAGGAAATTCCTACCCATTCCCGTATATAAAAATACAAAATCCGTGCCTATGAGAAATAATGACAGCCAGTGATTAAGTTCAGCAGTTCCCAAGATACTGTAGTTGCTGTAATTTTCCTTGTCTTAAATCCTAATGATGTGTATTCTCTTTTTACCTCTGAGGACTTATAATGCCAAATATTGATTATTCTTTAAGGAAGAAACAAACATATATAATATAATTCCATCAAGTTAAAGTCTGTATCTTTGTTTGAAATCTCAACTTTATATAGTACATGACTTAACTATGTCAATTATCCATGATTCTGTAAGGGATAAAGTCAGGCACATATATTCTGGAAGTTTTCTCCATTGCTGCACTGGAGTGAGATAGCTTGTCTTGCTTCTCTCTGGGCACGTCTACACAAGATGTTTTATGATGCAGTAGAGCAAATTACTGTGCAGTAAGTGTCACCATCTACATGTGCAGATGCTTACTGTTCAGTAATTTGCTCTACTCCACATTTAATGTAGATAGCAAATTAACTGTGGAGTTAACTGCACAGTAAGGCACATGTAGATGGCTGACCGTGAGCAAATTTGCTGCTGGGCAGCAGGGGGGCAGGAAACTGCTCTCTGGCTCTGGGAGCTGCCTGCTGCTTGGGCAGGCTCCAGTGGTGGATCCTGGGCTGAGACAATGCCCCCTTGCCCTGGCAGCAGGGAGCTCCAGCTTTGTGATTGCACCAGTGGGGTAGCTATCAGCTGGGGGCTCACTGCTAGCTGTCCCACTGGTGGATTGGGGTAAGGGGGTGAGACCTGCCCTTCCCATGCAGCTCTTTCCAAGCCCGCTATGCCCTGATTGGAAAGTGGGGGTTGGGAGCTCCCTGCTGCCAGGGCAGGGGGACATTGTCCCAGCCTAGGCTCTGTCATTGAAGCCTGCCCTGGCAGCAGGCAGCTCCTGAGGGCAGGGAGCAACCTCCCAGCCTTCACCAGGGGACAGCTGTCTCCTGGCCCCGTGCTCCATGCCAGCCCCTGGGCTAGCAACCGGGGTGAGCCTGGTGATCCCCCTGGCTGCTGCAGCAGGGCAGAGCAGGTCAGGAGCAAATCTGCTCCCAAATGCCTGAATGTGTAGACACCTGCCCAGGGTGGGCTTACTCCACAGTAAATTACTGCAGAGTAAACCCATCCAGTAGTATTTGCATGTGTAGACACCCCCCCAACCCTAAGAGTATATTTGTCCCTCACACCAAGTTAGACAGACCGTATACAGTGAGGCTTCTTGGAGAGGCTGAGGCTTTCTACTGAATCCCAGTATATGGTGCCATGCTGCGAATGTAGGTTCATGGAAGAGAGGCAAGCAATGAGTGTGCTAATTCCCAGGTGTATCTACATGAGAAGTTTACTGCAGAGCTGCCTAATTAGATCCATAGGAAGGTCTCAACATCTATACATGTGGCTCTATTAGGCTGCAGGAAACTATTTAACACTGCTGCAGGTTAGTACTTGTAAATACAAATACTATCCTTTGCCAGCATTCTTTATTGTGTAGCAATGCATGAGTAGATGCTGATGGGGCTGGCTGGGTTGTGAAGGTGGTTCAGTGTGGGGCTAGCTGGCAGGCAGCTGGGTTGAAGCAGGAGTTGCTCTGACTTGGCTCAGTGTGCTACAGTCTGAGGTGCATGTGCAAATGAAGCACCCGGGAGCAATAAACTCTGGCACAATATGCGCATAGTTTATTGATTTATAGTAATAGCACATGTAGATGCACCCTCTGTGATTTAGGAATCTATGGTGGTTAATACTTCTTGCTCTACCAGTGGAGGTGGGTTTGGATTCAGCCCATGAGGAGCCCTGCAATTCACATCTGGGCTTGGAGGGTTGGGGTGGGGGGGGGCAAAGGAGTTTGACACCCATTATAGAGGATGTACATATATATGCACACACATATGAGACAAGTGGTCTTATAGTTTCAATTAAACATACCACGACTGTCCAAAAGTAATTTTTACTTCTTTATCATGGGGATGTATTAGGGAACTGTAGGTCTTTCAGGAACTACAGCCTTTTTTGCTCTATTAAATCTAGTATGTTTGGTATGGATGACACAGACAGCATTGCTTTTGAGATGTTCTGCACATTTATTCATTGTTACTATGAAAGGAAGTATCCTGAAATACAAATGTCAGTAGAAATTAATGTTGATGATCCCTACCATACATCTGTAATCAGCTTATTGGGTACAGTGTATCAATAAAGGAACAATTTGCTAACTGGAAATTGTTCTCCATTGTTGTAGCTGACCTTTGAAGGCTGTGCTGTAATAGTACTTCAAATTTCAAAAGATGTGATCCTTACTCAAAATTATGGATTTTTGCATGGATTCATTTGAACTGTAATTGATTGTCTAACATAGAGACCATGCAATGTAATTTATTTGGCACAGTGTTATTATCAGCTAATTTAGTATATAATTATAATCAGTGTGGTTCCTTTCAACTACCCTTATGAGCTCAAAAAGAATAGGAGGATTTACAGATGTCTCCAGCAGAGAAGAAATCACTTGGCATTCTAGAAGAGTATTAGGTTCAAGTTTTTAATTGTTCCCTGCAAGATTTATTCTTATCTTTATTTTAAGGTGCCAGAAATTATTTTAAGTTTCAAAGGATAATTCTGTGTTTCTTTTCTCATACATCAGAAACTAAAAGAATCAGCTGTGCAACATAATAGTTTTCCTGTTGCTGACTTCACAAATACATGTACAGTAAATAATTAGCACATGTATTCTATATAATCGCTAATTACTATGTGAAAACTAAATGCAAATATTCCAAAACTGGATCCTAGAATTAAACTCTTAAATACAAAAAATGCAGCATGATTGTCAGGCATACTGAATAGCAACAACTTCTCTTGACACTATTGAGAAATGAAGATTGTCACCACCAGGGCCACTACAGTAATGTAATTAAAGAACCTAAACACCGGTTTAAAAAACTAATTTTTATTTCAAAGTATATGGTCTGTAGGTTTTTTTCCATTGGCACACCAGAGTCGGGTGGTTTATTTCTCACTCCTTCTGAATAGTGTATTAGTCTTTGTACATTATTCTGTAACCTCTATGGTTTCTAGAAGTTTGCAGTTTTGAGTAGTTTTCAATTTGGCTAGTGAATGATATGTACTAGTTAAACTTTGGTTGGGGTCTGTTCCAACACCCAGGCCCCTGGCAGACCCACTATATTTACCTGAATATAAGACAACCCTTAATTTAAGAAGACTCCCCAGTAATTAGATTTTATTAATGGAAAACGCTTGCTACCTGTCCCCATTACTTACCCACTGTATACCTGCCCCTGCTCACCCCTTGTGTCCCTCCCACCACACTGCTTCTGTTTCCCCAGCCTGAGGTCCCTGCCCTCCCTTTCTACCTCTCCCTGCTGCCCCTCCATTTCCCATTTTTGCTTCAGCACCAGCAGCCTCCATCCCTGCTGCAGCCTGGGGCACAAAGCATGGCTGCAGCGTGGCCCTGAAAGAGTGGCGAAGAGCCAGAACTTCTGCTACAGGTTTGGGATATGCTCTGTGCTCCAGGCTGCAACAGACATGGTGCCTGCCAGCACCAGAGCAAAGAAAGGAGGGAGATGAGTGTGTGTGTGTGGGGAAGACAGGGGGCAGTGAGGGCCTGAGACTGCAGGGGAGGGGTGGTGGTGGGGCAGGCAGCAGCTGCAGCTCCAGTCCTAACAGGGGGTTGGTGCCAGAGCCATAGTAGCTGACTGCCCTTTGCTGCCTCATACTTGATTATAAGATGATAGACTTTTCCCCCTATGTTAAATGGGGAAGAAAACTTCATTTTTTTTTAATTCAGTGAATATGGTACATTTAAAATGCAATTAATGTGTTAATGGAGAAATACATTTTAATGTGCCACATGTTCAAGCAATTTATCACTCAATAATGGACTGCAAAAATGGTGTTCTGGACATAAGGACACTACTTGTTCAATGTAGAATATATTTGCAGCTCTTTTGTATTGTGCTTTAATTTGAATGTGTGCAAGAATGTTAGCAATATTACCTGTTGCTTGATGGAAGTGTCTGCCAGATGCTTGAGTGAAGTTAATATGAATCTTTAATCCTTAGTGGGTGGCAGATATTATTATATAAAATCTCATTCATTTTTTGATCCTTGAAAATCAAGTAAGCAATATTTTATAAGGGTAAAATTCACTCCAGTGTAGATGTCCTATGAAAGGTTCTTCATATCACTTTAATTCAGGGGTGGGCAAAATACAGCTCTCAGGCTGGATCTGGCCTGCCAGGACATTCTATCCAGCCTGTGGGGCCCCTAAAAGTTTTAGAAAATTAATTAATTTTTAGAAAATTAATAAAATCAAAGATGACAGGCAGCCAGTGGCAGCAGAACCCAGGAAGTGCCGGTGGCAGGAACCAGTGGCTGAGCAGTAAGGCCTGCTCAGCTCCACCCCACTCCCAGGCTCCCACTCCTCTTCCCACTTCCAGCCTTCAACAGGAAGCTTCTGTGGCTTGTGACCTCATGACCCTGGAGCTGTTTCCCATCCCACCTCTGTCCAAGTGGAAAGTAAGATAAGATCAGATGGAGGGAGGGGGGGAAACTGCTGTGTACCACCCAGCAGCTGAGAGCCCCATTGTGTTTCTCAGGCCATGCTGGAGCCAGAGCGGGAAGCAGTGGATGGGGGGAGAGGGATCAGAGGGAAGCAGTAGCAGTGGGGGGGGGCTGCAAGGGGACTGGGGGGGCCATAGGGAGCAGTGTGGGAAGCAGTAGAGGCCACAGGGAGTGGTGGGGGCTGTGGGGAGCGGTGTGGGAAGTGGCAGGAGCCACAAAGATTGGCAGTGGCTGTGGGGATTGGCAACAGTTGTGGGGAGTGGCAGGGGCTGTGGGAAGTGGCAGTGGTGCAGGAAGCAGTACAGGCTGCAGAGAGTGGCGCAGGAAGTGGCAGTGGCATGGGGAGTGGTGCAGGAAGTGGGGAGCAATGAATGGCGGGGCCATGGGAAGCAATGGTGGTGGGTGAAGTGGCAGGCAAGCAGGGAAACAACAGGGTAGTGGTGGTGATGGGTGGGTGAGGAGCCCATGCAAGTACCCTAGGACTGGCAGGGACCCAGGGTGGGGCAGCAGGAGTGGGGAGACTGGGCACAGGGTGTGCCTGGCTGCATTACATGAGGCTTGCATGCAGTCCGCAAGAGCTGCATGTGATGGAGCTGGCAGTCTGGCCCCATCTTTCTCTTTCTCTCCTACCCCATCCACCTTAATCCCCCTGCCCCCCCACACACATGCACATACTATACAGTAGAACTGTATTTTGAGTTGTTATGCAGTCATCTGATCTATTAAATGACTAATGTATTAGACAGGGCTTTAAACTGACTTTGCTGGGGGACAGGGAAACTTCAAGTGGAGTATGCGTGGGGATTGGCACACAGAACAGATCCCACATAGAGGACACTAAGATGACTGTTTTTGAAAATGCTAATGGAACAGTTCTCCTGCAGCATCTCAGGAAATCAAGGGTGTCAGCTGGGGGCCTCAGCTGCCTGTACATCAATGCCAGGAGCATGGGGAACATGCAGGAGGAGCTAGTTCTCCTGCTCTCTAATGGGCAATATGACCTGGTAGGGATCACAGAGATCCTTGCATGATTGGAGCCTAGCTGTAGAGGGCTGCACTCTGCACAGAAGGGACCAAGCAGGTAGAAAAGGCAGAGGGGTTGCTCTCTATGTGAGGGAGCAGTATACCTCTCTGGAAGCTTATATTGGGTCCAGAGATAAGCAGCTTGAAATCCTCTGGGTCAAGCTTTGGTGGGGGGTGAGGGGGGTGAGTTGAGAGACCTAACTGTGGGCATTTGCTACAGGCTATTGAACCAAGGGAAAAAGCTTGATCTGGAGTTCTTTCAAGAATTTACAGAGGCCACGCGTGCAAGGGACTTGGTTGTCATGAACGACTTCAATTACCCAGACACAGATTGGGAGGAACACTCGGCTAGGTGAGATCGGTCATGTAGTTTCTTAACTGTAATTGAGGAGCTCTTTTTGATGGAGGAAGTGCAAGGACCAACCAGAGGTACCACTCTCCTAGACATGGTCCTGGCCAAAGGAGATGATCTAGTGTGTGGCTTGAACATTGAGGGTAGCCTGGGTGACAGTTACCATGAGCTCATTAGGTTCACCATCCACTGCAAGGTTGACAAATTAACTAGCAGGATTGAAGTCCTGGACTTCAGAAATGCTGACTTCAACAGGCTCAGGGCATTAGGAGGGGAAGTGATGTGGGGCCAAGGATGGAAGATGAATGGGTGCATGAAAGTGGTTGTTCCTCAAGGACATGATCCTCGAAGCACAAAAGAAAACTGTTCCCATGAAGAGGAAAGGTAGCAGAAGGTCTGGCAAGTCCTTTTGGCTCAGTAGGGACATTGTGGGCCTCTTGCAAAGAAAAAAGAGGCATACACACAGTAGAAGCTAGGGACAGTCTTTAAGGAGGACTATACTGGAAAGCTAAGGCAGTGACTGAGTTTAGGTTAACCAAGGGAGTCAAGAGCAATAAGAAGTCCTTTGTTAGGTATGTAGGGAGCAGAAGGAAAACAAATGGAAGTGTGGGGCCCCTGATTAACACTTTGGGCCAGCTGGTAATGGACACTCAGGAAAAAATGAATTCCTGAATGCCCACTTTGCTTCTGTATTTCAATGGACCAATGGAAAGACAAGTGAGATAAGGATCACAGTGGGGCCAGGTGGGAATGATAGCTTTCCCACTGTGGCTACTGAGCTGGTGCAAAACCAACTATAAAAGCTAGGCATTTATAAATCAGCAGGACCAGACGGACTTCACCCAAGAGTGCTTATGGAGCTGTCTGAGGTCATTGCAGAACCTCTGGCAAAACTCTTTCAGAAATTGTGGCACACAGAGGAGATCCCTGAGGATTGGAAGAGGGCCAACATTGTGCCCATCTTCAAGAAGGTAAAAAGGAAAAACCTGGGTAACTATAGGCCAATCAGCTTAACTACCATCCTAGGGAAAAAATCATTAAAGAATTTATGTGTGATATGCTCTTTGAGGATAAGATTCTGAATGACAGCCAGCATGGCTTTGTACGTCTTGTCTTACCAATCTCATCTCCTTCTATGAACAGTTCTCTTATTACCTGGATACAGGAGAGAAGGTTAATCTTATATACCTAGACTTCCAAAAGGCTTTTGATCTAGTATCCCACGATATCCTGTGGAAAAATTGAAAGATTGTGGGTTAACTGCTCAACAATTCAGTGGGTGGAAAACTAGATGCATGGTAGGACCCAGAGAGTTCTCATGAATGGATCTGTGTTGTCCTCGTGAGAAGTGACCAGTGGTGTCCCTCAGGGGTCTGTGCTTGGATCAGTGCTTTTCAACATCTTTATCAATGATTTGGATGTGAGGATGAAAAGCTCACTGGCCAAGTTTGCAGACAACACCAAGTTATGGGGGAGTATGGCCATGCCAGAAGATAGATTGCAGATGCAGGTAGACCTGGATAGGCTGGAGAGTTGGGTGGACTGGATACCAGAAGAAGTTCAACTCTCAGAAGTGTAATGTGCTCCATGTGGGGGCAAACAATTCCCAACATACCTACAAGCTTGGTGGTGACAATTTAACTTGTACCATGGCCAAAAGGGACCTAGAGGTAGTTATCAACCATCTCATGAACAGGAGCTGGCAGTGCAATGCTGTGACCAGCAGGGCAAACAATATGCTGGCATGCATTAATGTTGCATCTCATGCAAAACTAAGGAAGTGATATTCCCACTGTACTCCACACTGGTGAGACTGAAGCTGGAGTACTACATCCAGTTCTGGGTGCCATGCTTCAAAAAGGACATGGGAAAACTTGAGAGGGTCCAGAGAAGAGGCACCCTCATGATCAGGGATTTCCAAGACAAGCCATACAAGGAGAGGCTGAGGGACTTGGGCCTCTTCAGCCTAAAGAAAAGAAGGCTAAGAGGGGACTTAGTAGCGGCTTACTGTTACATCAGGGGAGTACATCAAGAACTCAGTGAATAGCTGTCCACCAGGGCACCCCTGGGGAAGACCAGGAGCAATGGATACAAACTCCTGGAAGGCCATTTCAGGCTCAATTCCCAGAAAAAATTCCTTCACAGTCAGGGTGTCCAGACTGTGGACTAAACTCCCTCCAATGGTGACTGGACAGTCACCTCGCTGGGGTCATTTGACCCCAGTTGTCTTTTCCTGTCTAGTGCAGGGAGACTGGACCTGATGATCTACAAGGTCCCTTCCAGCCCCTGTAACAATCTATGAATAGCTTTATGTAATATGTCACAGTACACAGTCCATTGTTTTTGATAAAAGGATGCCATTCAAGGTAATTAAGGAAGTCTTTTAATTTTTTATATATATTTTTAGCACATTGGACTAAAATTTTCTAAAAGTGCCAAAGTAATTAGGAGGGTATAAGTTGTAGCCATGTTGGTTTAAGGACATAGGCAGACAAGGTTCTTTGGGTGAATCTGATATCTTTTATTAGACCAACTTAACTAGTTGGAGAACAATTTTTAAGCAAGCTTTCAGGTTCAAAAACCCTTCATCAGGCTAAGGAAGTTTCAGCAGTTGATGTGTGCTCTTCCTGCATGGAATCAAAATTAAAAAAGCTAGGGGCTGGACTGGTATGCATACAAGACAGGAAGTCAGTGAAAATGTAGATTGAGGAGTCAATGGGTGAGAGACAGGCTGGGTGGGGCCTGTTACAAATATTAACAGACTTATTAAATAGGTGGCTAAAGACAGCAGTCACTTCCTTGGAGGAAGTGAATGATATGATGCTATTAGAATCCTTACTGATTTAGAGGAAGGTATGCAGAGGTGGGTCAAGTGCCATCATCTCAAGACCTCTAGAGAGGCTCTGTGGTTGGCAGAGGATTTTGAGTGTGCTCATGAAAAATTGGACAGGCCCAATAATAGTATAAGTGGGAAGACGGGAGAATGCCAGGGAGAGCGCGATAGTAAGGGACTCCACTAGCCAGTAGTGACAGGAGTCACCTACTTCAGATGTGGAAAGAAAGGGCACATGGCTAGGGATTGTCCAAATAGCCCGTGCCTATATAGTCCAGTAATATATATGCGGTGTGAAGGGAAGAATGAGTCCACAGTTGCACAGTGGAGATGATGGATTGTAGTCTGGGGACAGTAGCAGAGAGGCAATGACAGGCTAGGCTATCAGTGTTGGTGGAAGTGGCAGGGCATGTGGTTTGGGGAATAATAGATACCAGATGTGATCAAACCTTGGTCCGAAAAGGGTTAGTACCTTTGAGTGAAAAGGTGAGGTTGACACCCATATGGATGGTATGTTTGCATGGGCAAGGCTGCGTACCAAGGATGAAAGTACAGCTCACAATAAGAGGGGTCACATGGGACTGGCCAGTGGGGACAGTTGATGATCTATTACACCCTATGATTGTGGGTCAGGACTGGCCAGAGATATATCAATTGTTGGCAAAGGATCAGGAGCAAGTGGGTCCTATTGAGGGGCTGATAGGCCAGGAAAATGAAGAAGGGTCAGACAGGGAGAATGCTGACCTGTAGGACATGAGTACATTTGCTGGTGGGGCACAATTCTGGGAAGCCAATGGGAGGAACCAGCATTCTGAGCTGTCTGGGAGTCGGAGATTGCCAAAAGGGACCGACAAGTGATATGTCCAGAATTGTGCAACCAACTGTCATGGTGTGAAGTGAGAAAAGGTGTGTTGTTTCGGCTTAAAAGGGGGCAGCGAGATGGTGAAGTGTTAGCTCAGATTATGGTACCATGGGCTTATCGCCGTGATTTATTGTGACTGGCCCATGCCCACCCACTGTGGGGGGCATCTGTGTAAAGAGAATACTATAGCCCGGGTGACACATAGTTTCTTTTGGCCGTGGTGTTACCAGGATGTAGAACAGTTTTATAATCAATGCTCTGAATGCCAGAGGGTCAGCGTTGTCAAAGATCAAAGTCTTTGATTTCAGATGCCGATGGCAAAAGGTCAGAAGCAAAAGGTCAGAGGCTAACACAACAAACTCTGCAATTGTAGTCTATCCCTCTGTATTAACAGTGCTGCACGCACACACCCCTGTCTGTGCCTCATTTCAAATCACTTGAGCTCCCATACGAAAGAGAGAAACTGACCTTGACAACTCAGCACGAAAGATATCGGTACCCATGGTTACCCAGTAACGAGATAAAAATGAAACTCCAAATTAACTCACTTTAGTGAAGTTGTAAAATTAAATAATGTACTATGCTCACCCTCCTGTGACCAAACAGGACCAGTACCACCCAAGCAAAAATAACCCCCCTTTTTTCTGAAGCTTGAGCAAACAAAGAGAGCACAAGTGCCAACTCATTAATTATTCATGCCTGGCGTGCAGTAATTGGCCACCTGGCTAAGTATAACTTTGAAAGAACTTCCACCCAAAGGGGAGAACTGCGTATACACTCAAGCAGAACAATTTGTGGAAAGGCCATTCACAAATTTTATCTCCCCGCCTCTGATCTTTATCTCGATGTAACTCCGTCCTTGCTGGCTCTATTATCTCCCTCGTTATCTTTCTTATCAAGAGCTCTTGGTAATCTGCAGACTGCAATGGCTTATGTGAATCACTCGGGATCTGTAACGAGTAACTCTCTTACCCACCCTGTAAATGCTGGGTAACATGATATCTGCATGCTGTAACTAAATAAATCAACTCCTCTGCCTACGCTGCATCACATCAGTAGCGTAAATAAAATAAACTTTCTGTGTAACTATTATGCTTTAAATCATCTGACTCCTGCTCGCCATTAACACCACCTGTCCGGTCATAAATCCCCCCTCGTGCCAAGCCGGTCGTGCTGACCCAGGCTCGCAGGTCAAGGGTGCACCGGTCATCGGGGCATGACAGGCGTAAAGAAACCCCCTAGAGCAGTGGTCTCTAAACTTTTTTGATCATGCATCCCTATCAGTAAAAACATTTTTGAGCACCCCCCCAATATATGTATATTTATAGAAATAGAAATAGAAGTTCTAATATTTTCTTCCCACACCCCAATGGATTGTCTTGCGCACCCCACTTTGGAGACCACTCCCCTAGAGTGCCCTTGCAAGTTATGCCTGTAATTTCTGAACCTTTCACATGTGTAGCCCTGGATGTGATTGGCACATTCCCCAAAAGTGCGGGAGGGCATCAGTTTATATTAGTGCTGATTGATTATGCGACCAGGTATCCTGAGGCAATGCCCCTAAGGGTGGTCACGAGTTCAAAAGTGGCAGAGGAATTGTTGAATTGGATTTTGAGGGTGGGACTGCCGAAGGAGATCATTACTGACCAGGGAACAAATTTTATGTCCCATGTGATGAAGGGATTGTGCCAGGTATTGCACATAAGGCACCTGCATACAGCGATTTACCACCCCCAGACTAATGGTCTGGTGGAGGGTTTTAACAGGACATTAAAGGCCATGTTGAGGAGGTGTTCCCAGGTGGACTCGAGACGGTGGGATTTGTTGATCCTGCCATTGCTGTTTGCAGTTAGAGAGGCGCCGCAGGCATTGCTAGGGTATGCATCATTTGAGCTGGTGTACAGACATACCCCATGCAGCTTATTAGATGTAGTTCATGAAGAGTGGAAAAAAGAGGGGAATGAAGGAACAGCCCCTTCTCAGTACATGACAAACCTCAGGGAATGACTTATGAAGGTGAACCAGGTGGCTGGTGGTCACCTGAGGAGGGCTCAAATGAACCAGAAGCAGCAGTATGACCAAGGGGCCGAAGAAAGAGAGTTTCAGGTGGGGCACAGGGTATTGCTCCTGTTACCCAGTTCAACTAGTAAACTTCCGACTTGCTGGCAGGGGCCCTTCCAGATCATACGCTGGGTTGGCCCAGTAGATTACGAGGTATTATGGCCAGGACATCAAGGGGATAGGCAGATATTTCATGCTAACCTGTTGAAGTTGTGAGAGGAGCCAGAGGGATTGTTGGCCACCCCTATCCCAGAGAAAGAGGAGTTTGGAAGGGAGTTGGGGGACATGAGGACAAACAGGTTCAACTTAGAGGCACTAGCCACAGGATCCAGTTTAACGGAGAGGCAACTAAAACAGTTGAACCAGGTTCTAGAGAAATTCGCTGATGTATTCAGTGAAATCCCCAGGAGAACAAGGGATGCAGTGCATGGAATTAAAACACCAGAAGGGGCTATTGTGTGGGAAAGGTGGAGGAAGATACTACAACACCATTATCAGGCAGAGAAGGAGGAAATAGGAATGATGCTTCAACAGGGAATAATTAAGCCTTCTAGAAGTCTGTGGAGAAACCCTATAGTGACAGTCCCCAAAAAGGATGGGTCACTCTGCTTGTGTATAGATTTTCTTAAGCCCAATGCTATCACTCAGTTTGCTGCATTTCCCATGCCTCAGGTTGGGGAGTTGCTGGAAAGCACAGGGCAGTCTGAATTTATCTCCACCTTTGATCTAGCCAAAAGATATTGGCAGATCCCAGTAAGACTGGAAGATCAGGCTGAAACAGCATTCAGAACACCATGGGGTTCTGCTATGAGTTTTGTAGGATGCCCTTTGGCCTAAACAGTGCAGCGGCCACTTTTCAAAGGCTGATGGACTGGCTACTGGCTTTGCATCATGAATATGCTGCTGCTTATATTGATGATAGTTTCATAGTTTCATAGTAGCTAGAGTCGGAAGGGACCTAGGTAGATCATCTAGTCCGACCCCCTGCCTTGGCAGAAAAG
>NW_017728886.1:171262573-171281321 GCF_001723895.1 Crocodylus porosus | reverse complement strand
CGTCCCCCATCACTTACCTGTTTCTCCCTTTTGACCATTGGTCTGGGCTCGCTGGCTGTTGCTGGGCCTGGTAGTTCATCGTCTCCTCCGCCCTCATCTTCCCCCTCCCCCGACGAGCCTAGTTTAAAGCCCGCCGACCTGGGAGGCAACATCTAGCAGTGGTCCAAGAGGTTTTACAGGAGTTAAGGTGATCAGGATTGAGGGTAAACCTGAGGAAATGTACATTAGGACAGCATGAGACAGATTATTTGGGTTTTTGTGTGGGGCAAGGACAAATCAAACCCTTAGTAGATAAGGTAGAGGTGATTAAAAGTTATCAGGTCCCTCAAACCAAAAGACAAATGAGAGGTTTTCTTGGTTTAGCTGGGTATTGCCGATGATTTATACTGAGATTTATGGAATTAGCAGTCCTACTTACTAACATGATCAAGGGGAAGGGGCATGGCCCCATACGGTGGACAAAGCTACAACAGCAAGCCTTTGAGGCAGTCAAGCAGGCTTTATGTACGGATGTTATACTACACACCCCAGATTTTGCACTGCTCTTTATCCTTCAGGTAGATGCGTCAGGACAGGCACTAGCGGCCGTGCTCTCCCAGAGGACTGAGGGGCAGGAAAGACTCATAGTTTATGTCAGTGGGAGATTAAATGACCATGAAAGAAGGTACACTGCAGTAGAAAGAGAGTGTCTAGCAGTGAAATGGGGTGTGGAGTACTTTTGGTACTACCTGATGGGGCAGGAATTCACAGTTACAACAGATCATGCACCACTGAAATGGCTGAAATCTTCCAAGACAGACAATGACTGTAAAACAAGGTGGGCCTTGGCTTTGCAGCCATTTCAGTTTACAGTTGAATATTGACCAAGTAAAGACTATGTTGTAGCTGATTTTCTTTCTTGTTGCTACTCAAGCAAGTCTCTCAAAACACAGCATGCATCAAGAGAGCTGGTGATGGTCCAAGAAGAAAACCACCCATATGAACAAAGAAGAGCGCCTGATGGTGTCTTAAGGCAGGGATATGTGAAAGAGTGAAACAGGATTTACAGCCTGGAGGGCTGGCAGGGCGGCAGCCCAGAAAGGAAAGAATATACCCACTCAATTTCTGGAGCAGCATATCACTCAGGATTGGTGGAGGGAGGCTGCTCAAAGGTATTTCCGGTCCCGGAGAGGGGCAGGAGCGGATCAGTTCCCTGCAGGCCGCAGGAAGAGAGGAGCAGCTGAGTGTCTTGGCAGGCAGAAATTGCAGAACAGGCCTGAGGAATGCTGTAGGAGTGACCCTGAGGCAGGTGGAGGCCTGCAAACAAGTGACTGGTGGGAATCTCTGGAGCAGAGCTGCAGCTGAGGATCTGGAGCAAGGGAGCCCACAAGGCCAGACAGAATCTCTAGACTGGAGTTTTTCCAACAGAGGATCGGAGAAGGACCGGAAGGGAAAGATCTATACTTACAGGTAGAGCCTTCCTGCACAAGGGGGAGATCCTGAAAAGACTGTGTATGTTCTTAGGGGTGTAGGGCAGGCTAGCATGCACTAAGGGATGGACTAAGGTATTGGGTTTTTTTGGGAGACATTGCCGGAGCCTGACAAGAAGGCTGAGAAGCAGCCGGGGTTTGTTTTTTTTTGCTGTGATTTCTTTTGCTGTCTATTTTTTTTTTATTTTGTTTGAGCACAGGCCAAGACTGGCCCCTGGAAGGTTGTACCCCAAAGAAGTACTAGGACACCCTAGGGTGCAGAGAAGGTTACAACAGGCAGCACTGCAACCTGGCTGCAAACGAACATCATAAAACACCATCTGGAGAGGCTAGGCTGGGGTAAAAGGGAGATTTGGAGCCCCACCGAAGACACAGGTATCAAGACCAGGCAGGATCACCGTAGGCATTGCCTCCCGGGAATATAGGTCATCACAGTTGTGTCAGACCTGGTGAGCCAGGGCCAAGGTCTACCCTGTTGCCACCCATAGGCAGATGAGCACAGGGCAGCATGAGCAACTCCTATAATACCTACAGATGTCACAGCCACCCAATATGTATACTTACGCTTATTAAGATGCAGTAGCCAGATGCATTTAGAAAAGGTGTGAGCAAGACAGCTGTAGGTTCTCTTTTACAACTTAGACTGAAACAGTGGCTTCAGAAAAGCTGTTCCACCTGTAAGGGCAGAAGTGAATTCCATGCCTGTCATTCATGTTCCTTGTGGCAAAGAATTATATGAGTAAATTTCAGACTAACATAATACCATCTTTTCAGTTTGTGGATGACAAGACTCCTATGTTAGAACTGTGATTCTCTGCAGTTAAAATAGCTGCCCTCTGACTACTGCTAAGGGACAGGTGACAATGAATTCTTCAGCATGCTCAAAATGAACCCGATTCATGATGATCTGCTCAGGTCCCTTCTGACCCTACAAACTATGAAACGTTTCCCTCCTGTCACATGTTAAAACCATTTGCGTGTTAGTATGAGTATTGAGATAGCCTACATTGCATGGAGTATACATTTTGTATCTGAAATGCACCATATTTTATTAGTAAGAGAGATATTTTGCCCTTAATCAGCCTATAAAATAATAATAGAGATAGATACTGTGCTAAAAAATGCACAGTTCTCCAGTAAAATAAAAAACTGGTATATTGAATATATCATTTTTTTTTTAAATTTGGCTTGGCTCAAACTTTGGTTAGGATGTAGTCCACTTTGTATACCGTGCAGCACTGCTCTGATAGTTATTAGAAAAACAGGTCCCTTGCCTCTTGTATAGAAAAAGAAAGCTACAAAACTTAACACTTGTCTACCAAAATTATAGCAACCAGGTTCCTTAATTGGACAACCCTTGGTGAGGCTCTTTTTCAAAACTTTGATTGGTCCCTATGTTACAGAGTTATGACCAATATTCTATAAATACATCATATCATTTGTGTTTGCAAAATAGGTAAACACTAATAAAGACTTGCATGTGCAAGCAGATATTTGAATATAGGAGCACACATTATGGATACAGTATGGGGCCTCTATTTTGAATACAGTCAGTCAAAGCCCCCTACTTGCTTTCATAGGTCTTATCCCACTGTGCTCTTCTTTATAGAACAGTACAGTAGGCAACTCCACATTCTGTACAGTAAGAATTGAATGTTGAATAAGAGTTGGAACATTTTCTGCCTTTCTGAACAAAAATTATGCATGTTAAGGAATCCTATAAAGCAAACAAAGTAGAAGTGTTCGCAGATTTAAATAAGGCTAATAGTCTTAAAAAGAAATCTGCACTTTTTGCAAGTTTAATATAAAGCATTATTATTGCAGCCACTGTAAGGTTTACAGGGTGCATCTACATGTGCGCTTTACTGAGGAGCTTACTAATTAGCTTCTCAGTAAAGCATCACTGGCTTCACAGGCACCTGTATTAGGTTACAGTCAATTAATTAACTGTACTGTAGGATAGTACTGTTCAGGATAAGTACTATCCTATAGCAGAGTAGTTATCTGCCGAAACACACATGTAGATGGTACCTGGGGCTGGTTGGGGCATGAGGGTGCTACAGTGTAGGGGCTGCCTGCCAGCTAGCCCCACAGTGGTGTACCCTCATGCCCCACCTAGTCTCTTCAAAGCATGTTGAGCCAGGGCCAGAGTCCGATCCTCCAGGCCCCCTGCCAGTTGGGAATGATCTGCCCTGGCTTTGTGCGCTGTGGTCCTGGATGCACATGTAAACGTTGTGCTCGGGAGCAATAAAGTTCAGTGCAAACTGCCCTGGAGTTTATTGCTATGTACTAATTGCATGTGTAGGTGCACTGCAGACATGCAGTTGCTGAGAAGTGGAGGTAAAACTTGTTGGTGTACAATTAAGATTAAATATTCAGTGTAAGGTGAAAATTGCCTTTTAATGCTTTGTTTTGTTTTCTAATTTATAAAAAAGCTACCCACTTGTTTTTAGGAACTTAATTGGCATATAAAAAGATAAGTGTAATCAGCAAGATATCAATACACATATTTAATGTCAATTACTATTTCTAGCATTTGAAACAACCTTAACATAGCTATCTACAAAATAATAATTTAGATTTACGAAGACAGTTATTTTGCTAATTAGATACCAGTGGATTGTTAAAAGTACAGCTGTTGAACATTACGATAGTACTTATAAGTGACAAGCTGAACTGCCATGCACTTAGCCCCAAGTTTCATAGGTAGTAAATGTAAGATATTATATCCTTAGGGCTTTATTCAGTTTTCGTATTTGTGTATTTATCTTTTCTGAGTAGGTCATTTAGAAAGTTTGGACTTCACATAGTATTCCATGTGTTAAAGGTTGGAAAGGCCACCTTTAAACATTTTAAGTATGTCTCAAATGAGCCAACAAGATGTGACTGGGTGTGTCTACATGAGAAGCTTTACTGCAAACTAGTGTAGTTTACTGTGCAGTAAGCATGTGCATCTACACATGCACATGCTTACTGCACAATAAACCTTGCTAATCATGAGTAAACTTGCTACCTGCAGATGCAAATATCAAATTTACTTGTGATTACTAGCTGTGAAGTAGTACTCATGTAGATGTCTGACTGGAAGCAAATCTGCTTCTGGTCAGCTGGCTGTGAGGATGCAGGAGATTGTTCCTTGCCCCCAGGAGCTGACTGCTGCTAGGGCAGGCTCTGCCACTGGAGCCTGGAAAGAGATGATGTTCCCTTGCTCCACAGCAGAGAGCTGCAAGCCCTCCGCTCTGAGATCAGGAGCAGGGGCAAATCAGGGGCTGGAGATCCTTGTCTCCCAGCAGTAGATCAGTGATTGTGAGGCCAGCACTCAGTGCGAGCTCCGTGGTTGCGGGACTGCTTCTGCGAGATTAGGATCTCCCAGCTCTGACTGTGTCCATGAAGCTGGTGCTGGGAGATAAGGATCTCCATGTGCCAGCCCCAGGGTTGCTGAGCTGGTGCTGGGAGCTCCCTGCTGGTGGAGGATGGGGAGCTTAAGGCTACTTGCATCAGGAAATTATTCTTCTTTCAGAACTAGGCTTTTTTAATGAATTCTCTTCAGTGGGATCAATATATAAAGACCTTTTTCCCCCAAGGAGCTTGCCAGGTACTTGAGGAAAGGAGCCAATATTCTTTACCAAGAAATATTACTGAAGCCATATGAATGTGTAGCCTAAATATAGAAAAGACCACCTCCCATGTGCTCTAACCATATGTGTTCTCCTTATGTTGCAGTGCAGAATGCATTACAATCTGGACACTGTAGCACATTAGAAGTGTGACATTTTTGTTTATGTTTTATCTAGGTGAATAAAACTGAGGATAAAAGTTGTTATACATTTGCCATATTTTTTTCTAGTAAATATTGATGATCTGTAAGTAATCAGGGCTGGCTTTAGCTCTTTTCTTGCATTCTTGTTCAGACTCAGTTGAGGCAGAAACACTTACTTCTTACTCCTAATAGAGTTGAGTTGAGCTTTACAAAAAAAAATGTAATGGAAAATGTATTCTTTTGATTTGAAACTTTTTTCTCATTGTGCACTTTCTGCAAGCAAAGGAAGCTTGCCAGCAGAAGTGGTTGAACTAGGAGCCTGAAACCACTCATGTGTAAAGAAAACAAACTGCCTTTAGAGCTTTCACTGACTTTAGGAAAGATCTGGCCCCTTACCCTCAATTTGAAAAAGGGGGCTAAGGTGATCATTAGACTTTAAGCACATTTATGCCCTTGTGCTTTCTGCTGGTATTACAGTAGAATTGCAGGAAAGGTTGGTGGGCAGACCATCTTATTTTTTGGTTATTATGCCCCTTGGTAAGAAGAAAGGGATTGGGAATATGTAAGCCTTAGCCCTAGTACAACAATACATTGAACAGAACGGCAGAGGTAATATGAAAGTTGTAATTAAAATGGCTTTTTTCCCCCTCTGAACCTTTTTCTGCAGAAAGTATTGTTTTAGTACTGCCTCTATTTGTAACTTACTTCAGTCCAAAATAGACCAAACAGGTTGACTTTCAGGCCATGTTGCAGGCCCAATCTATTTACCTACATGAGGGGTGTATAACTTACTTGAAGGCCACATTATTGCAGAAACTAGACTACACAAGCAAGGGCACACAAAGATCAATGAACTGCTATGCTGTGTAATACAATAACTTAATAAAGAATTACATTGGAGTGCTGGTATTGCCCTGGCTGGCTGCATGAAGTCCCTGGGCCATATGTTATGGGTCTCTGACTTACATTTTTGGGAAGGGTTACCATTTGTGATCAACCTGGAATGGTGTTCAAACCTAATTTCTCCATAATTGATTATTTTCTGCATTGATTTGTAGACAAGCTGTTTAATTTGTTCTGTGACTGTACTTTTCAGTCATAGCAAAGTGGTGGGCTTGAGATGCATGCTTTGCAAAAATGTATATTAAAATAAATAAATTGTAGCCCTAACGTATTAGGGCTACATCATTGCACTTGTATTTTAACAACATGTGAATACAAAAGCAACCAAATATCATTCAGGTATCTCTCCTAGAAACACCAAACAGTCATTTATGAATATAATATGCAAATTGCATTTGGTTTCTGTTCCTCTATTTGGGGTAACCTTGTCAATCAGTCAGATGTTACTAATGAGAACATTGATGAAAGCTTACCCAGCTGCTGAGAAGGTCAGTGAAATGATAAACCCCTTTCTCCCTACACTTTGCCTACATCTAGAATAATGGCTGGAACTAAAAGCTTTGACTGATATTTAACTGAAGTCAACTGAGTGTTAATTAGGGAATATGAAGTTTAGCTATCTTCATGTGTTCTGTATATTCAGACTGAAATTTATATCCATATTTCACCAAAAAACCCCCCCTAAAGTAAAAGGAAAGACTGTATTGTAGATTTCATTGATCTAATATGAGTTTGAAGCAAGTTACTTAAGCTAGTTTTTAAATTAGAGACCATAACATAGGAAATGTGCATCCACAATACATTTCTAAATTTGTTTGCTGTTCCACCTGAAGTGCTGCTGAAGCCAAAAATGCAGGAATAAAGTGAAGTACCTTAGCTTTGGACTGAAGTACAATTTCAGGCAGAAATAACTTAAATGAGAGGCTTGGGAAAGCAGTTATACAGACAGCTGGCTCTGTTTAAATGGCTTTGGTTAAAGAATGCTTGATCGCAATGGCTTCAGTCAAATAAGGCTGCTTCAGGAGGCAGGAAGTTGAGTGTAGTAGCACTAAGAAGACAAACCAAATCTCTCCAATTCATACCATATAAACTATACAATCATCTCTCCTTTTTATGAGAAAACAATATTTCTGTGGAATTACAGTAATTGCTTGTACAGAGAAGTAACATTCAGAAATTTTTTAGTTTTTAGATTCTTTAGAAGGGCAAGCCCCATAATTCTTTCAGCTTTAAGTTTGGGTCCTTGAATTATATCACTCCTATTCTTCACTGTGGTCTCTTGAGCAAGTTCAAAATAGCTTGATTCCTGTTGGGGACTTGCCCCTGAAAGGAAGAAACATAAGCAAATTAACATATGTTATAATAGGTGTTTGACTTCTAGTATATGATTTGGTTTTTCTCTAGTTTCAAGATGGCAACACTCTCTTCTCAAAAGAAGTACTTCTGGGGGCAAGGGGAGGGACTTCTGGTGGCAAAAGTCAGGGATTAGGGGTGGGACTTCTAGTCCCAAGATAGTGACCAGGGGGCAAGGCACCTATCAAAGGGTGGGGCTGCCCTTGTGGCCTTCAACATCTCACCAAAACTCATTAAGCAGCCCTCCAGCCAAAATAATTGCCCACCCCTTCTGTAAATGTGTTCTCATGGACAAAAATCCTTGCAGATATTTTTCTAACATGCATTCAACTGAGAAGACTATTTTTTCCTTCTTAGTCTAGTTGTGTAATTTAGTATAAGGTATCACAGGGAGATAGAAGAAAGAATAACATGAAATACATTGTTACTAGAATAAATTTTGTAATATCTTGTCAATCTCATGGTGGGAAACTTCACCTATTAATTTGGTTTTAGAGGTTATTTTCAGGCTCAATGTTCTCAGTTATCAAGAATTCTACTGTAAAATAGTCAAATATTAAATAAAATAACATTGTTTCAAAGTTTTGAAATACTTCAATGTCTTATGATAGTATATGTATCATGGCACAGGGTACTTTGTAAATATGTATTAATAGTAAATCTAAGTAGTAAAATGATAAAATATTCCATGTGAAGAGATTTTATTTGTTCAAGGGAACATATTTTGGCAATGCCTGTAATTTTTGGGGTTTAATTCTAGATACAGCCTTTTTGAAGCATATTAAAATATGACAAGAAGTTGTCTTGATGTAAGCAGTATGTTGCATTCACTTGCTGATAAAAAAAAAAAAAAACCCATCAGTCTAAAAACCAATTGCACACAGTGAGCTTGGTTAGGATGAAATATGATGTGAAAAAGGTCTTTTTCTAAAGACTCTTATGGAGTTTCCAAGTTGACAGAATGGTAAGAGAGCTGTTACCTGCAGCGGAAGGAAATTCCTTCAATAGGTTGTGGAGCCTTTCTCCTTAAACTGTTAAGGTCTAATTTAAGCAATGATTCTATGAGACTATGTGTATAACAAGGCTTATCAATGTGAGCAATGATGCCCAATTCTGGCTGTATATTAGGAGAATTGTATGACATTCATTCTCACTAATCTAGTCTGTAACAATGTTGGTCTAAGCACAAAGGCAGACAAATGTTTTGGGTAGAGGCGATATATTTTATTAGACCAACCACGTGGTTGCAAAAAAGTTGTTCTTTGCAAACTTTCAGACATGCACATCCTTTTTCAGGCAAAAAAGGGAAACTGAAACTGGTGAGGGGAATTAAAGATGGTCAGAAATCTCTCAGGTAGGAAAAATGCTAGTCTTTGGAAAGCTGTTCTGCAAGAATGCAAATGAAGAAGGGTTGCAGGAACAAGAGCAGGCTGTTTTCCTGGAGGTATCACAGAGCAAACAGGCTGGTGGGGGTGGGGCGGTAGGTGGAATGGGAAATGTTAATATTTAGTCCAAGTTGTTGAAATTCTGATACCTCCAGGTAAACAGCCTGCTTTTGTCCCTGCAACCCCTGCATTCTTGCAGAACAGCTTTTGAAAGACTGGCCTTTTTTTCCTACCTGAGAGATTTTTGACCATCTTTAATCTATCTCACCATTTTCAATTCCCTTTTTTTTTTTGCCTGAAGAAGGACGTGTATGTCCAAAAGCTTGCAAAAAACAACTTTTTTTGCAACTATTTAGTTGGTCTAATAAAAGATATCATCTCTACCCAAAGAGTTAGTCCGCATTCATTCTCACTGTATTTTTTCTCTCTTTCACTGCATTCCTTTTTTTTTTTTAACTCTAAGATAAACCAATATTAGTGGTAATTCAATTTTATAATATGATTACAATAACCAGCATGACAAGCTAAGACAGTGGAAGTATATACTAATTAGATATCATCCCAAACTGGGAAACTGAGCTAGCTTCAATGACTAACACATACTGGTTCATGACAGACCAATTTATATAAATATATCCTGCATATAGCAAAGGAGTAAAGCAATGGGAAATAAATTTTCCTTAGTTTTATCTTTCCTTTCTTTTCCCATCTTGGTTGGGTTTGACTAAACAGATGTATAGCAGGACTGAACCCCAGGGATGACCATGGCACTTTCTGGTGGCCTTATGACTCTTTCCCTGTTCTGGCTCCTAAGGTACCCAAGTATTACTGTTCCATCACATTCCCTTGTTGGGGCTTTGGCCTTCTTCCTCTGCCCCTCTGCTCTTGCTGACCCCTTTACCTTGGCCCACTGTACTGAATCTTAGTTTATTGGGTGCCAGCTCTTGTCCCAACATTCTCAGCTTTGGGCCTCTGACCCTAGTGTTGCCCCACTAAGGGCTGTGTGCCCCTGGTTCTGGTTTTGTTCCTCTAGGGATCTGGTCTCACTCTTGAGTGCTCTGGTCTTGCCCCTTGAGGACTGTGGGTGCCTGGCCCTGTCTCAGCCTTTCATAGGGACTGGACCCCTGGCCATGTCTCTGTTTTTTCTGGGCATCAGGCCCTCTGGCCCTGTCTCTGCCCCTCTTAGGCACTAGGCTCCTTGGCCCCAGTTCTTGCACTCTTGAGTTATGACCTCAGCTGGCTTCAACCCTTACTGGCTGCAGCTTGTCAGTGCCTCAAGCTTGGCCCCTGGATTGGCTCAAAACAGTCACGTGCCCTTAGGGCACCCATGGGACCTCTGTACCACCCCTAATATTCCCAACCTGAACCATTGTTAAAACTCAAAAAGCATAAGCACTCTGGCCATATCTAAGACTCTCAGAACATTGGCTGTATAACAAAACCTCATACTTGTCCTGGGTCCCAGCTCCCTGCAAGCTCTAAGGTCCTTATCTGCTGTTCCCAGGCATAGTAGGATCCCAAGCATTAGCTCAGCCACAGCCTGCTTGCTGCAGTCCTCTTTTCCTTGTGGCTTGCAGGGCCAAACTGGCTGTCCTGGCTCAGGCCCTGGGCTTATGTGCCTCTTATACCTTAACCCTTCTAATCATGTGGCTCCCCAGTCACCCACAGGTATTTCTAATTGGGCTTGCTGGCTGGTGTCCATGTAGCAATGCCCATGTTGCTCAAACAGGGCTCCACCCTATTTTACTATTGCAGAGCTCTCTGCAATAGGCACTCTGCAGCATCTGGTGGACAAAGAGGCTCATTACATGTCTTTGACTGCCTTTGTGTTTGCACACAATGAATCCATGGACACAATGCTTTAATTCCTGATGAGCCAAACTAAATTAAATCTGAGGGGTTTTAGTTTAATGCACAAGTAAGACTTTTGAAGCAGTGGGAAATCCCACTAGTGGAAACAGACCAGTGGCTGCAGTGCATGAAAGGGCAAAAACTGTGGCGTATACATAAGCCCTAAGTCTCTGGAAGCCTGTTCTCCTGCAGCTCATAACAAGTAGCCGTCTCCACCTGGGGATCTGCTTGCTGCTGTTTCTACCTTACAGTAATGGGGATGGGGGACAAGGTCCAATTGGAGGATGCAATACCCAGGCTACCAAGGGACAGGAATTGATGAGGTGGATGACACAGTTTGCCAGGATGTCTTGCATGACCAGACACACCTCCTGGATAGCTTCTCTGCCCATGGACAGCCTCTCTGCCCATGGCAAACTGGTTGGTGATGTTGTGGTAACTGCTGGGGGTGGCCAGGTTCATGACAGTAACGGCCACCCATTTCTCCAGTGAGGAATTGTTGCATGCCAAATTAGCCAGTGTCATAGCAGGGCTACTGGCACATCTGAGCACTTGTGGTACTCAGGTGAAGTCCCAGAGGACTGGAAAAGGGTCAATGTGGTCCCTATTTTCAAGAAGGGGGGGAAGGAGGATCCAGGTAACTATCGGCTGATTAGTCTTACCTCTATCCTTGGCAAATCATTGAAAACATTATCAAGGATCACATTTGTAGGAGTCCAGTGGGTAATATTATGCTGAAGGGCAACCAGCACGGGTTCATAGCAGGTCGATCCTGCCTGACTAGCCTTGTTTCTTTCTATGACCAGGACTATGAGCTTGGATGCAGGAGTCGAGGTAGATATCATCTACTTGGACTTTAGGAAGGCCTTTGACATGGTATCTCATCTGATTCTTATAAACAAATTGAACAGCTGTGCCATAGATGACTACACAGTCATATGGGTGGTAAACTGGCTTCAGGGTTGTACCCACAGAGTGGTGGTGGATGGGTCATTATCAAGCTCAAAAAATGTGGGCAGTGCAGTCCCCTAAGGCTTGGTCCTTGGGCCGGTGCTGTTCAACATCTTCATCAGCAACCTGGATGAGGGCATGGAAAGCACTTTGTCCAAATTCATAGATGACATCAAACTATGGGACAAAGCAAACACACTGATGGGAAGAAACTGAATCCAGGCAGACCTGGACAGGTTAGAGTAGTGGGCAGAGAACAATAGGATGCAGTTTTCAAGGACAAGTGAAAGGTGCTGCACCTAGGGAGAGGGAATCACCAGCATGCCTACATGCTAAGGGATGACCTTCTCAGCAGCACAGTGGTGGAAAAAGATATCAGAGTCATTCTCAACTCCAAGATGAACATGAGTCCTCAATGTAACAAAGTGATCAGTAAAGCTAACCACATTATGTCATGCATTAGCAAGTACATAAGAATCAGGTCCAAGGAGGTGATACTTCCCCTTTATGCGGCATTGGTCAGGCCACAGTTGGTGTACTGCATCCAGTTTTGGGTGCCACACTTCAAGAGGGATGTAGGCAACATGGAGAGGGTCCAGAGGAGGGCCACTCACATGGTTAGAGGCCTTTAGGGAAGGCCTTATGAGGAAAAGTTGAGGGACCTGGACCTTTTCAGCCTCCGCAAAAGAAGGCTGAGGGGGGATCTTGTGGCAGTATACAAATTCATCATGGGAGTGGTGGGGCGGGGGGCAGCAGGGAATAGGAGATGCTCTGTTTATCAGAGCACTCCTTGGAATAACCAGAAACAATGGCCACAAGCTGATGAAGACTAAATTTAGGTTGGACATCAGAAAGAACTTCTTCATGATTAGGATCACATGATCTCAGCACTTTTTCCTGTCACTGGCAGGGAGTCAGACTCAATGATCCTTGAGGTCCCTTCTAACCCTAGCACCTATGAATCTATGCTGATGTCCTGGAGCATGATGTGGCCAACTGGGTGACACTGTTCATAAAGGTGGCCCAGCACATGTGGAAGGTCTGGATCCACTGTTCTTACACCTTCTTTTTGCTCCCTATGTACCTAAAGAAGGACTTTTTGTTGTCTTTAATTTTTGTTGTCAGCCTGAGTTCCATTTCTGCTTTGGCCTTCCAAACTGATTCCCTGCAAGTGTGAGCCAAGCAGGTATGTTCCTCCTTAGTGGGAAAAAAATTCAGGTGGCTACCCCCTGCTTCCATAGTCCGTATGCCTCTCTTTCCACCCCTAGGCTTTCTTGGATGTCCCTGTTGAACCAGAAGTGTTCCTTGGCTCTTTTGCTTCCCTTTATGTGCACTGGGGTGGTATCCTTTTGTGCCTGAAGGATCATCCCCTTGAGAAATGTTCACACATCCTGGACTGTCATGTCACCAATGCTCTTGCTGTTCAGTGCCTCTCTTACTAATCTGCTGAGCTAATTGACATTAGCCTTTCTAAAGTCTAGCACTTCTCCCCTACTAGTTATCTTTCCCACCTTTTACCGGATAGTGAATTCTAACAGTTAGTGGTCACTATCCCCTAGGTTACCCTGTATCTACAGATCACCCACCAGGTCATCCCTTGTAGTAAGCACTAAGTCCAGTAAGGGTTAACAGAGCTGCCTGCAATAATCAAGGTATGAGTGTTCTATGGATCTATATAGTGGCATAATGACATTTTATGTTTTGTTCTAAATTCTTTTTTTTAATGATTCCTAATATTTTAGTTGCCTTTTGATGGATGCTAAACACTGGTCTCATGATTTCAGAAAACTCTTTTGTTCCTGAGTAGTAAGAGCTAAGGTAGAGTCCTCTATTGTATATGTGAATCTTGGGTTATTTTTTCCCACATGAGTTACTTTGAACTTACCAACAGTGAACTATTTTTTTAATGAAAGTGTTTGTCATTATTTCTAACTGAAAAATTATGACTTTTAAAATGATTCTTTTCCAGTTGTGTAGCAGCCTGAAAAATTAGATGTCTTCCTTATCTCAATACATAACACTTTTATCTTTGCATTGTAATTACATTTTATCAGCCCAATAAAAAGTTATATTATTCTTTTTTTAGATTCCCCCCAGTTTGAAAAAATATCCAATAATGGGATATGCATAATTTAATAGGGATGGCTAGATAAGGAGTACATACCTATGGTGTCAAAATCTCCCTGACTGTGAACCCTGTAGGTTTAAATTACAAGACTACATTGGCATTTATTTATTTTATTTTAGTTTGTATTTCTTTATTGCAACGAGTACATAAGGAGCTTTATACTGGTTTCTGTTATATCAGGGTTTGGCAACCTGTGGCACATGGGTCATCTTTCTGGCCCCTGGGGAGAAGCAGCAGTGCTGGGAGATTTCCGTGTGCCAGAGTGGGGAGAAGCTGTGGTGGTGGGGGGAGTGAACAGATCCTAGTGTCTACCCACCTCTGACCTGAGCTGGGTCATTCTGGCCCATGGTCTGAAAAGGGCCTTTTTTACACTATGAAACTTCTAGGGTCCAACTACTTGCT
Organism: Crocodylus porosus; assembly: GCF_001723895.1. NCBI lineage: Eukaryota > Metazoa > Chordata > Crocodylia > Crocodylidae > Crocodylus > Crocodylus porosus. The sequence continues at coordinate 171,267,119 of NW_017728886.1, read as the reverse complement.
GTTAGAACTTTTTATCTCTTTATATGAAAAGGCAGCATAGATGAATTTCTAAGATGGATGTCAATGGAGGGGAGACGAAAAATAGCGTTGAGGGGCATTTCCATACAGATTGCCCTCCGGAGTAGGCAAAGGTGAAATCAGTAAAATCTTCTAAGGCCATATCTTCTAAGGGAAAACATTAGGAAGGGATTCTTATTAGAACCACCTGAAATAGGTCAGCTATGAAGTTGCAAAATTATTTGAAAGATCTTATGGCTAAGTGACATGATTTTTTTCCCCCCCACTATAAGAAAAGAGTTATAGGAGCGTTATGTTTCTACACAGGTAAATTTTTAATAAAAAGGTGCCAGTTGATGTCTTTCAATAATATTTAGCATAGCTTTTCAGTTTTGTAGACCAATAAAAGTTCTTGTACATAACAAATGTTTCCCTCGAGCTATGGTCTACTGTAGCTTTTAAAAGTGAGAGTAAAGAACATAAGCAAAAGAAAAAAGTCAAATTGTTGATTGCAAGTGGTACAGAGAGTCATCTGTTGGAAGAAAACTCAAAGGAAGCAGTCTTTGTTTTGTTCTTTTTTTTCTAGTATTTCATTCAATATGTGTTGTATATTCCCCATTAGTTTCACACATTCCCATAACATGTATATTACATAAGCATTGTCTTCATTAGAACAGCAGCATTTATCTCTGATACATGTTTATTTCATTTTTTCTGGTGTTTTGAGTCAAACTTAATGTACTTACCGTTTATTTATTGTTATATTTGTATTGAACACGTGGATTCCCTCATCTTCTAATGTAAGTATACCATGGAATGTTCCCCTAATATACTATTTCTAGTGATATACTTGGCATATATTTTTTAAAGTTCCAATTCTTACCTTGCCACATAAGCAATTGTATTATATGGAGAAAACACATAGGACCCAATCCTGAACCATTACGAGAAGTAAAGTGTGATCCAAAATCTTTTAAATTCAGTTCAAAGAATCCTATTTCCTTCTATGGGTTCTGGATGAAGCATATAGACTGACCCTATGTGGTTCAGTGAACCAGCCAACCTGTTTATTCACACACGTGTACACACAGACACTCCCCCCCCCCCCGCAAATCACATACAAATGGTTTATTGATTTGACTGAAATTTAAGCTTGTGCTTTGAATTAATCTTATGCTTTCCTGTTTGGCTGAATTGTGGCTCTAGGGCAGGGGTGGGAAAAATATGGCCAATGGACTGGATCTGGTCTGCCAGGTCATTCTATCTGGCCCTCCAGGCTGCTAAAAAAATTAGCAAATTAATATTTATTTGCTCCTAGAAGTCTGTCAGAGCTGTCAGGAGCCAGGGGTAGTAGGACCCAGAGGGAGTCCTCATCAGGCTTGAGCAGCCCAGAACTGCCGTACAAACAGCCAGTTCCCTACTTTCTGGCCCCCACCCTGCTCTGGCACCACATGGCTCCTAGCTGCATCACTGAACCCCAGAGCATGGAACTGTGCTGCTGGTAGGGGGAAAGAGGTCTGTGTGTGAGTACAGGCTCAGGGGCAGTGTCTGTGTGTGTGTTCATAGGGTGAGTCCCACATGCACCCCCCCCACACTGCCATACACAACCCCCAGCCACCCTCTCCCCACACACAGGCCCCCTCAAACCTCATACCCACCCATACTCCACAGCCCCACCACAAACCTATACCCACCTCACACAACATGCAAGAGTAAGACTTCATTTCAAGCTATTGTGTAGTCACCTCTGTGTGCACTACACAAACGCATGTAAATCAGAACAAAAATATTTTTTGAAATCAAATTAATGAATGTTGTAGATGCTCACTTTTTAGAATATAATTTGGTATTTTTCTGGTTCAGAGATGGCAAAACCCCTTGCTGAAAGGAGTACTGCAAGGGGAAGGACTTCTAATGGCAAAGATCAGGAGTTAGGGAGCAGAACTTCCAGTCACAAGATGGTGACCAGGGGACAGAGCACCTGTTAAGGGGCGGGGCTACCCATGTGGCCCTTGACAGCTTACCAAAACTCGGTAAGCCAACCTCTGCCTGAAATAATTGCCTGCCCTGCTCTACGGCTTCTCATTCCTAATATGGATTGCTGCCATTTTGGACATTCTTTTAATATTTTCCATTCAAGTTTTGATCTGTCTATGTAGCAACTCCAAAGGAAAAAGAATATATACAGAGATTGGCAACCCTTTAAAATTAAAGTAGAGGGAAAGCAAAATATGGTGGATGGTTTTGTGTAAATATTTGAATACATTTTACACACATGTAAGTTTTACTTATTCCTTCCTAGAGCTACATATCTTCAGGCTGGAACAATCCAGTTACACTAATGGATAGTTCTGGGGAACTGAAAAAGCTCAGATTGCACGGTAGGAACAAGTGTTCAGGGACTTAGGGAATGTTTTGCTATTACTTTTGAAAAAAAAAAAAAAGAATTTGGCTCCAATATGCCTTGTATTAAAAACCAAAAGACACATTTTGTTCTTTTTCATCTATGTAACCCCATTAACGTCAGTGGGATTGTTTAAGTGTCACTAAGGGCAGAACTTGATTCTAATTCAGAAAGCCAGAAAGAAAAAAATACCATTCATTGTATTTCACTCTAGCTGTCTCAGCTAATGAGCAGTAGGAAACCTTGATAGAGAACAATAAGGTCTGTTTGAATGGAAGTGGCTTGTACTGTACTTGTCATGGCTGACCTGAGAGATTTTCAGCATGTGGACGAACAAAATGTTCAGCACAGAGCTGTATATCAAAAAGAATATTTTTCCATACTTGCCAATTTATTTCAGAGATAATTAACATTGTTTATATTAAGCACAGCCTCTGCAATATTTTATGCCTACTTTTACTAAACATTCCATTAATATTAGGTGCTTCAGTTTCTGGGGTACTCAAGTTAAGATTCTGGGTTTCAGTTTTTATAGAGGTTAACTCTCAAGATTGCCTATCAAGAAAATCAGTTTGTTAACACATGTAGCTAATTTCCCACAATTTTCATAGATTTCATAGACATTTGGGCTGGAAGGGACCCCAAAGGATCATTGAGCCCAGCCCCAGGGGCAGGAAGTCAGCAGGGATCATAGGATCCCAGCAAGATAAGCATCCAAATATGTCTTGAAGGCATTCAAAGTGGATGCTTGAACTGCCTCTGGCAGCAGTCTATTCCAAACCTTGGGGGCTCAGACAGTGAAGAAGTTCTTTCTTATGTCCAGCCTGAATCGGTCACAGTAGAGTCTGTGGCCGTTCAATCTTGTCATCCCTTGGGGGGCTCTGGTGAACAGACGTTCCCTCAGATCCTCATGAGCACCCCTGATAAACTTATAGGTGGCCATCAGATCACTCCTGAGCCTGCGCTTTTCCAGGCTAAAGAGCCCCATGGCTCTCAGCCCCTCAACATAAGGTCTGTTTTCCTGACCTCTTATCATGCATATGGCTCTCCTCTGCACCCTCTCAAGCTTTTCCACGTCCTTTCTGAATTGTGGAGCCCAAAACTGGACACAGTACTCCAGCTGTAGCCTCACCAAGGCTGAGTACAGAGGGAGAATGATGTCCCAGGATCTGCTTGAGAAGCATTTATGGATGCAAACCAGCATTTTGCTCACTTTACTAGCCACAGCATCACACTGAAGGCTCATGTTCATCTTGTGGTCAACCATGACCTCCAAGTCCCTTTCATCTATAGTGCTAACCAGCATAGCACTACCGAGCCTATAAGGATACTGCAGGCTTTTCCTCCCAAGGTGGAGAACCTTGCATTTTTTGGTGTTGAACACCATCAGGTTCTCATCCGCCCATTTAATGAGTCTGTCCAGATCCACTGGGATCACCCTCCTATCCTCAGGTGTGGATGCTTTATCTCAGAGTTTGGTGTTGTTGGTGAACTTGGCCAGTCTGCTTCTGACACCAATGTCCACATCATTAATAAAGATGTTAAACAGTATAGGCCCTAGGACAGAGCCTTGAGGGACCCCACTAGTCACAGCTCACCCAGACAATTTTCTCCCTTTGACCACCACCCTTTGGGTCCTACCGCGGAGTCAGTTCCCCAGCCAGCAGATCATGGTGACGTCAAGGCCGCAGTTAGCCAGTTTAACCAAAAGGTGATTGTGGGATACCAGATCGAAGGCTTTTTTAAAGTTGAGGTATACAATGTTGTCCAGGTGATACATAACCTGGTCATAAAAATAAATGAGGCTGGTCAAGCAGCTACAAATGCATGCTGGGTATTCCTCAGGATATTGCCTTCAGCTAGTCTGTTAAGGATGGCCTCCTTGATAATCTTTTCCAAGACCTTCACCAGGATGGAGGTCAGCCTGATGGCCCTGTAGTTTGCCGTATCTACTTTCCTCCTGTATCTTGTATTACTCATAAAGCATAAGATACAGATGTCTTCAAAGTTGCATTTATTATTAGATCTGTTCCAGTCATGCAAGCCTACTTGCATTTCATTCCTCTAGTAAGATTAAGTGCTTCAAATTGGGAACACAAAAATGGAGCAGGCAATATTCAGGAGAGGAGCCAGGGGCAGATCCAG
>NW_017728886.1:171260258-171261753 GCF_001723895.1 Crocodylus porosus | reverse complement strand
AGGTCAGTCTCTCTCTCTCATATGAGAAGCTCAAGTAATTTGAAATGAGGCACAGATAGGGGTGTGTATATGCAGCACTGTTAATACAGAGGGATAAATTACAATTACAGAGTTTGTTGTGTTAGCTTCTGACCTTTTGCCATCTGGCCTTTTGGCCATCGGCATCTGAAATCAAAGACTTTGATCTTTGACAGAGTCCACCACTGATGGCCAGTTGAGGCTTCTTTCAGTGCGATATGGCTGCAGAAGCGGGTTGCTGTCTGGTCCTTCTGGCTGGACAGGCAGGGTGCTGGTCAGGTCAAAGAGGGTGCCATTGTTGGTCATTCTTTGCTGCCTTTTACCCCTCTCTGGCAGACTTTGGTGACTCCCCAATTCTCGGGCTTACCCAGTCCAGGGGTCATTGACCTCAAGGGACATCCTTCTTGGTAGACAGCTGCCATCCAGCACCTGCCCCAGGGGTCACCTCCACACGTACATGCAGTCTCAGGAGTTCATTGATGAATTTTGATTGATTCACTGCCATGATGAATAGAGTTCTGGAAGTGGTTGATCACTGGGTATTTCAGCCCCAAGGGTCTGTTTCCAGTGTTGATTAGTTCAAATGGGGGCTTCCATACCTTTAACAATGAAGTTTCCAGGAATTCCTGGCTCTTTGTTGATTCTTTCTTCTCCTTGGTCTCTGATTTTGTAGGTGTTAATTGCTGCTCATTAACATACTTATCCAAACTAGCTACTGTGTTACACAATCAACCATGATTCATTCAGGGACCTGCTCCATACAGAGATTCCTGCTCTTGCTAACATTGTTGCATGGTATAACTTACTTTTAAACTTAAAGTACATTTGTAAATGTATCTACAAGCTCTCTTTTCACTACAAATACACCTTATATAAAAATAATGATTATATGGTAAAAGAAAAAGAGGAAGGAAGAAAACATAGAAACGAGAAAGCATCCCCAAAATGGGGCAAATATTAAAAAAGGGGCTTTTGCCATATGGGGAAGCTTCACATTTGAGAGGGGGGCAGACAAAAGGGTTTCTTGCTACACACCCAAAGTTTTAAACCATCTCCTCCCTGGCTGTGGCAGAAGCATTTCTAGTGGGGCAGTGTTGACTTAATCCCTTCTAATCTCACTTATTTTATGGGTGTTAATGACTCTTATCTTCTTTTTAATGGTCTTGATGTTCCAGTGATCAAGCTAGCCTTTCTTCTTCAATTCTGCTGTCTGTTAGCTGTTCCTGGTAATGAAGCTCCTATTTCATAGCTCTACAGCTTGTTTTTTACCCATTCCAATGTTTTATTTATTTTTACTTCAATCTTAGTGTCACAGAGGCACTGGGGTGCTCCGTGCCTGAGAATGAGGTAAGGCGAGCTGCCAATCACTGGGGCAGCCCAGCTGCTGGTTGCTGGGGCAACCAGGCAGGTCATGTGGCCAGAAGGGGGCAGGGCTGGGCCTTTATAAATAGCCCAGGCCAGAGCCTGACTAGCAGTT
>NW_017728886.1:171255472-171259493 GCF_001723895.1 Crocodylus porosus | reverse complement strand
TTGGAGGCACGCATACCCCTTAAGGGAGGGGCGCACAGAGGTGCCCCATTTGGAGTAGGGGCAAGAACACACATACCGTTCACTAGGGGAACAAAGGCAGCCTCCCATTTAACCTATTAAACAGCAAAGTCATGGCGGGCAAGGATTCGAGGGTGCCTAGTCCACCCTAACATGACGGTAGGGGGCGCTAGGGAATTCACGGCCGCTCCTAGGCCCCACTCCCTCACACTTAGATTGAATAATACAGCCCTAGGCCCCTGCTATATTAGTAAAGTATTTAGTTTATTTTTAACTGGAGAAAAAAATGTATTGTTTTGCATGTAATGGTGCACCTTGCCACTTGCACTCCCCTTTTCAACACTCTAGAACTGCCTATGGGAGGACCTTTTTGTAAAATCTATAGAGATTTTCATTAACATTTCTCAAATTTCTTCATCCTTCAGCCACACTGCTTATGAAACACCTGATAATGATGATAGGGGCAACTGGTACATTGCAGCCACTAGTTAAGGCCTAATCATCTGGTTTATTTCACTAGTACTTTGTGCTTTACCTGTCTACTTACTTCAGCTGCCTGTTGTCTTCCAATTAATTAGTCTGTTGGGGTAGGAGGTCTGGACCTAAGAAATTGGCTACCCAACCCTTGATTTACTTATGAAGATTTATACCAGTGGTGTTCACCCTCTTCATCCAGTGGGCCGGATGAACAGTGCCCAGTCCCTCTGTGGGACAGATCTGGCTGGTAGACCCAATCCAGTCCTTGGGGTAGGCACAATGGGACCCTATCTGGTCACATCAAGGGGAGTGCGGGGCAGCCCATCTTTGATCCAGCTGTGCAGGGGGAGGGGGCTTGGCTTGGCCCTGTTCGGGGAGGGGGATGGGGGTAGGATCATCCCAGCCTCATGGAATGAAGAGGGCATGGCTAGTCCTAACTTTGCTGGGAGAGATGAAATGGGTCTTGGCTCAACCTCTGAGGGGGAAAGGGGTGTGACCTGTCCCCAAACCAGCCACACATGGGGAGGGCATGTGGCCCAACCCTGTGGTGGGGAAAAGTGCATAACCTGAAGCCAACCTGGTTGTGTGAGAAGGAAGGCAGCATGGCTTGGCTCCAGCCTGGATGGGTGCAGGGAAGAGGGTATGGTTTGGACATGCAGGGACAACCAGCTATGCAGGGACAGGGGGCATGGTCTAGCCTGAATTCAGCCATACAGAGGGAAGGAAGCTTGGCTCAGCCTCATTCTGGCCATGTAGGGTGAGGATTGTGGCCTGACTCCAACCCACCATGTAGGGTTTTGGCAGCAGGGAGAATTGTTAGTATTAACTGCCACTGTTCCCCCACTACCAAATTTCCTGATTCTTGGGGAGTCCCATGGGCTGGATTCCAAAGCTCTGTGAGCCACATTTGACCTACAGGCTGGAGATTGACCACCCCTGATTTATGTTACTAAACTATAGCTATATAATAATTAGTAGACACTTTAAATTTAAGCCCTATGTTTTCAACTTGAGCTGTGAGCCACATGGGTACTGCAGGATAAAATAGATAAATATTCAATAGTAAATAGGAGTTTGAGCTCATCTCATGCTGATAAAGTGACTAATCATAAAACTAAAACCATCTTCAAGGAACTAAATGAATACAGTCTCTGGGAAGTTACAATTCTATCATACTTAGTGAGACACTGTCCAAATACAAATAGGATTTTCACTTGAAGCTTTTCTTGACAAAACCAATATCTGCATCATTGAATAAGATAATATACAACATAGAGCTGGTAAGATATTCCAAGCAGACCAGAGCAGATAGTTTAAAAATTACTGGAAAGACGTATTAGTATTTCTTTCTGAATGTACTTCTGTGGGGTCACAATATGTGGGTTCTCTTGTCACCTTTTAACTAATCGTTCATGAGATGTGCTTTCTTTTTCATATTTCAGTATGGAGAAAAGGTATATACTCTTGGGGACTAAGTCATAATTCTAAATAAGATAGTTGATTATCCTTGTACATTTTGTACATAACTAAATTGACCATAACTAATTTTGTGTTCATGTAATGGCCAGTAGGATAAGTGTTTTGCACAAATAAGTTAAATGTTCCACTTTATAAACTGGAAACGGGCCTGGTGCAGTTGATAATGCCAGCTAGCTGCTGTTCCATGCCAGCAAGGCATTTGCTCATTCTTTGACTAACATACTAATTGTTTGTTGTCCATTTTAATAAAGCAAAAGTAATTCGAGGCTTGACTAAAGGAGTTGCATTTGATCCACTGATCTTCTCCCCAAAAGCTGGTATTCCTATAATCTCACTTTCTACATTTAATCTTCTACATTTACTAAGCATCTGATAGTGTAGGCTGTTACATACAGAAGCATAAGCCTTTCTAAAAGAGTCTCCAAGATGCCATCCTGCTTTGCCTTCTATATTTACTCTGTAAGGTATCATTGGATGCATCTAAAAGAGATGCTTAACTGCACAGTAGCTTACTTTACTGTGCAATAAACCCATGGATCTACACATGCATATGTTTATTATGCAGTAATCCTCACTAATCTTGAGTAAATTTGCTACCTGCTAATGCAAGTAGTAAATTACTTTTGATTAGTAATGGTGCTGTAGTGTTCATGTAGACACCTGCCTGGGAGCATTCACTCATGAGTAGTTTATGTACAAGTAAGCTGATCTTGGATCAAATGTATGTGTAGACATGCCCAATGTAATAAAAAATGGAACTTTGAAGGGCTATCCAAATATTAAGTGATCCAACATATTTATCTACCACCAGTGGACTCCAGAGTTCAGACCTTAAGATATGTCAGACATAACTCTGAAGGTCTCATCTAACTCCTCATTTGTACAGTTTATAATAACATTACCTTAAAGTGTGGCTAAGACCTCCATTCTGAAATCAAAGAGATTACAGTAGCAAGATGTAATAGCCGGGATATACAGGAAAGCTTACAGACTATCTGGAATACATCTGTGCTATTAGTCTCTGAACTTCCTTAAATGCTAGGTTTACAAGTTAAGAATGAAAACAAACAAAAAAAATCTAATTTTAAAAAATAGTAGTTAATAGGTACTGTGTTTACTGGGATATGATCTCTCATGAGCAATCTGTCTCCTGCTGAGAAGGAGCATGCTTGATGAGGTCACTTCCACAAATCCAGCACAGGTTAAAATTAGAGGGAAAAATTAAAAACAACTGTGCCCTCCTAAAAAAAGTATCAGGCTGTTACTAGTCATCATGTAGGGTTTGGGGAAAGTTTTTAAACGTTAATTAGGATTTTTTGTTTGTTTGTTTTGGCTTTTCCTTCAGAGAATACTATCTTTTCTTCAAGAAGTAGAGTTCTGAGCTGACTCAGAAATTATTGCACAGTGGGAGAATCATAGCACTACTGCAAGACACGATGAATGTCTCATTTCAAGGTGATTTATTTTTTTTTACTTCATGTGCACTGCACTAAATTTATGGAAACATTTGTATTTTGGACCATGTGTAATTCTAGCATTCAGCACAAATAAGCAGGTGCCATTTTTCCTGGACCTGCAAGAAATGTACACAGAGGATTGACTTAATGCATGCTGAAATGAGTTCTAGTTGTATATCTACTGGAAATACATATTTTAAGAAATCTATATAGCCCCCTGTTCACAGCTACCTTTTACACTAATCACAGAAAATAAAATGATAGGGTGCTTGTAGACATTATAAAAAGCAAACAAATGATGTTTTAAGCTTGGCATGTTCCTGCACTGAGCCCTGTACATGCCCAGAAGAAGCAGTGTGTTAGTTGGACCTGGATTCTCTGACATCTGTATAGACTGGGGGCTTTTGGTGATTTAATCTAATAGTTGATTGAATCAGCTTTAGCTAAAAGTGCCAAAAAGTCCAACATGCCTGATCTATACAGATGTGGCAGATCTGGGAACTGCTTTAATTAAAATGCCCCCAGAGGGGCTGGTGCAGCTGAGCTGGATCCGGAGGGGAAGCCCCCCGGATCCCTCTTAGCTGAGCAGG
>NW_017728886.1:171248149-171254227 GCF_001723895.1 Crocodylus porosus | reverse complement strand
TGACCCCAGTATTCTTTCCTGCCATGGCAGGGGGTCGGACTAGATGATCTGCTCAGGTCCCTTCCAACCCTACAAACTATGAAACTATGAAAATCCTCTGTGGTGATGGCCTCTCCCTTCCATTGGGTGTATGCCTCCTTTTTAGCTTTGAGACATTCCTGGATGCTTTTGGTGAGCCATGGGGGCTTTTGAGCCCTCTTGCCCACTTTGATCCACATTGGGATTGTCACCTTTTGGGCTTGGAGCAACTTAAACAACAACCACTCTTCTTGGACTCCCAACTCCCCTCCCTTCTGGGACCTCAGAGCCCCCCGACTAGTCTCCTTACCTCATGGAAATCTGACCTCCTGAAGTCCAGGGCTGCTGCCTTGCTGCAGGCCTTTGACACCTTGCGCTGGATGGTGAATTCCAGTAGGTGATTATTGCTATTGCCCAGGTGGTCAAGCACCCGCAGCCCCCTCACCAGGTCATTGCCTGTGGCCAGGACCAGGTCCAATAAGGCATTTCCCCTGGTGGGACTGTGTACCTCCTGGGTTGGATGGAGGTCCTGTAAGTTGTCTAGGAACCTACGTGGGTGGTCAGACCTGGATGACTGTTCTTCCCAGCAGATGTCCAGATAGTTTAGGTCACCCATGATCACCACATCCTTTGACTTAACTGCCTCTCCACCTAAGAATTCCCGGTCCGGCTCTTCCACCTGGTTGGGTGGCCTGTAGTAGACCCCCACCATTAAGTCCTTTTGCCCCAAACCCCGTCGTATTGTGACCCAGAGCACTTCAGCCTGTCCCTCTTCTGACCTAGTGTTGTTTGTTGAGGATGGGTATTGCTCTTTGACAAAGAGCACAACACCCCCATCTTTCCTCCCTGTTCTAACCCTTCTGTATAGCCTATAGCCCTTGATGTTCACCGCCCCATTGTGCATTGGATCCCACCAAGTTTCATGTATTTAAGGCCTCCTGAAGGTGCATGCACTGCCTCCCTAATCCCAGGACTATCTGGACCCCTGTCTCTTACTGGGGTATTTCTTGTGCTTGTCACCTGTCTTGGCTAGGCTGTTCTTGTGGGTGACTGCCAATTCCATATTTCATGGCTCCCTCCGTTCTTATCCTCCCCTTCCTCCAACGAGCCTAGTTTAAAGCCTGCCGGAGATCAGCCAACCTGAACTTTTTGAGCCATTTCAAAAGAGTAGAAGTTGTTACATTCTAACTGTTATATGTGGATCAGCAGAGAATGGTACAAATGTAGCAAAACTCTTTCAAATTTAACTGTGCTTCATCCTAAAACTTAGAATGGCATTTCCATTTCCTCCCCCTCCCCCCCACCCATTTTTGGCTGCAACTACTAACTGAATTCAATACAAGTTCAGAAGTAGTTTTGGTTGCCCAAAAAGTATTCATAACCATTGTAAGACTAGAAAACTCTAAAGGGTATCTACAGACATGCTTGTTCATGTTCTAATTAGAGCATGTTGGAGTAGACTGGATTAATTGCATCTGCTCTGTTTTAATTAGAACACTTCAGTGTCACCTCACCATAACGGGTATTAAGCCTTCACATGTTTTTAAATGGCCATGGGGGCACTTAATCTGAAGCTTGTTGAATGAGCTTTAGATAAAGTGTCCCACGGCCATTGGCAAATACTCAGGGGCTTAATACATGTGACAGTGAGCCATATTAATGAGATCAGCTGTCTGGGAACTGCTTTAATTAAAATGCCACTCCCAAGCACATATAGGCAGCTAAAGATCACAAGAACACCTGATAACACATGCATGTGGTCTCTCAGAGATCTGGCAGTGCATACCTCATGCAACCATTTTGCAAATATTGTTATTTCTTGAGTATTCCCATCTGTAAAATGGGATTTACCCAATAGTAATGGATAACATTTACCCAGCTTTGTGGGGTACTCTTGGAATGAATTGTTGTAAAGTGCTTTGAAGATTAAAAAATGATAAGAACTATATGTTATTAATCATATGTCCTACTGCTTTCAAATGTCAGGCATTGAAAATTATGTCCTGCATTCTGAAAACCCTGTTATTAGACTGCCCAGTCTTTCCTGTTTTATGAAAGTCACATTTCATGCATTTTGAGCCATGGCAATATAGATTTTTTTTTTTTTTTGCATGAAGCAAGCACCAAAATATGGCATTTATGGAGTTTGCAACAAAAAGCATTTTTGGAGAGCTGCACCATATGTTTCTATTTCTTGTTAATGGAGTGAGTGCAATTTGTTAACAGCCAGCAAATGCATACATTGACAATATAGCCTAATGTTGGTGCCAAAACCTACAGCATCTCGGTTCACAAGATATGCATCTGACTGGAAGATTTGCATGTTGCTTACTTTGCTTGCAGCAGGTTTACTGGGGGAAAGAGAGAGAGAGAGATTGAGAGAGATTTTCTCTGAAAAATCAGTATGCTGATTTTGAGGAGGCACACTAAACAGTTTAAACCAGCAGTGCCTTCTAGCAATTTAGTAGCTTCCCTGCTGTAGTATCTCCCAGTACTTTCTAAATATTGTATGAGGTACTCAAAGGTGAGGACACAGCTGTTGTGAATATCCATATCCATAAATCATTATTAATGACATGGCTTACTGACAGAGTTCTCTGGGTGACTGTTGCGCCTGCCTCAAACGAGACTGACAATCCCTTTAAAAATGCACCAGTTCTTTTCACTCTTTACATTGCACAAGCTTATCAAACATTATTAACCCTGTTATTTCTTGGGCAGAATGTAATAAATGCTCCCGCACTTTTCTTTTCTCCTGTGGCTTCTGTGAAATCTATTTTGGCAAACAGTGACTGAAACAAATCTTTCAAATTAGCAGGCTAGGAAAGTAAGAAAGATGGTTGGAAGTATAGGTTGTCCTAATCCTCAAAGTAAACACCTTTATAGCACCCTTTACAGTTGGTAATGCTCTATAATACCTTTACATGTACTGCTTGATACCCTCATAAGCCATACAGTGCTGTCAGAGACTAGCTTTGTCAGGGAAAGATGCCATAAGACTGACATTAAGAACATAATATGACTCACTAGGCTTGTGGGGGTTATCGGAATCTGGATATTTTCCAGGTAAAAATGTACATATGTGCATTATATTTAGAACCACCCAAGAAAATGAATAAAGTCATAAAAAATATTTTCCTTTTCTTCATTGAAATTTTATTTGTTTGGACGTTTTCAGGCCTGCTCTAATTATATTACCCTAGGAAAATATATCTGGTGGTTTATTGACTGCTGTCTAGACAAATTTTATTGTTCTCATAGGTCAGAAAGCATTACTGTAGCTCACAATATAAACTAAAGCTACTGGGCAGAGTGTGCATGGTTTTTTTTTGTTTGTTTGTTTGTTTGGTTTGGGTTGTTTGGTTTTTCTTTTTCCTTTTACCTATTAGTGTGCTTGGTTTTTTTTTTTTTTTGGTTTTTTTTTATTCAAACAGTTAGAAATTTTTTTCCTGCCTCTTTTTCATGTACAAGCCTGTTTTTAAATGTTAGTTTTCTTCACACTTCTCCATGGCCCAAGGAAGAGGATGCAGAAGGATGGATTTTCTATAATACAGAGCAATACTGTGCAATACGGAGGAGTGATAAAGGCAGATATGAGGTAAGAGGAATAATTTTTATCAGTAACCTGCTGTAATAGAAATCTTAGCTTTTCTTCAACCTTTGTCTTATACCATTTTAAAATGGACCTCTGTGGCTAGGAGTACACACTGGTTGTCTCCACATTTTGTGATGTTACAAAGGAAAACTAGCTTCCTGCCATAGGCTTAAACTTTTTTTTTTTAGCTGTCAAAGACTAGGAACTCTGCATTAAATAGTACTAACTCTTCACACAACTAGCTAATTGGTCACATCATTACAAAATACATTCTCAAGGGATATTCACTGAGCAAGAAAAGAATCTCTCTCACACATGCACACATGCTTTGGACATTAGCCCAGATGGACACAATTTTCTTGTCAGGAAGGATCTGAAAGACTGTACATTGATGAATTTATTGGCATAGCCTCATTTGAAATATGATTTGATTTAATTAATAACAAAGCTGGAGCTATAGAAAAATAAAATTGATGAACAGTTCAGAGAAGCTAAGGAACCTTTCCACTGAGATTGTATTTATTTAGCTAATATGACTGAGGTGGGATCTTGATGCCAAAATAAGGAAGATATTTTGAAAGACAGACCATGAGACTAAAGCTGGGTAGATACAGTTCAGCAGTAGACACTGAGGTTAGGGACAGAAATTACACATAAGCCAGTATAAGTGATTGGAGATCAGTTCAATTCTGTAACACAACAGGGCTAGGGACAGAAGTTATACATTAACTATTTTAAGTGATCAGAAACTGGTTTTACCCTTTAAAGAACAGAAGTTTAGTGCACTTAAACTGCTTTCAAAATGGCTGAAACTGCTTTAAGGTAGATTTGGATGGGTGTGGTATCAGACTTAACAGACATAGGTAAACCTGGTTTATGGAACTTCTGTCCCAGATCCCCTCTCAATTCAAATTAACTCATAGTCCTCCAGGATCCCAGGATGCTGTGCAGCCCTGGGCTGTGCTCTCTCCTCCAGCAGAGCAGGGCTCCCCCACCTGTCAGTCAGGGCTTTTTCATCCCCTGCAGCTGGGAGCCATGCCGATTCCCCTGGCCCTGTCCCCGCACCTGCCAAGGGGCACAGCTCAGTGCGGGGCCTGGAACCAGGCAGGAGGAGGATTTTCCCCCACTCCCTCCTTAGCTGGCCTGCTGGGAGCCTGGCCATGTTCCCTCTTTGACTGACAGTCCAGTTAAGCAGGTAGAAGTGGGGGATAGGGAAACACCTCCTTCCTTCTGGGTCCAGACTCCCAGCTGTTCCTGGCATAGCCAGAGGGGAAGTTTTCCGCTGTCACGCCTTCTGAGTCTGGCCCATGGCCAAGGAAGGGTTGTGGCCTGATGACCAGCCTGGCTTCCAGCTCAGGTGAGGGGAGTAAAACCCCCACTGTGGGCTTCCCCTTCACTTGCACCAGAGCCAGGAGGGGACGAGCAATTTTCTCATCCCACTGCCTCCTCAGCCAGCCCACTGGCCAAAGAGGGGCATGGCTAGGGGACTCACCCAGCTCCTAGCTATGGGTGGGTGGGGAGAGAGGAAGAAACTACCCTCTGGGGGCTTCTCTCCTGTCCCCTTCCCCCCATGCCAGGGAAACCCCAGCTGGTGGTCCAGTGGGGAGGGTCCCCTCCCCATGCCTGCTGCTCAGCCTGCCTAGGGATGAGGAGGGGTTGTAGCTAGGGGACTTGCCCAGCTCCCAGCTGTGGACACGGGGGATAAAGGGATTGGGGGCTTATCCCCTCCCTGATACTCCCATGCTGGGGAGACTCTGGCTGGGGGTCAGATGCTGGGATGGGGAGGTTTTTCCCCCTATGCCCACTCCTCAGCTGGCCAGAAGGCTCTAGCACCGCCCCCCTCCCCCCCTCCGGCTATTGGTATGGGCCACTGCAGGCATCTGGCTGTCTTTCTGGTTTGAAAAGGGAACACCAGTTTACTTATTGGTTCAATCCAGGCAGTTTAGACAAACCTGCAAAGATTGAATCAATTCAGTCTTGGGCTTTTTGACTGTCTGTAGTTCACCCAGAAGTTCAGTCCACAGAAACCTTTTGAAAAACAGACAAAACTAGTTGAAGATAAGCCTGGATGGATGTAGTATCCAGATTCATTTATTTAGGTTGAATCAGTTTATTGAACTTCTGTCACAGATCCCCTCCAGGTAGAAGTTAACACACAGTCCCCCAGCATCCCAGGATGCTTTACATCTCCCCCACAAACTGCCCTTTTCAAGGTGAGGGGGCTAGTCTTGGCCCAAGCTGTCTGCTCCAGCAGAGCAGGGAGGTGTGCTCTAGGTCCCCCTGGCTTCTAGTCTAGGCCAGTGCAGGCATGTCGCTGCATTTTGGGAATCAGAAGTGAATGGCTGTTTACTTGCTTAATGGTTCAATCTATGGATCCTAGACTATCTTGGTGTTTAACACTGAAAAATGCAAGGTTCTGCACCTAGGGAGGAAAACTCTGCAGCATCCTTATAGACTCGGCAGTG
>NW_017728886.1:171196285-171248049 GCF_001723895.1 Crocodylus porosus | reverse complement strand
CAAGCATGGCCTCCTTAATAAACTTTTCTAAGATCTTCCCCAGGATAGAAGTCAGGCTAATGGGCCTGTAGTTAGCCAGATCCACTCTCCTCCCTTTCTTGAAGATCGGCACCACATTGGCCTTCTTCCAGTCTTCGGACACTACACCGTAGTGTATCCAGTTTTGGTCTCCACAATTCAAAAAGGATGTGGAAAAGCTTGAGAGAGTCCAGAGAAGAGCCACATGCATGATCAGAAGTCATGAAAACAGATCTTATGACAACAAGCTGAGAGCCATGGGGCTCCTTAGCCTGCAAAAGTGCAGGCTCAGTGGTGATCTGCTGGCTACCTATAAGTTTATCGAGGTGACCACCAGTACCTGAGGGAATGTTTGTTCACCAGAGTGCCCCAAAGGATGATGCTGTAGTTTATAACCATTCGACCTCAAGACCGTTTCAGGCTGGACATAAGGAAGAATTTGTTTACTGTCTGAGCCTGCAAGGTCTGGAATAGCCTGCCATTGGATGTGGTTCAAGCACCTACATTGAACACCTTCAAGAATAAATTGGATGCTTAGCTTGCTGGGATCCTATGATTCCAGCTGACTTCCTGTCCTTTGGGCAGGGGGTGGGGGGCTGGACTCGAGCTTCTGAGGTCCCTTCCAGCCCTAATGTCTATGAAATCTACGAAACTTGCAAAAATTAAATCAATTCAGCCTTGGGCTTTTTGACTGTCTGTACTTAGCCTGAGAGAGAGTGATCCATGAATAACCAATACCCTCAGAGTCAGCATACTTGTATGGAATATGGAAGATGGAGTCAAGTTCTTGGTAGGCATCAGACAGAGCAGGTTCTTGAATCTAGGAGTCCCATCTTCCTGGAGAGTACTTTCGTGCACAGGCAATCAGGTATCCATTTGGCCAAAAATTCCATTCTTGAACTGAGAAATATTTTCTGAGTTTTGACAGCTGCCAAAAATGACTTATTGCAGGGATGTCAAAGAGAGCACCCACGGTCTGGATTCAGCCAGTAGAGCCCTATCATATGGCCCACATCAATCTTGGATTACTACACTGCATGCGGTGCATACCAACCCTGCCCCTGCATGCTAAATAAATTTCATGGAGCCTATGTCCAGGTTGCACATGGTATAAGGGCTGGAGCTGGCATGTGCTGCACACAGAGTGTGGGGCTAATCTCAGGTGTTTACTACATGTGGCACTTCTGAACTCTGCATGATGGATTTGGGGCTAGTCTGGATGTGACGTGCAAATCAGCCGCATGTGCCAGATTTACATGCAGGGCCAGGCTGGCACAAGTACCACATATGACCTGTATCCTGGACTGGGCCCATGTGCTGCATGCCACACCAGGCTGGGATGTTATGTGCTGCATGTGGCATGAAGGGGCTGGAGTTGCATGTGTGATTTATGCAACATGCAAAGCTGGTCCAGGGCATGAGCTCCATGTAGCACCTATACTGGCTTTACCCTGTGGGCTGATTCCTACAAATTGTTTGTGGGCCCAGTCTGGCCCAGCATAAAATGGATGCAATTCAGACCGTCTTCCCTTTTATTCCAGCATCAGAAGTTGAAGATCTAGTTCTCTACACCTCATATCTACTGCAGGTTTCTGAAGGAAGCTGTCATACATCTTTGTATTAGAGGGAAGCTGAGGAAGTAAAACTAAGACAGACAAATTTTAAATTTTGTCAATATTATTAAGAGCTGTGTTCCCATTCAAGCAAGCTAGTATCAATTGAGTATGTGTGTGTTTAAGAGCATTAGGATTGATCTGCACAAAAAAATTAGTAGACCACATGCTGAAAAAGGTAATGACTTGGTGTATCTCTATGTATCACAATGGCAGATACGGAAGACTGTTAGATCTAACTGCTTAATAGACAAGGCACTCGTTTACCATGTTCTAGTTTTTTTTGTTTTTTTTTTATTTGGACAATATACTTGTCTGAGGATTGTACATGCTCACAAAACAAATGAGAATGTATACTGTGTGATTCCTTTTTTTTTTCCCCCCAAAATACCATTTTTTCTTAGAAAAAAAGAGAGATTGGAGTATGTAACAGGGAACCCAAACACTGTTACTTGGGCACAGTGGAGGGAGAGGAGAAGGGACTGTAACAGGGAGTCAGGAGGCCCCTGTTACTTTAAGAGGATGCAGCAGGTTAAGCCAGTTTTGTGGGGTTGTGGCTGCAGAAGTGCAGGCTGGCCTTTAATTAAGAGAATAAAACCCCTATGCAGGGCTAGGAAGGGCACATGATAGAAAGGGGGCATGGCTTCCAGAAATATAAACCCAGAGCATGAACCAGAGTGGGCAATCAGACCCTGAAGGCCCTGCATGGAAAGGAACAGTCCCCAGGGAAGCAGACTATGGGAAGCAGTGCTCAGGGATACCTAAGATACCCACAAGGGTGAAAGTAGGCCTATCTCTGGGAATTATAGGTTATGATTGGATATTGACAAACAGTGGGATGAACTTTGTGGAAGCAATTTGCTTTCATTTCAGTTGTGCTGGTGTATGTTTGTTTGTTTTTGTTGAATAACCAGAGGACTGGGAGTGGCTGTAGGGGTGGAGAAGGCCATGAGTGGGGTACCTGGTGAGTACCCTCCACTGCAAGGTTGAGGCCTGAAGAGCTAGGTTCCAAATCAGTGGACCTGAGCTGAGGACCTCAGCTAGAGAAAAAAGGGGCTGAGGCCCAACAGGCTGAAGCATGGACGAAGGGGTCCAAGAAGCTGAGTGTTAGTCAGGACAAAAAGAGACTTGACTTTGGGGGTTGGGATCTGAACTCCAAGGCAAGCAGACCAGGGTGAGCCCACAGAGTAGGAAAAGGGACTAGAAAGAATGTTTGCCAGTTTTTAAGGACAACATTTTCTGTTCAACATCAACAGGATGGAAGCTTCAGTGTTGCAAATGTCTATAAACAATCAAGTGAAACCTCCCTCCATCTCTCTCTCACCCAGCCACACAGACTGGGGTTACTCATACTCAAATGAAGATGGTGAACTGTTACAAAATTGGGCATCCAGCCATGACCTTCCCCTGATCCACAACTCTAAACAGCATGGCACTTTCCACTCACCAAGACAGGACCAAGATTACTTCCCTGACATATGTTGGGTTAATCAGTCAACAGCTACCCAGAACCAGCATTTTGCATTGTTCTAGATGACTTTCCACACAGTGAACACCATCCATCAGTCACCCACATTGGCCTGTAATTGCTGGTCATTAAATGTATAAGAAAACCAGATGGAGCTACAGGAAAGCTAGTTGGTCTCTATTCCTCTAGACTATTCAGTGATCCATTGTCACCATCCCATGCAAAAATATCCCATTTGATGAAGCCTGTAAGTATTTCATGGTGCCCTCTATAAAGCAGCACAATCCTCTGTTCCCAAAGTATTTTGTCCCCTGTACACTCCTTGCTTGGATGAAATGTGCTGGTCTAAATGAGTATGAAAAATCTGGTGATCCAGATGTTGCAGATGACCTGCTTGAATAGCTTGATGCTGCTCATTGGAAGCACGGGGAGGACTTGACTTCAAGACTTAATTTTTGCCACTCCATTTGGAGGACCTGGGGCCTCATTTACCACCTGGGAGTGGCTCAGGATCCCCTAGCCCAAACTTAATCATTTGTGTCAGCCAATGCCATCACCAAACACCTTTTGAAAGGGGAAAGAGGCCCCCGTAACAAGGATTTTGAGTGAATAATGCATAAGGAATGGTGTTATTTTCATCAAAATGTTCAGAACCAAGATCCACAAACCTCTTCACCAACAAAACTCTGTGCTGTGCAAATTAGAATCCAGCACTGCAACTGTCTATGACAATGTGTACTCAGAGTATCTGAAACATCTCATTCCTCAAGCTTGTAATTGTCTTCTACTTTTCTTTAACTATGTTATACATGAAGGATGAATTCTATCAGTATGTCACTGAGAAAAAATCATTGGCCTACCCAAGCCTTGCAAAGACCCACAATTGGCAGCAAGTTACCGACCAATCTCCATCCTGAGCATCTGCTACAAGACACTTGAGAGACTTATTTGTGTATGCTGATGACAGTGCCTTTGCCATTCAAGCTCAAGTGTGGAACTCATGCTTGATGGAGACATGAGACTGATGTCAAAGTATTGCCTAAAATGGTGCCTCAAACCAAATATTTCAGACTGTGTTAAGTATTTTTCTTCTGCATAATGCCAATGCCAATCATAAACTCACTATCACTTTAAATGGTCAGCCTCTCAAATTTGAAACTGACCCAGTTTATCTTGGAGTCAACCTTGCCCGGACTTTAACTTATAAATCACATCTCCAGAAAACTGCTTTAAAAATCAAAGCAAAGAATAATCTACTTGCCAAACTTGCAGGCTCCACTTGTGGTGCCAATGCCTCCATGCTACGTTCATTTGTCCTCGTACTGTGCTATTCAGTTGCATACTATTGTGCCCCTGTATAGGCTCATTTGTCACACAGCAAACTGGTGGACACCTAGCTGCATGCTACAATGCGTCTTGTGTCAGGCATTTTGCATCCCCCCTCCACTCCCATTGTTAGCAGTCCTCAGTAATGTTGCTCCCCCTCATCTCCACTGCACAAATGCTGTATTAAACTTACTAACCACACTCCATGATAATCCAATGCTGCCAGTGGACCTGGACATATTCTATCCACCAATAGCTTGGCTCTCCTCAAGATGCCTACCCTTTCAAAGTCTTTTGACTTTTCCTTAGGTACTTGGTGGTACAAAAAATGGTCAGAACAAGCACCAAAAATCACCATATCACCTCTGATCCTCCAGTCAGTCAACCAGAATTTAACTGGCCATGCCATTATTTGGCTGCCTTAACTGTTTTTGAATTGGACAGGGTCACTGTGCCTCAAACCTATACAAATGGGGCCCTTGGAATGATAAAAAATGCCCTTGTGGACAAGTTCAAACCATTTCTGAAATAATTGACTCATGTCCATTTACAGTGCTACCTGGTTGCCTTCAGGCTCTTCACACTGGTGATGAAATCACCTTAAGGTGGCTGAAACAATATGCTGAAAATACATATTCTAAATTAATTATAAAAAGAGTAGGGACTATGTTGTGATTGTACAAAACTGTTTCACATAAAGATCAAAATAGATAAAACGTTGAGGAGTATAATAGTCTTGTAGACATTTATCATTTCTTGGAGGGGAAAAAGGTGCATATCATAGCTATACTGCTAAATTGTGTTGAGAGGCGATTGTAAAGGGATCCAGATCAAGCAGCTGTACTGGGATGGGGCCTGTTCACTGTATGCTCAGCAGGTGTCTCACTTTCTTGCTTTCAAATCTCACCTGCCATGTCTTGATGTAGTTGAAATAAAGTATAAGGAGGTAGCACCTTTTCAAAGAGAATTTAATGAGGTTGGCTTGGGTTGACATTGGGGTCTTCTGTGGGGCTCCTTCTCCCCTACATCCCATGTCTTTTCACTTGAGGTTCCAGTTGGTGCTGGACACTCACATTTGGCCATCCTGAGTGACCGCCTAACAGCTGAGGCAGAGAAAGAAGCAGCCAGGTTGTCCAGAGTCGGTGTGTTTTGGCTATGCTCACTGGATTTTACTGCAAGTTCAGGGTCAACCAGGCATGGCCTGCATAAAGAAGCAAATAAACCAATAAGAACTCAAATGACCATGCCCTAGGCTCTTTGGCACCCTGAGCACCCTGATTGCTTTTCCTCAGGAAATCCCAGTCCCACAGGGGTTGCCCTGTATTTGCTCAGTCTGTATGGACCTGCCTGTCCTAAGCAATTCCCTGGAGTGATGTGGGGCCAGGGGAGTCACAAACCATGGCTTAGCCCCTAGTGGGTACCTGGGCTCTCCTAGCAGTGTGGTGATCCAACATCAGTCTGGGAAGCTCAGATGCTTGAGGTCCTGGGTTTGTAATCCCCTGCTTCCATGGGGAAACAGGAGAGCCCTCATGTGTCCATGTGTCCCCCCCCATTCTGGGGTCATTACAAACTTACTTAGGGTTTTCTGGGCTGGTATGAGCCAATCTGGTTCCTTCACTCACCCCCACATGCCCAGCTTCTGACAGCAGGTGTTTGGAGCCCCTGCAGCTCATTATACCTTGCAGCTGTTGCCTTTGGGCCCCAGGTGGTGCTGTAGGCACCAACCATCTGTTCCCTCTCTGGGATGCAGTCTCAGCCCAATCCAGGCATGGAGCCTGGAGAACACTTGATATGTGTTGGCTACTTGTTTGGCAGTGCAGCAGAGCCTGCCCTGGGAAAACAGGCTTGCTGTTTCTCTGCAAGCTAGAAATCTGCTGCCTGCAGGTGAGTATGGTGCTTGGCTGGGCCCCTGTTACACAATGTACATTTATGCTCTAGTCCACACATTAAGTTTCCAAGGATTTAGTTTGTGGAAAATTACTTATAGCTGGAAGATATTTATATTTAATATATAACCTTTTCCCTATGGCAGATTGTAAAACACACTTTGAATTCCCATGGAAGGGAGAACTAATAACTTTAGAATCAGTATGTATAGTGAATACCTACTCCATTTAATCTGCTTTGGTATTTATTTTGGTATTTGTATTCTCTGCTTGAAATCGGTATCTGTATCCATCAGTTCAGAATGCAGTTTCTATGGATGCTGGTGAATGAAGAACACATCAATGCTTGAGGTAAATTGCAAGATGTACCATAGTAGAAACTGGGAGTAGCTAGTGTTCACAGTGTAACCTTAGACACCTGCCTCTTCTACTCGTTCATTGGTACTCACTTAAAAGACATGGAAAAGGGGAGTTGGGAGGAGAGTCTCCTCTAATTTTTCTTCCTTTCATCAATATTCATGGAGTAGTAGTGAAATTATTGAAACAGAAATTTGGTCCAAAGTACTGTAATTCTTATTTCTGTTCATGGAAAAATGTAGATAATGTTTATTTATACATTCACGGGTTCAGCATTCATGGTTTCAAATATTCGTGAATGCCAAACTTGCATTTGAAATACACTTTATTACATTTACAGGAACTCTTTGCTGCCAGGCTCCTGCCACTGCTGTTGCGCTCCTGCCATCACCCCCAGAAGCCACTGGGGGACCTGAGTTCATAAACGCAGTGCCTTATTTGCAGATTTCACCATTGCAGGGGATACAAGAATGTATCCCCTGCAAATGGCAAGGGCCACGTGTGTGTGTGTGTGTGTGTGTGTGTGTGTGTGTGTGTGTTGCTTACTTACTTTAACTTAAACATTTTAAAATGTGACTTAAAATGCTTTGCTACCCCTATCACTTGAATTTTCCTTAAAGGGTGTCACAGGCCAGCTGGGCACTGTGAGTATATCAATTTAGTTGCAGATTGTCTGAGCACTGCAACTTTATTAGCCACTGGGCTTTTTGGTTTGGGATCAAGAAGGTGATGTTGGAAAGAAATGACAAGTTTCACTTACAAAAAAGAAATGACAAGTTTCACTGACAACAAAAGATATAGTTTGCATATATAATAGTTAATAAAAGGTTAAGCTAATAAGCAGACAACATAACAATACAGATTAAAATTGACAATGATAATAAAACAGATAAAGAAATTAACCAAGAGTTCCCACTTGCTTAGTAAATTATCAGTAGTCCCTCGGTTAGAAGATGCACGGCAAGTTGAATTAGCGAAGTCAGACGTTTCTGAACTGGGCTGCCCGAAAGAGAACCGGTGGAAGCCCCTCAGTCAGGATCTGGTCTCACTCTCCAAGGGAGTAAGAGATATCCATGGGGTATGGGACAGCAATGACCCTTTTGTTCTGTCCTTCCTGAGGGTTACTATGACATGTATGTTCTTTTATATTCTAATTATGCTAATTTTTAGTTATATAGCCATTCATAATATTGCTTTATAGCTGTTATCCTATGGGGTTAAAAGGTGTTAGAAATTATTATAATAAGTTACTGCCCAAGCTTGGGTTTATCTAATAAGCAAATTGCAACACAACATTTTCAGGTTTAAAATTAACATTACCCAGCCTAAATCCAGCCTCTTCAAAATTCTCTGACTATGCTGTTTTGAGATGTCTTTTTTGAAATGTACTAGATAAGCTGGGCAGTTAAATCCAGTTTTTATCATCATCAAGGCTAAATTCTGAGCAAGAAAAAACTATTAGGTAAGCTGATTTCACAGCTATAGCTTTGTCTTTGAGGCCTAGTCAGTTCTACAAACAGTTACAAGTTACATTTGCGGGTTACAAAAATACAAGCTTCATATTAGACAAAAGTTCCAAATGCCTCCAAGAAGCACATATTTATTGCTTATTAATTTCTTTGATTCTGGCCATCACAAAAGGGAAAGAATCTTAATCAAAATCTTCACTCTACAAATCTAAACATTATACTTTCAGTTATATTTCATAACCTATGTAACATTTGTGGGAGCTGGATAGATCTGGGATGTAGGTCATTTGACGTCCCAAAATGACAAAGCAGTCTATATATTGGTGAGGCTGTCTTAGAAGTGATAGCAGGAGTGTAAGGATAGGAAAGTAGGGTATAAGCCCTATGCACTGCTTAAGGTGGAGTAACAAAATGGAGTAGGGAGCATCTCACCCTTCCATCCTCTGCTCCACCTCCTTCTGAAAATTTCTAGTTTAAACTGCAGCAGAGGTGTTGCAGGATTGTGTGAGTGAAGGGTACTTTGTGAAACGTAGTTCAGTGGGGTGGTATATAGGGCAGGAGCAGCAACTGGAGTTCACTTCAGCTGGTGATATCACCCCATTTTTTTCTAGCAAAAATGGTGTCTTTTTAGCTGCTCATCATGGGTGTCTGTGATAAAAATGAGTCTCTAGAGCCACAGCCCTGCAAGGAAGGTACAGGGCAAGGCGAGATGGGGAGACTTCCCAGGTGCAGTTCTGTCCAGCTATGCCTCTGAGTGCTAGCCCAGGAAGGCTTGGGGTCTCAACTCCTAGGCTAGTCTAACATGGCAGGCCTGCACCAGAGCTGTGAACCATGGGATCCCAGACTTTGGAAAAGTTGGTGGGAAAGCAGTAAGGATTCTTTCAGAATTCTGGTGGTCAAAACCAAGATTTTTTTATTAAATATTTAATTTCAGTGACCTACCATTTTTCAATGAAAACCAATTTTGTTACAAAGTTTACAACCAATTCTACTGTCACTGCTGTGTGATACCTTGGGCCTATCCTAATACTTTGCCCTGTTCCTCTCTTGAATATAGAGGACTGTAGCAGTGCAGAGTCCTAGGGGTGGCCATGATCTCTGCTAGCGCCCCATACTGTGCCAAGTTGGTGTTAAAGCACTCTCACAATCTTGCCCGCCATGGCTTTGATGTTCTGTAATTATGTAGGGAGGCTGCCCTTCGTTCTCTTGGCTACAGTTCTGCTGGTTCCTCCTGCAGCTCGGTTCTATAATGGGGTTCCAGGCACCCCAGCCTTATGGGCTATGCGTGGCTCCAACCACCCCTGTAGCATGCCCCAAGCCTCGCAGATGTATCAGAAGTTGTTTGGTCGATTTCACTCTCCTGCACCCCATTGACGCTTCTGGCTTGCCTCACAATTGTGCTCCCTGGCGCTCATCAACAATCTCCGCCCCCTTTCTGGGGCTCCTCGTGCTGCCCACTCCAGGGCTCCTCATTGCCCCCCTTGCTCTGGGGCTTCTTGCTGTCCCCCTTGCTCTGGGTCTGGGGTCGATGCACCCCTGAATGTTGTGACCTCTCTGGCACCGGGGTCCCCACGCTACCGTGGATCCCCTATGAGGCCTCCTCCATCCCTTAATAGCCTCACCTGGTCCTTCTGTCTAACAACAACAACAACAAAAGCAATAACACAAGCAAATCGGCTATAACACAAATATAAGCCTCCTGGCTAAACGTTCTCCAAACCACACCACATCTCTCACCCATGTAACTAGTGGCTTGTACATCCAGGCCTTTTCCCTTCCCCACATTCAGGGCCGAGCTCTTTTTCCTTAGTCAAGCTGTACTCCTCCTTTCTGGCTGCCAGTTGAGAGAGCACTCGCAGCCTCCAGTCTGTTGTTATAGTAGTCAGCCATGACCCCTCTGGTCAGCTGACTCACCAGGTGTGAGCCCTTAGCTCCTCCTGGTTGCCCCTAGCAACAAGCACTTGAGCCCATACTGCTGCTTTTTAAGTAGCAGGTGCCTTAGTGCCCTGCTGCAAGGACAAAATTTTACCTAGTGTTTATCATGCCAGTACTTTCTCCTGGGGCCCAGAAAAGAACAATACACTCATTCTCACACCATTTTAACCTGACTTGCTTTGAACCCAGACAACCCTCATATATTCACTTATTCCCACATGTATATTATTGTTTCAGAATGGTTCATTTTCTTTTTCTTAGAAAGAATCACTAGTGATTACAAATCCTGTCATTCACCTCTCTCCTATCTGCCGTTACAATGTGGAATGTAATATTATAAACTACGAAACTACAGGGGAAGAATAGAACTTAATATTTCCCCAGGCTCCCACATTTCTGTCACAACTGGTTGCTACCACCTGCAATGATCAACAATATGCAACTGCCTAGTAAATAGTTTATAGTTAGGTTTTTTGATTGAATTTCTTATTATCACTTGGAATGAGATAACTGCATAGCCACTTTATTTCTTTTTTTTTCACCAGGCCTACCTCAGCTTGCATATTTATAACGTACCATAATACCACCTATGATGATAAAAATGTCTGAATAATATAACATTTTTAGTTTCTGCCATCTCCTCTGTTGTTGTCATGACTCTATGACCGAGTCTTTTTTCCCTTGAGTCTCATTCAGAATTTTGACATTTTTAAAAAAAGGAGATAGAAAGAGAACCTGTTGTTTATCTCATACATTACTGTAATCTTTATGCAGAAATTTTTCCTCCTTGTGTAACAAGAAATATTTCTTTTAACTAGACAACTAGACATAAAGTGATTGAAGACTCATTTAAATTGAGTCTGGAGATTCAAATATTGCTGGCTGTGGATAATCAGGCATAATGTAATGCTTTTTAAGGCTCAGACAGAAGTGACAATTTTCACCTGATCTGGCCACAGAAAGAGATCCAAGCCCTGATCAAACACAAGTGCACAGATGCAGCCTGCTTCAAAAATGGCCAATAGGGCAAAAATCTAAAGGTAATAAATGAAGGTTCAGATGAAGGCATTTCAAAACATAGTGTCTTCTGTAAATTGTGTCTGCTTGCTTGCCAGCCTCCAAACTGTTTTTAGAAAAAGGGAGTGGAGGGAGTTTGATCTGCCCCTAGTGAAGGGTGTGGTGGGTGTATTAGAACCCTCCCCCCAGCCCATGGTGGGAGGGCTCCAACTCACCCACCCCACCCTCCAGAGCTGGCTGAGCAACCCCTAGAATAAACTCCTTCTCGTCCCTTTCCCCTCTCCCATTCTGAAAACAGGGATAGGCTGGGAGGGAAGAAGGGCCATTGGTAGGTGCAACTGGCTGCAGACTGGCAGCCAGCAGCTAGATTCCCCTCCCCTGGAACCAACAGTGGCTGTTTTTGGTCTGGAGGCCTGTTGTAACTCAGAATGCTTCCTGGAAAGCATTCTGAGTTATAGCTGGGAGTTGCACTTCTGTCTGCTCCCTTAGTGTTATGGTCCCACGAAACCTCTATCCTCTTACATGTAGCTGTCCCCTGTCTACATCAGGAAAGTGCAGGGAAATCTGTAGCATAACAAGTCATGGGTGACAGAACACCAGTCCCAGGTATTAAATTAGAGCAGGGGTAGGAAAAATGGCAGATCTGGCCAGTGGTCAGACTCCATTTCTCAGAAGCCCCTGCCCACGTCACTGTGGCCAGTTTCCATGGAGACCTCAGTGGCTACGGCCAAGCCAGCTGCGGTGGTGATAGCAGATGGGTCAGCAGTGGTAGAGGCTGCCATTTTTGCACTCCTTCTAACTCAAGGGCAGGCAAAATCCAGCTCACAGGCCAGATCAGGTCCATGGTGGACTCCATTTCCTGGCAGCCCCTGTCCTCAATGCTGCAGCCCGTTTCCATGGAGACCCCAGGAGGGGCAGAGCCTGACAGTGCAGGGCCAGGGTTTCCATGGCTGGACTTTGCCTGCCCCTGACTTAGAGGGAATGTAAAATTGGCAGCCTCTACCACTGTTGGCCAATCTGCTATCACCACCATAGCTGGCTTGGCCCCTGCTACCATCCCTGATGCTGCTGCTGTCCAGAACACAGACCCTGGTTGTTATGCTTCTGAAACTGTAGGCTAAGGGATTTACCGCTTCCAGTAGCTTTTTACCAAGAGAGTTCCCCTGCAGATGAGGCATTCGTTAGCCATTTCCAGCAAGTGCCATCTACTTTACATCTACTTTGCTCCACTTAGGTAGCAGAGGAGGCAGAGCAGATCCAAAGTTCCATCGCAGAAGCTACCGTGATAATCTTTGGAGAGGGCAGCAATAGTACACAGGGTTATTTTTAGGCTGTGTGATTTTCCCTGAATACCAAAAAATCTGAATAATCAGTTTATCATTTCAAATTTAAACAAATAATTTACTTTGGAAATTACCACATAACACAAATGAATGACTAGTTATTGCTTAAATACATCATTCTTGGGTAAACAGGTAGTGAACCCAGTCTCTCCGCTACATGTATTCCCCTCATAAATACAAATCTGCCTTAAAAGACACAACTGAACTGATTCTCTTTATCTATTTAGATGTATGCCAATATGATTCAGGTGACTTCAAGTGGTATTATTCCTGATTATGCAGTTGTAAGTGAAGAGAGGACCAGACCACCTACATACTGTCTTACATCTAAATAGTACTTACTAGGAGGTTGTCTTTTCCTCTACTATTCTCAGGCCTTTAACAGCAGGTTTTTCTCCTACTTGGTGGTGTCACATGTTCAACTTAGTACTTACTAAGTGCAGTTAAAACACAAGTAGACACATAGCAGTTTTACATGCGTTGTGTCTTTGTGGCATTGCAAAGTTGTTCCCTTTCAGGCAAAAGTTATCTCCTAACGTACACTAACTTGAATATGTCACTACATGCAAATGATTTGCAACCATTGCAAGTGAATGTGTGACAGGAACCTTACAAACGGCAAACAGTGAAGTGGGACTGTAGCTCAGGTTGAGCCCAAGCTGAATCTCTCTGCTCTTCAGGCCCTGATCATAGCAGAACCACCAGAGCAGGCAGAATGCAAAAGCCAACCAAAGGACTGGCAACAGCAGGAAGGCAGCACAGAAACAGGGTGGGCAAGGACTTCACAGTGATTCCTAGAAAATAATAGGAGGGGAATTAATAAAAGATTTAAATGATGAAATGTGGTTCAGAGACCGGAGCCAAGAAAAACAAAATCAAAATACGGCTGAGTTGCAACAAAACAAAGTAATCATAAAAACAAGGACAGCTGAAAGAAGCATTGATAGTAAACCAGAACAAGACCCATAAAGCTGAATTACCTTCAAAAAAGGGAAAAGCAAAATAAAATCAGAGACAGTTATGACATGATGATATCACCAAAACTAAATAATGGAGAACCAGCTAAGAAGTGGCCTTAGCAACAGCCACAAATAAATACTTGTAAAAATATATAGAGAACAGGAAAACATGAAGTAATTCTTGAGCAGCTCTCGTGATTTACTGTATAATGTTTATTGAAAAAAGAGTTCCAGAATCCAGGATTTGTATCGCTTCTAAAACTGACATCCAGTTACATTCAATTGATAATAATAAATCAAGCATTCAACCCTTAACAATTTATATTCCTATCTTTAGTATCCCATATTTGTCTTATTTTTTTAGAAATATATTCCACCCCTTTTTTTCTTTCGTGAGTCAGAATTCCTAATAAAAGGATCCAGCATGTGAAGCAAGAGAGGGTTATTTTAATACAGTAAAATTTCCCTCCTGAAATAAAGAACAGTATTATTCAGTCAAAAAAAATTAAGAATCATATTGTGATAATTCAGAGCATACTGTATGGTAATTGCATTTGATATATACATACATTTTTGTGTGTATAAGTATACATGTGCACACATTTCTCTACACATATATAGATACAAACTTTTTTTACAGCATATCCAAAAGACCAGCATTAACTCAAAGAAAAGAAACTACTTTGTTAATATTGGAGAATTTCCCATTAATAAATGAAAAATTGAAGAGTCACATAGTTCTGTTGACCAGAGGCAGTAACATTATTGTTGGCTTGTTCATTTATAGTTTCATAATTTCATAGTTAGTAGGATCAAAAGGGACCTGAGCAGATCATCAAGTCTGACCCCCTGCCACGGCAGGAAAGAGTACTGGAGTCAAACAACCCCAGCAAGGTGATTGTCAAGCCTTGTCTTAAAGACCCCCAGGGTAGGAGCCAGCACCACTTCGCTTGGAAGTTGGTTCCAGATCCTAGCCCCCCTGACAGTGAAGTAGCGCCTCCAGATGTCTAATTTGAATTTACCCTTTGCCAGCTTGTGACCATTATTTCTAGTCACTCCTGGTAGTGCTTGGGGAAATAGGGACTCCCCCAGTGCCTGCTGGTCCCCTCTGACTAGTTTGTAATAGGACACTAGATCTCTCCTCAGCCTGCTCTTATGGAGGCTGAACAGGTTCAGGTCCCGTAGCCTCTCCTCATAAGGCCTGCCCTGCTGCCACCTCATCATGCGAGTGGCCCTCCTCTGGACCCTCTCCATGTTGTCCACATCCCTCTTGAAGAGCAGTGCCCAGAACTGGACACAGTACTCCAGCTGTGGCCTGACCAGTGCCGCATAGAGGGGGAGAATCACTGCCCTGGATCTGCTTGAGATGCAGGTGTGGATGCATGACAAGGTGCGGTTGGCCTTTCTGACCGTATCCCCACACTGCCAGCCCATGTTCATTTTGGCATCAATGATGACTCCAAGATCCTTTTCTGCCTCTGCACTGATGAGAAGGGAGTTCCCCAGCCTGTAGGTATGCTGCTGGTTCTTCCTCCCCAGGTGTATCACTTTGCACTTGTCAGTGCTGAATCCCATCCTATTCTCGTCTGCCCACCCCTGTAACCTGTCTAGGTCCAATTGTAGCCTATTCCTTCCTTCTGACATGCCCACTTCCCCCCGACATCTTAGTGTCATCAGCAAATTTGAACAGGGTGCTTTTTACCCCCTTGTCCAAGTCACTGATGAAGATGTTGAACAGTGCGGGCCCAAGGTCCAAGCCCTGTGGAACACCACTGCCAACATCCCTTCAGGTTGAAAATGACCCATCCACTACCACTGTCTGGGTGCGGCCCTCCAGTCATTTGGTGAGCCATTTGACTGTGTAGGTATCGACATTACAGTCCCCCAGTTTCTTAATGAGAACGGGGTGAGAGGCAGTGTTGAAGGCCTTCCGAAAGTCCAGAAAGACTATGTCCACTGCTACCCCTGCATCTAAGAATTTGGTGACCTGGTTGTAGAAGGCCACCAGGTTGGTCTGACTGAACCTGTCTCTAATGAACCCATGTTGGTTGCCCCTAAGCCTAATGTCCCCTGCTGGCCCCTCGTGGACATGTGCCACAATAATTCTCTCAAAAAGCTTGCCCAGGATTGAGGTAAGACTAACTGGCCTATAGTTCCCCGGGTCCTCCTTCCTCCCTTTTTTGAGGATGGGAACCACAATGGCCTTCTTCCAGTCCTCTGGCACCACACCAGAGCACCACGAGTGTTCATAAAGCCGTGCCAGGGGTCCCACAATGACCTCAGCTAATTCCCTCAGCACTCTGGGGTGGAGATCATCAGGACATGCTGATTTAAATACATCCAGTCCCTCCAGAAGTTCCCTGACTAGATCCTCACTGACCCTTAGCCTAGGTGCGCCTCCCCTGGGGTCTGACAGGGGTCCAGTGGTCCCTGCTGAGGAAAATGGAGGCAAAGAAGTCATTAAATAGGTTAGCTTTGTCATCTGGTGTGACAACCAAATTTCCTAGCGTGTCTTGCAGGGGCCCCATGTTACCCGGTACCTTCTTTTTGCCCTCTATGTATTTGAAAAAGGTCTTCTTGTTGTCCTTGATCCGGGAAGCTAGTCCAAGTTCCATCTCCACCTTGGCCTTCCTTACTGCCCTCCTGCATCCCCAAGCAACCACGGTATAATCATTATAATAAGTTATGGTGAGCCATTTGTGTGTTTGTTTACAGCATTATCAATATATTCAAATATATATTTTAAAGGATTTTTATTATTTTATTCCATTTGACTTTAATTTGATAATGTTTATGAACATGTTCAGAAAATGTGCATATGATTTATATATGTGGTTACACCTGTATTGTAAGCATCCTCTGGATCAGATATGTTTTAGCTCAGTGGAGTTCTTTTTTCACCTCTCTGGGATGTCCAAAGCAAGAATCAGTTTCTTGAGGAAGAAAGATGATATAAAATCCTAAATCTAAACTATATTTGTATGGCACATTAGTAAGGTACCAATGAAGAGGTGTCATTATTATATTATATATAAGCCAGGAGGAGGAGGCTGAGTGTGTGATACACACATACACACACATACAGAGAGAGAGAGAGAGAGAGAGAGAGAGAGAGAGAGTCAGTAGCTGGCAGTAAAAACAAATCTTCCAACTGTTTTTTAGAAAGTCATTTAAAAATGTCTCAACATTTTAAGAAGAATAGTTCATTAATGTAGTCTTATACTAACACTGTTAACTTTAATCAATCATGCTTGAGTAATTTATACATGAATTGCCCATAGTCTTTATGAAAAGACTATGAAAATCACTAATATTATAGGTAAAAGGCTTTCTCCAGAGTAAAATCACATAGAACTTTCAATATCAGTATTCAAAGTCTTCCTTTAATTACTTTGGATTTAAATAAGTGTACTGTGAATCCATTAACTCAGTGAAGTTGGGCCTACAGTGTTTAAAATGTTATTACTATAGACAGATTATTTGGCCCTAGACTTGTCATTATGCCCTAGGAGAGACCTAATTTAACATTTAACATGCTAGGAGCATGGGGAACAAGCAGGAGGAACTTGCACTCCTGCTTGCAAACAAAAACTTTGATTTAGATGGGCTACCTGAAACCTGGTGGGACCCTACCCATGACTGGGCAGTAAACATTGAGGGCTATAGGCTGTACAGATGAGATAGAGTAGGGAGAAAAGGAGGAGGTGTGGCTCTCTATGTGAAGGAATAATATATATCTTACATAATCAAGATGGGGTCAGAGGAAGGGCAAATTGAGGTACTGTGGGTCAGAATGCAAAGGGGTTGGGGGGGAGGACTTGGTAGTGGGGGTTTATTACAGGTCACCACATCAAGGAGAGGAGTTGAACCTGGAATTCTCCAGATAGCTCTCAGAGGCTGTATGGTAAAGGGACATAGTTGTTATGGGTGACCTAAATTACCAGGACATCTGCTGGAAGAAGCAGTCAGCTAGATCCAACTGTTCACATAGGTTCTTAACCTGCATACAGGACCTTCACCTAACACAGGAGGTATTCTGTCGCACTAGAGGAAATGCCTTACTGGACTTGGTCCTGGCTAGGGGGGTTGATTTGGTGGGGGATCTACTAATACAAGGTAACCTAAGGGACAGTGACCATCACTAATTGAATTCACTATCCAGCATAGGGTGGGAAAGGTAATGAGTAGGGCAGAAATGCTAGACTTGAGAATGGCTAACTTCAGTGTGTTCAGGAGATTAGTTAGTGAGGCACTGAAGAACAAGAGAATTGGTGAAATAGGAGTCTAGGAAGGGTGATCATTCCTAAAGAGAACAATCCTATGGGGACAAAGGGGCCAAGAAACCTCTTGGCTGAACAGGGAAGTCCAGGAAAACCTAGGGCCAAAAAAAGATGCATATAGGCTGTGGAAGCAGGGGATAGCTACCAAGGCACAGTATACCTACTTGGCCTGCCCTTGCAGGGAGGCAGTCAGAGGGGCCAAAGCAGAAATGGAACTTAGGCTGGCAACAAAAATTAAAGACAACAAAAAGTCCTTCAGGTATTTCGGGAGCAAAAAGAGGTGCAGGGTAGCACAGGACCCCTACAGGACAAATTAGGTCAATTAGTGACAGATGGGGGGGACAAAGCTGAGCTCTTAAATATTTTTTTTTGCCTCTGTATTCCTGAACTCAGATTGGACAAATCTCCCAATTGGATCATAGACAGGCATAAAGGGGAAACCAGCCCACCAACTGTTAGCATCGACTTAGTAAAGAGACACTTGGAGAGGCTGGATGTGTTTAAGTCAGCAGGCCTGGATGTTCTTCATCCAAGGGTGCTGAAGGAATTGGCCAGTGTCATGGCAGAGCCACTGGCATAGCTGTTTGACAGTCTTGGTGCTCAGGTCAGGTCCCAGAAGACTGGAAAAAGGCCAATGTGGTCTCTATTTTCAAGAAGGGGAGGAAGGAGGATCCGAGTAACTATAGACTGGTTAGTCTTACCTGTATTGTCAGGAAAACCTTTGAAAAAAATATTAAGGATCACATTTGTGGGAGTCCATTGGAGAAAGCAATGCTAAAGGGCAACCACCATGGATTCATAGCAGGTAGATCCTGCCTGACTAACCTTGTATCTTTTTATGATTAGGTCCCAAAATGCTTAGATGCAGGAATAGAGGTGGATGCCATCTACTTGGATTTTAAGAAGGCCTTTAATATGGTATCTCATTATATTCTTATAGATAAACTGACCGAGCAACTGTTATGTAGACGATTACATGGTCAGGTGGGTGGCAAATTGGTTTAGGGGTCGCACCTAGGCAATGGCGGTGGATGGGTCGGTGTCAACCTTGAAAGATGTGGGCAGTGGAGTCCCACAAGGCTCAGTCCTTGGACCGATGCTGTTCAATGTCTTCATTAGTGACTTGGATGAGGGTGTGGAAAGCACTCTGTCCAAATTCACAGATGATACCACATTATGGGGTAAATTTAGCACACCAGAGGGTAGAGAATGAATTCAGTCAGATCTGGGCAGGTTAGAAAAATGGGTGGAACAGAATAGGATGAAATTCGATAGGGACAAATGCAAGGTGTTGCACCTAGGAAGAAGGAATCACCAGCACGCTTATGGGCTGGGGGAGGACCTTCTCAGCAACACAGCAGTAGAAAGGGATCTTGGAGTCTCTGTTGACTCCAAGATGGACATTGTTGCCCTGTGGGGTCAGGCCAACCCTCAGGATCTCAGTATTGTGATGTTAGACAGGAGGGTGTGACACAATTGCACATATACAAACACACAAATCAACTAGGTGCACGCACGCGCACACACACACACACACACACACACTACCAGCTCAGGCACATACACATCCAAACCAGCCTAGGCACATGCACACCTATCACTAATTCAAGCACATACACACTACACACTAAAAATTAGGCAAAAATCAGTTGTC
Source organism: Crocodylus porosus (assembly GCF_001723895.1). NCBI lineage: Eukaryota > Metazoa > Chordata > Crocodylia > Crocodylidae > Crocodylus > Crocodylus porosus. The sequence goes on along the minus strand of NW_017728886.1, from coordinate 171,228,724 downwards.
AATGCCCACACACTCAGTACATACACAGATTACTAATTCATATATCATGCACTCAATGAAATATATATATACATACACACACAACACACCTACACATACATACAGGTAAGTTCCTAACTTGAACAGTACAGTGCATATGTGTGCTTGGGGTACCTGGGGGAAGGTTAAGGTGGAGAGAGTTAAAGTGCAGGGAGTGAATGTTGCTAGAACCAGGATTAGAACTGGTGGACTAGAGAGAAGCTGACTGAGGAACTGAGGCTTGGGTTTACTTAAGATCAAGTGGCCCCAGGGTAACTGAAGGTCACTTGTGCAAGGGAAAGAAAAAAAAAGCCTGGTGTTAAAGAGGAGACAGCCAGGAAAGGAAGAGAGACAGAAAACTGGGAGCTTGGGGCTGAAAACTGAGGCAGACAGCTGAGAAATTGGGGTGGAGTGGGATGGAGATAAGTGGTGGCAAGGAGGAGACAGCTAGGAAAGAACCTGAGGCAGAAACCTGGTTGCACAGGGGAAAAAGAAAAGGCAGTGGGGATAAGACAGTGGCAAAGAAACAGGGGGTTGGAGGCAGAGAGGAGCTCAGGACAGGTGTTGGAGGTGGCAGTGAGCCAGAAGCAGGAGAAGGAGAAATGAGATTCAAGGTAGGGACGAGGAGCAGAGATTGGAGCAGGGCCAAGCCATAATAAAGCAAAACCTAACTTAGGGGTCCAAATAACAGTTTTATTAAACAGACAACACACTACACAGCCCCATGAAGTTATTGGTTCACACACACAGACACACACACACTCAAAAGCCTCACAATGGCAGCAGGAGAATGAGACTCAGTGGAAGGGTTGGAGTCCAGGTGGGGAAGAGAAGCAGAGTCCAAGTCCATGGTTGAAGGGGTAGGGGGTGATAGCTAGCTATCAAGGCTGGAAAGGGGTCTTTGTCCAGCAGGTGTTGCCCAGAGGGGGGTTGCTGGCAGGGCCTCTGGGTGGATAGGTGGTGTGGCATGGTTCTGATCCAGATGGAGAGGGCATCCCAAGGAGTCAGTCTTCACTATCCCTTTCGTGGGGCAGACTACTTCTGATCTCCTATGGGGAGGGCCTCTCCAGGGAATGTCAGTCCTGTTCCAGAGGGCTTCAGGTGTTCTTACTAAGCATGTACAGCCTTGGCACAATGGTGGGTTGCCTCATCTTTTGTGTCTTGAGTGCTGAGGGTGGTTCCAAGGGCTGGGTCATTGGTCCAGGTATTGGTGTTGATGGTTCAGTCATTCAGAGGGAGCTATTTTTAGACCTACTGCCATTGTCATTCATCCCCATTCATTCAGGAACCAAGCTACATAGGAGGGGTAGATGTAAGTTATGGGTTACACAACTGGACATGGGGATAAGATAAGATGCTTGACGTGACTTATGCTAACTTACATATATAGGTCTAAAACGGTAATCACACAATATAAAAGCAGTAAAAAAATTCAATACAAAACATAATAATTATCACTTGTAAAACAGTGGATATCTATATCAAAATAGCAGGGCACTTATTTGCAAAGAGGGGAGAGAAAAATAAAACTTACTACCTAAAATAAAATGTTAAAGCTTATCCTATATCTTAGCTTACTTATACTTATCTAGGGATAGAGAGGCAGGAAAAAGTCGGAAATGGTTGGGGAAGGGGAGGGAATGTATTTTAGAATAAATAAAAAAAAGAAAAACTGGGGGTTTTGCTACAACATGAGTCCTTAATGTGACAAAGTGATCAGTAAAGCTAGCCACATTTTTTCATGCGTTAGCAGATACATGAGAAACAGGTCCAAGGAGATGATACTTCCTCTTTATGTGGCATTGGTCAGGCCACAGTTGGCGTACTGCATCCAGTTTTGGGTGCCACACTTCAAGAGGGATGTGGACAACCTTGAGAGGGTTCAGAGGAAGGCCACTTGTATAGTTAGGGGCCTGCAGGCAAACCCTACAAGGAGAAATTGAGGGCCCTGGATCTCTTTATCCTCCACAAGATAAGGCTGAGAGATGATTTTGTGGCCGCCTAAAAATTCATCCGGGGGGGGGGGGGGGGTGGGGCAGCAAGGAATAGAAGATGCTCTGTTTACCAGGGGACCCCTTGCAGTAACTAGGAACAATGGCCATAAACTGACGGATAGCAGATTTAGGTTAGACATCAGGAAGAACTTTACGGTAAGGGTTGCCAAAATCTGCAATGGGCTTCCAAGGGAGGTAGTGCTCTCTCCTACCTCGGGGGTCTGTAAGAAGAGGCTAGACATGCACCTTGCTGGGGTTATCTGACCCCAGTGCTCTTTCCTGCCCAGGGCAGGGGGTCAGACTCAATGATCTGCTAAGATCCTTTCTGACCCAATCATCTATGTATCTATGAATTTCATTAAGAATTTTCCAATTGCAGCTCTATATATGCAGACTTTTCCTATCAAGCTTTTGTTACCTTTGATTTAACCAAAAATTAAACCAATTTAACCAATTTTAATAATTGGGAAAATGCAAATAAGTTATTTTAAATATTTTATACTATATTATTTAATTGCTTATTGGAAGAGAGGAATGTTGATCTGTGAAACACTATTACAGTGTAGCAGACCACTGGGGTGTGCCTGTTCCATTAAGGGAGAAAGCAGCCTGAGTGGCCTGCTGCAGGTAGATCGGGGGCTAATGAAAGACTCACTTGACCAGAAGAGGGCTCAGGCTGGGGATATATAAGCCCAAAGCCTGAACAGGTGAGGCAGTCCCTCCATGACAGGCACGAACTGAGAAGCCCCTGTAGCAGAGCAGCGGGGTTCCTGAGGGGACTTAAATTTATGTAAACAGTTCTGCAGGCTTGGGAACAGTCAGGTCACCTGGGCAGCAAAAGACCAGGTTTTATAGGCAAGTGACTTTTGTTTTATGTTAAATCCAGAGAGGGTCTGAGATGTCTGCCAAATAGAGGGTCCATGTGCCTGGGAAAGGGCTGAGAGACAGATCAGGGGGCCCATGAGCCCAGAGGAGGGACCGTATGTGGGACCAGAGGTCCACGAGCCTGGAGGAGGCTGAGTGAGTGAATAGGCAACATCAAAGAGAGACGACACCTGTCTGGCTTCGGATGTGGTACAAGGGAAGAATGGAACCATGCAATTTGCCCTGAAGGTGACAGGTGCCCGGCAGAGGTACAGACAGGCTGAGAGGGTGTACTAACTTGGGAGTCAGGACTGTGACTAAGGGCACCCAGATGGAGTCCAGGTGTGATTGACACAGGCTCAGGCTCACTCAGAGTCCACGGGCAGCCTTCCTTACACAACCTTCAGTAAGAACAAGGCATGGTGGGCAAGTGATCAAGGGAGGGCTACAGTTGAGTCTCAGCCAGGTAGGGACTGCACAGCCACCAGGGGGCATAACAACTGCCCCTGTGGCCACAAACCTGCTACAATTAGTCTTAAAGGGGACTTGTTCTATGGTCTTTTACATTTTATTATGCTTTATCCTCACCATGGAGCAAAATTATCCTCATTTTACCTGTGCCTTAGTTTTGATGCCCAGCATGTTTTTCATGCTTAACACTTTCAGAGCTAGGGTACTGAAGCTTAATTTGGGGTACAAAAAAATATCCATGTATCATAGACATTCTGATTGTACAATTTCTCCAGTTTAGTACATGTTTTAGAGTAAGTCTTACACCTATGGTCAGACTGAATGGTAGGTATGTGCTGGGGCTCACTAGATAATATAGTTAAGAACCCATTTGAAAGCTGGGTCTAACTTTTATGCCACATGACAAGAAAATATTTTTTTTTTTGTTGTGCTGCTCTTGAGAATATTATATTCGGACATTATGTGGTATTGGGCTTTTAGTGGTATGTTGATAGAAATGTTTAATGAATCAGAAAATTCTGGCTGCAATGGTACATTCCATGCATTTTCTCCCTTTTTATAATGTAGAAATTAGCTACTGTTTTGTTTCTACATTAAACAAATACACAATGACCATGGGAAACAGAAGCCCTCATTTACGTAAAGAATTTTATTTTAATATGTCTGACAGCTAATTTGTTTAGCATTTGCTTCCATGACACTCCTAAAATTTCTGCTGTGGTGGAAGAATGAGGTGGAAAGGGCTTTGTTCAGTAATTTTCTTAATTTGGCCAATATACCTTCCTTGGAACAATCAGTGTATGATACTCGCAGAATTATTTATTACCTCATGGGCACACCGGATCTATTCCCATTAATTTAAATACAGTCCTTAGATTCCACTTGCTGATCTTAAGAAGATTAAGTCCAGCTTTTATCCTTTTCGGCATACAGTGGATAATTTAATACTGTCTCTCAGTTAATATGTTTGAATGGTATTCACTGGATTAAGAAACAACGAGCTGAATTTGTCATTTCTACTCATGTTCAAACCAGTTTTTTGCCCCTGGTTTCACTCTAAATCATTTTTAGGAAGAATAGGTCGCATGATGGCTGTGTAGGTTATAGCTGCATGGAATTTTAGAGATGTTTAAGAAAATGCATTCCTGGTAATTAAAATAAAACCCCTCAGCATAATGTCAGGGCAGACTATTAAAATTATTACAGAATCACTAATACCTGAATATTTTTTCCCTCCCAACAGTATGTAATTATGGCTGAAGAAAAATCACATCCATAGGAGGTTTAAAAGCTCAAAAAATGAGAGGTCTGGGTTGCCAGATGTTTTGATAAATTTTGGTCCAATAATTTTAGATCTACCTTAAAGACTCTTTTATGTTGTCAGAGTTGAATGAAAAGGCCTTGTAAATGAGAATTTAAACTTTTTTTTGTAGAGGATGAACAGTAGGCCTGTGCCAAGTGGCTAGTACGATTCAGCCGAATCTGATTCAGAGATTCAGATGTCGCCAAACTGGCCGAGTCTTGGAATCCAACAGGCCACATCCCCTGCCTGCTTTCCCAGTCCCATCAATGGCTGCCTCAGTTGGCCCCAGTGTCTTGGCTCTTAAAAAAAAAAAAGCAGCCCCGCACTCACTGGCTGCTGCAAGGTGTTAGGAGCATTCCACACTGCCTCCCCCTGCCCTGTGCTGTATGGGGGGGCTCTGCCATGAGCCCCCATCCCCAACCCACTCTCCCAGCCCCATAGATAGCTGGCCCTCCTGGCCCCAGCTCCTGGATCTTTAAAAAAAAAAGATAAAAAAAGCTCCACACTCACCAGCTGCTGCCAGGTGTTGGGGAGGGGGCAATCCCCACTGCACCCCACTGCCTCACACTGTGGGGGGCTCTTCCACAAGCCCCCAGAAGCCCTGACAGTCGCTGCAGCAGCTGGTGAGTGTGGAGTGTTTGTTTGTTTGTTTTAAAAGAACTGGGAGCTGAAGCCAGGCAAGCAGCCATGGGCTGACTGGAAGAGGGGGCAGTGATGGGGGCTTGTATAAGAGCCCCCCATACAGCACAGAGCAGTGGGGGGCAGTGGGGATAGTCCTCCTGCCTGGCAGCATCTGGTGAGTGCAGGTTTTTTTTCCGTTTATTTTAAAAGAGCTAGGAGCTGGGGCTGGGCAGGGTAGCCATGTTGGGGGGGGTGCTGGGAGAGCAGGTTGGGGCCAGGGGGTACTCGAGGGCTGGGAGAGCAGGCAGGGGATGGGGCCTGGTGGGGAGGGGGTCCCCCCATGGTCCCCTCCTCACTCCTCTCACCCCCTACTTGCTGGCACAGAGTCCAGGTCCAGCTCCCTGTGACTGAGTGGGGACTGCCTGAATCTCCAAAGCTCTCCAAATCTTTTCTGAATTGATTCAGAGAACTTCAAATCAATTTGGACCTTTTTATTTTGCTCCCAATTCAATTCAGATTTGGAGATTTGGCCACTGAATTGGTTTGAATCTCCTCCAAATTGAATCAGCACCCAAAGCTTCACACAGTCCTAATGAACAGGAGGTGATAATATGCTTTACAAGGTCAGCATATTCATATACAAGATCACCGAATATAGTGATATGTTACATTTGTGACATTCCATCCTCTCTATATTTTCAGTCTAGAACTATAGGAAAATTATAGTATGTATAGTAAGATATAGTAAGTAGAAGACTTTGCATTTGTTATTTGCTATACTTAGGGTGATCGTAGTCAAGTTTTGTTCAAATGCTTTGTATTACTCAATTCTGGTTTATTACATATCGTGCACTCTTACCATTGAATACAAGGACCTCTTCTTAGATTCCAAAATGATTGGGACATTTATTCACCAGTATGCTTTAGACCATTACTGGGTTGGTTTTACAAATATCTGAAGTAACTGGAAACAACGCCCCCCCATAAGATATAATCAAAAGAAAAACTGGTATTCATAAATTAAAATTTACCTCCAAGAACCAATAATAGTTCAAATATACAAAGAAACGTTGAAGCCCTATCCATAGCTTTTATGTCAGAAATTCTATGAAATTTTTGCTGAAGGTATTTTCACAGAGGAACAGAATACTACATTACTGAAAAGGTGATGCATAAGAACTTCAAGAAAGCATGAAGACCATTATATCATTGCAAATGAAAGATCCAGAGTGAAAAATAGATCTTTAATTTTCCAAGATTCTTAAGGGTACAATGTAGTAGATATTTTGCCACTGCAGGCAGCTTGTCATATACGCAAGTACTTGCTGTGAAGTAAGTTTTGGTTCTTTGGTCTTTTGAAGAAAATATACCACTTACAACTCAAATCCACTGCACAAAAAAATCAAGTATTACTCATAGTATTATTAAAATATTATGTTTTGCTGTATCTAACAATGGAATAGCTGACCTCAAAAAGTTTAGTCTGAAGACTCCAAAATTATTTTTTTGGGTTAATAGAAGCATTTAGTTTCTTACAAAATTTCATGTATTTTAATATTAAAAAAACCCACGATAATAATTTAGTCTGATCTTTAGGAAGCAGGCTACACCTTTTTATCCAATTCAAGTCCAAAAACCTGTCATTGAACTGGGCATGTTTTTAGAAGTGTTGTTTTAAAATTTCTATTTTCCTTACCTAATGTGGGTCTGAATTTTTTGCATTAACATTATGTCTCGATAATTTATTGTCTCTGTTTTTGGAAAAACATGGAAGAACTAAATTTAAATGAATTTCAATTTAGGTTTGAATTGATTTCAATGGGAAGGGTGATGTTCTGGTTGTTTTTTAATATAAACCATTAAAATGTTCACAAATTAGTGGTTCAATAGATGATCCTTATTTGTTTTTTCTCCAAATAGCATAATTATTTTTCAAGCAGAGAACTTGTGTTTAAGTAATAAGATTGTATATAAGACTTTTTAAGATCTAAACAGCTCAGACATGAAATGACGTTAACAGGTATCTAAACCTGAAACAAATCTCCCAGGTCTTCCAGTCAGGTCCTTTGTGTTCTTAGGCAACCTTTTATCCAAAAAAAGTTTGCAAGAGCTCTGGCCCCTTTTACATACTGCAGCCACAGAGAACCTAATTATAATTACAAAAATCCAACTACATGCCACAGGAAAGCAGAAGAGACAAGAAACCATTAATGACTGGACCATAGTAATGGCAGAACATTCCTTCATGATCCCAAATATGGTGATTGGGTTGACCTTAAACACATGGACAAAACCCAGGAGCCAGAAATCTGAGATATATATCAGAGGTCCAAACTTAAACAAAAGATTTAAGCACATGAAGTGGTACTTAGGTGGAATTTAGATGCCTAAATCCAAGTCTGAAACATTCAAAATCTCCTGTTCCAATGTCTGCTGGATACCTATTAAATATGATTATAGGATATAATGTATGCAACCATCCTTCCCATTTCCCACAAAGCCCCATGAAAAAACATTCTGAAAATATAATTGTTGTAAAGCCAAATACTCAAAAGTTAGGATATGCCAGAATGAAGGTGACCAGTGTAGCTTTAATATACATGCTTACTTGTATGCATTATGATAGTCTCTGATTATATGAGCATATCAGCTTAATTTTTCATTAGATTGGGCTCACATTTTCCCTGGCCATTTTGAGTTTTTGCATTACCCGTGCTTTCAAAATTTATTTTTAAATTTGAAAAAATTGATTTAGATTATTTTTCCTAGGTTTTAAATAAAGAGAAAAAGTCTGGCATATAATATTTAATGTAGTTTTTATATAAGCCACTACATAATACAAAACAGCTTCACTTGATAGACTATCTATCCTGAACAAACCTGGCCAAGAATTTTTCAATGGAGCGTATATTGGGGGGCAGAAAATGCAGATTTGTCAAAACCAAAAACTGTGGAAGAGGATCAGTTTCAACAAGGTTTTTGTTTTAAAAATATTTTAATAAAATTTTGAAGATTTTTGAAGCATCTCATTTTGACATTTTCAAATAGAAAAATTCAAACTTTTGGTCTAAAGTTATCTTTACCATTTTAGTAAAAATTTAAAGAAAGTTAAAACTCAAAGTATTTTAAAAAAATTTTTAAATGGTTTTTTCTATGGAATTAAACCATTGTTGCGCCAGTTTGTTGGTTAATGGAAATGTTGCCTTTTGGCTTTATTTTTCTTTTGGAAAATTTCAATTCTCAAAAAATTCTTTCATGTTTTCTAGTATGTTGTACTTTTGAGATGATATAAAAATCTGATGCACTTGATAATTTTGTGACACAGATTTTTACTGTTTGGAGTGCATTAGTGGTCCTATTTATTTTATTTTGCATTTCTAAATTCATCATGCTTATATTGTCCTTGAAAGGTTGCAACATTTCCAGGTATACCTATATGAATCATAGTCCTCTTGCTTCCTCACAGCATTTTTTGTAGTGAATTAAAATAGTCCTAGAGGCTTAGATACAAACTACACTATGCATATTTTTCACAGTGATGTGTGGTCTCCATTTTGATCCATTTCACAGTGATGTGTGGTCTCCATTTTGATCTCCCTCAGTATTACAGTATCTTAGCATACAGCTGAAGGAGTATTTTACCTTTTATTGGCTCCTATACAATGGTTTACAAAGAATGCAGAAGCATAAGATGCTTAAGTAAAGCAACTTTCATTTCAGTTTCCATACTATGACACTGCTTTTCCATGAACAGTTTTTTGAAAAATAATACTTATAAAACTTCCAAGTAATTACAGTGTATTAAGTAAACTAAGTACAAACATTGAGCTAATCATTTTAATAGTTAATAACAATCTTTTCCATGCTACCTTTACTCCACAGCATATTTTCTATTCACACTGTAATGATGCAATAAGGGTACTTACTTCATCAGGCTACCTTGGAGAGCAGAAAACATTCTTAGAAAGCATTTTGTTTTTGTTTTGAAAGGGAAAATATTTTTGATGGAAAGTAGAGAACATATCTAGAAAATTAATTTTGGTGTATACTTTCCTATATTAATGCAGATTGGATAGGTGCAGTAGAAATGTCCTAATTTTCAGTTATTTTTTAAAAAGATTTATTTGTCAGACAACACTAAATAGGGTAAAACTTGCTACTAAGCTTATGATGAGCATTATAATTATTAGTAAAAAAATTAGTTATGAGTTCAGCATGCCTTTAGCTTTCTCCCCTTCTTGTTGTATATCCCCAAGACTGGGTGATCCTGCAGGGACTGGAGCTACTGAGTAAAGCCCCCTGCCGACTCCTCAGTGGGTAGGGGGCTTTACTCAGCTGCTCCAGGGAACTCCAGTCTGAGGATCAGGCATGAAGGAAGAAGTGCCTGCTCCTCTGCTTGGCCTCTGGTGGCTAGGAGCCAAGTGAAGAATTAACTTGGCAACCCCCCTGCCTGCTCCTCAGGCTGGGGATTCTGGTTCAGGGTATGAGTGGGGAGCAGTGGGCTGCAAAGGATAACTCAGGGTCAGGCAAAATATGGCCTGCGAGCCAGATCCAGCCCATGAAGCCATTCTATCTGGCCTGTGGGGCCTCTAAAAAAATATGTAGAAAATTAATATTTCTCTGCCCAGGGAAGGACCCAGGGAAAGCCTGGTGGGATCCCACAACAGCGAGGCTTGCTTGGCCCCGCCCCCCAGCTGGAAGACACAGCCAGGATTTCTGGGCTGGGAGCACATGGCTGCCTTGGTGCAGAAAGCTCAGGTAAGGGAGGGGGGACCCCGGGCAAGGAAGGAGCATGGGGGGGAAGCAGCCCTTCCCCACCCCATGGCCAGTGCCCTGCACTGCAGCTGCAACTGCTTGCAGCCTGTGTGGGGCTGCCTGTGCCCACTCCGGACAGCCCCATGGGCTGTGCGTGCCTGCAGCATAGGGCACCAGACACGGGGTGGGGGAGGGGCCACTTCCACTCCATGTTCAGCTTTTCTCTGGGCTCCTTCCCTGTGCAGAGAAAAGTGGCACCTTGCCTGCCCCATGGCCAGTGCCCTGCACTGCAGGTGCTCCACATGGGGCTGTCCAGAGCAGGCACAGGCTGACCCAGGCAGGCTGAGAGTGGCTGTAGCACAGGGCACTGGGCATGGAGTGGGGAGGGGCTGTTTTCCTCACCCCACTGTGCTCAGCACCACCTTGTAACCTGGCCCAAGTGCCAGGCTGGCAGTGGGGTGGGTTACAAGTTGATGCTGAGCACAGGGAAAAGTGGCCCCTCACCTGCCTTACAGCCAGTGCCCTGTGCTGCAGCCACTTGCAGCCCACATGAGGCTGCCTGTGCCTGCTCCAGACAGCCCCACGTGGGCTGCGAGCAGCTGCAGCAGGGAGCACTGGCCATGGGACAGGTGAGGGGCCACTTTTCCCCTCACTCAGCACCAGCTTTTTCCCTGCTGGTGAGCAGGGGGTCAGGTCTGAGCACTGCCCCCTGCCTGTACCACGGGGCTGGGGGGACACTGGGTGTGAGCTGGTGGGGAGCCAATGGGAGCACGGTGCCTGTACCAGTGTTCCTGCACTGGCATCCAGAGCAGGGTGGCAGGGGTTCAGGGTCCCAGCTGGCAGGGGCTCTATGGAGCCAGGCTAGCTCCCCCCACTCCCTGCTGGTGCATCCCAGCCCAGCTCCACAGACCCCTGCCAGCCTGTGCCACACTTTGGACCCCACTGGTGCTAGCCCTGGGACATTGGTCCCAAGATGGTGACCAGAGGGTGGGGCACCTGTCAAGGGGTGGGGCAGCTGTCATGGGGCAGGGCTGCCCATGCGGCCCTTGAAAGCCTGCCAAAACTGGGTAAGCAGCCCTTCGCTCAAAATAATTGCCCGCCTCTGAGATAACTCCAGTCTGGGGAAGACATAGGACCATTGCCTGCTACCTAACTCCTCCCAGGACCAAAAAAAGGCAAACAGCAGCTGCTTCTCATACCTTCCTGAGAGCAGGGTCATTCTAGTCTTGGGAAATTGCAGGGAGCATTACTCCAAGGGGAGTCAAGATGCAGGGAATTGGGCAAGCATTGATTCTTCTGGGAGAAACTCTCCTGGGAGTGACCTCTATGAGGTTGAAGATGGGTTTTTTAAATCTTGGAACCATTTTTTTTCTGGAGAACCTAGGAACACCAGTATACTTGTGGTTTCTACCAGGAGAGATGCAATTCTTCTGATAGAAATGCAATGCCTGTACATGGCCCTTGACTATGGAATGTGTGCATGTGCTCATATGTTTGCTGGCATATAACATGGGCAGAATTTTATTCTAATGGGGTATCTAGTTTTAGGAAGACTGTGAACACAAATCATTTAGATAATGCCATTGTTTCTGGCCCTCATGACCAGGCAGGTAGACAGAACTGTCCAGTTTGTATCCAGAGAGGATGGAAATCTGGAAGTGCAAGCTGGGTAGCTAGGCAGTCTAGAAAACACAGCAGTAGTAGCAGTTTGGGGATGTGAGAAGATGAAACAGGAGTACCTTAAACTGTCTCATTTCTTAGTACTTATGTGATGCATGGAAGGAGATTTTGGACCATTTCACTTATCTCACGGTATTGTTACTGCTGTAAATTCCTAGAGGTGAGATGCATATTTATAGAAAAGAAAACAATAATAAAAATAGCTGAAAATAACCATGGAAAAATTGTATTTGTATTTTTTGCATATAAATTTGTATTCCGTTGTAGGATGAGAGAGAGAAGGGCAGAAGTAACATTCTGTAGCGGTCTAATAAAATAATATTGTCCATGAATATAGACTGCTTCCCAGAAAAATGTGGTCATGTGCCATCATAATATGAATTTGTAAATTATATCAAGTTGAAATGTTTTATGTGGTTGTTCAGCTCAATAGGATGCAGGGATCTGTTGACATTTCATGTTCCTTTCTGCAAGGATGATCCAGTCCATTTACAACTCAGCATTCTTTTTAACTGATATAACTCCAATCTTAGGTTTGAAACATGTTTTACAATACAACACTGGTCCCCTGCTTTGCCTCTTTGAAGTTCAAGCTTTATAGTCTTTGGAAAAAAATCAGCATCCATTGTTCATAATTCCAGGCTTGATTCCCAACTGTGTGCCTTTCAGCCAAAAATCTCCCTTTTACTTTCCAACAGCAACAGCTTTCTTGATCTTGGTCTCTGTTATTTAATTTTACAGACTCTTGACCCTCCACAGATTCTGGATTATCCCTTTTTTCCTGAAGGCTTTTGCCCATTGCCAGCAACTATATCCCACAGCCAATTCCTCAGATGGTTGCTTGTCTAGTCCTTTTATCACTTTTTTATTCTCTCATTTTATATCAAGCCAGCTTTTCTATGTTCTTGAGATTCTCTCTTGCTTCAGTGCTTCTGCCTTTATATATAAACCTGTGTTTGTCTGGCCTGTCTTCAGTGTCTCTCTCCCACATGACTCATTTCACTCCAATTCTTTTACTCTCCTTTTTCAATTGAGCTTTTACAGCAAGATGCATGCCTCATGCAGCAAGATCAAGAAATTTGCTCTGATTTAATACTTCTTCACGTAACAGATCACACTGCTTACCCTCTAGATCCATAAATCATCAGGTTTCATACTCTCTGCCCCCTTAGTCCCCTCAACAGCAAACAAAGTGCTCCTAAAAAAATGAATTTTCAGATTCTGCACTGTTAATACCTTGGGAGAAATCACCTCTGCAGCAGTTGGATTTGACTGTTGTGGTGTGTGTGTCTATGGCAATGAGAGAAGCAACCAAACCAAAATAATGCTTTGGCATCAAAGTTAAAACAAAATGCACTGAAAATATGATTCAACCAGAATTTTTTAAACAGTCTAACAACGTAAAAGAGGATTTTATTGTATATTAGGATTGGTATAAATTAGGCCAGTAGCCACAGTGATCTTTTGAACAATTTCATGTGGCCTTTATTATGGCTTTATTTTTATGTTCATTGTGAATACACACACATACAAAAAAACCTCCCAAAAAAACAGCTTCTGATGCCAAGTATTCTGGTGTAAGAGAAGGAAACAATCAGAGATTGAAAAGGCTTTTACCCTTTTTTCCCCATTTTATTAAAGTTGGTGTACACTTGGAATTTACTAGAGAAACAGCATATTGAAAGCATTACAAGAAACTCTGGGGACTGGAAGTGAAGTAATTACTGTAGACTGAAAGTGAAGGAAGACAGAAATTACTTAGTGTATACAGGCCACCTTCAATAACATTGTAAATGTTGGAGATAAAAATTAGCTTTGCATAGTAAATGTATTTTATGGTGCAAAGACATTGCTTTGAAACAAAAGCTAAGGGTACGTCAACTCCAAGTGATCTGTTCATCACATGCGAGATTTCTGTGGTTGTCTTATGTTAATTCTATAGTTTTGCAGTTGCTGGGCAGGTCATAGGACACACATTTTTATAAAGAAAAACCAACTTGTGTTGAAGAGTTTTACAAGCAAGTATTTAGGATTGCTTGCATTATGGACCATTGTTCTGCCTGTGCAGAATTTCAACAAGGGCAAAGTGAAGAACCATTTTTTTTTTCAAAGGGCAGTTAACAGGGTGGCTTCCTCATCAGGTCTCCACCGGCTGTCCTGCTCCTGGGGTAACTGCCCGCTTCACTCTCCTGCCACAGCTTGATGGAAAAATATGAGAGTTGTTACTAAGGTTAGAGGCTACCCATTACTGGCTCTGCTGACAAGGGCCTTAATACGCACTCCAACCTTCCCTCCATGGGCCCCAGCCCTCGCAGATGTTACTTCTCCAGCCTATGGCCAGAGCAAACTGGGCACACAGTTATAGCTCTTCTTTATTGCCCCTCTCTCACTGGGGTCCCATTTATTCCACTGGCTCTCAGCCAGCCACTTTCATAGTGCCTTCTCTCAAGGCCACACACATCCTTCCTGGCCTCATCCAGGCCACCCTCCCCGGCAGGGCGCAGTTTTACATCTTACCCAGGACAAGGGGTCATCTCCACCCCATAGCCCCTGCCCTTACCTCCTGATATTCCTAGAGTGGCCTCTCAGCCTGATGTTACCTCCTTCCTTCCTGCAGCCCATCTTATACCATTGGGCTAAAATGGCTGCCCTAATCAGGTACCTGGCTGCTGCCTGTTTTCTGCCCTTAAAGTGGGAGACCAAAAGTGCACTGCCACAGGCAGGTTCTAAATTCCTTTTGCAGGGTTTGTGCACAACTTCAAGTCATTAACATGCCTCATGTGGAAGACGTACTAACCAATTAATTTGACTTTGAAGAACAAAAGCATAACATTAATCTCCTAAAAATGAGACGCATGTGGTGTATATACACTCTCACCATGCCAACCTAGAAATGAACAAGTTCTACACAACTATCAGAACTCCCAGAGCTGCCACTGCTGCTGAGGAGAAACCTGCTCTCAACTTTCTCTGCTGTTGGGCTTATAACTGAAGGTCAGATCATAATTTTAACTTTTACAGTCAAGACTCTTTTCTCTTACGGAAAAGAGAAACTAATTGCCACCCTTGGGAGGGTGTAACAGAAGTCAACTAAATAGTGCTGGGTCTTACTGGGCAATGGAGTTTTGAGAAGGGAAATAAAAGAGTACGGGAAGCATTTTAGAAGATATTAGATATCCAAGTAATTTAGGGGAGTGTCTGGAAAAATGTAAACCTCCTTCATTCATACCCTGTCTTCATCCCTCAAGTAGTAGTGCAAATGATGCTAGATGACTGGGGCCTAATAGGGTGGAGGGAAGGAGAGTTAAGGATCTAGCATAAAAACTATGTCTTACATTAATAAATTGTACAAGAATATGACCCCATTCTTACTGTGCACAGGATAGCAAATGCGATACATAAAACAATATGCACATGAATGGCAGAGAAAAAAAAACACAAGAAATTAAAAGTGTCTGTTTATCTGAATGCTGAGTAGCTCCTGTCTAGCTCTTGAAGAAAATCAATTACAGGGACATCATCATAAATCTCTGCTCAGCAAAGTATTAACTATAAGACAGTCACTGTCAGACATGCAGAAAATAATCATGTTTTTCTGTCAGGTGTATTACATATTTTGTTTGTACAAGAGTGGCATCAGTAAGTATCTGTGTAGAGGGCTCAGGGTTCCCATCAGCTTACAGCATATGTTAGTCATATCAATCAGGTAGAGGCCATTTTGAGAGAAAAGGGACTTTGGAAAAGTTAAGTATTTAGGAGAACATTGATAAAAAACTAGAGATTATCTTAATATTACTATAGGCCATAGGGCCCCCTGCTAAGATCAGGGTCTCTGTACAAGTAAGTACATGGCTAGAGTACATTTCACAGAAAACTACTAATTTAAATTAGTAATAAAGGCCAGGGGGAGAGAGGAAGTATTATCTTAGTTTTTTATATATGAATTGAAGTACAGACAAATTAAGTGAAGCCAGACATGAAATTGCTGGCACAGCCAGTCTCACTCTTAATTTTTGCATTCTGGCCATGCTTACATGTGCAATTAATTCAAAGCAATAGACTCCAGAGTAGTTTTTGCCAGAGTAAACTACTCCCAGATGCAACTTCTACACCTGCACCTAGGACCACAGCAATTTGAGCCAGGATGAAGTAGGCCTAGGTTGGTAGGAGGTACAGGAGGTCAACCTGGGTGGCATCAGGGTCTGGCTGCAGCAAAAAGGTGCTGAAACAATGGGGCCATGTGGCTCAGCACCAGGCAGGAATCTGGGCCCCTGCTAGCTGGGCTTCCTGGGCACAATTTATGCCCATGTTCAGCATCTACATGTGTGTTTAACTGAAGTGAATTATACCACCATAAGACAGTACTGTCCCCAACAAGTACTATCTTACAGTGGTGTACATTAGTTTATTGCAGCCTAATAGTGTTGCATGTGCAGCTAGTGATACTTTACTCCAGCTAATTAGTCTACTCTGCAGTTAATTGCACGCATAGATATATGTTCATTTACATATAAATACTAGGCCATCCATCCATTTCATAGCTGGGACAAAACAGAATAGTGTAAGCAAAAGTTTAAAAAAGTAAGCATTAAAAAAAGCATAAAATATTTTAAAAGGAGAAGAAACTTAGAAAAGTGCAGAGGAGGAACTTAAAAAAAAATGGATTAATCCTCAACTCCAGTAATGTAAAGTTTTCTCTCTCATGGCAAGCACTGGTCATAGTCGAATATTCTGTATGTTCCTCCAGAGGACTGGATAGATATTGATTAGATCTCCCATTTACAAGTAGCTGCAAAAGATAGGTATGCTCTGGGAATCTGGGGTATCACAAAGCTTCTAGAATATTGGGAAAAATCTAGGGAGTTCACAAGATACTCTCTAATTTTTTAAAAAAAAAATTCCTTCCCTGTAGATACTTCTTCATTTCCCATGCTTGCCACCTCGGAAGAAAAATCTTCAGAACTGACAAAACTGTGGAGCTCTAGAATAGATGTGCTGCTGGTAAAGTTTTCTCCCAGAGGACACCACTGCACACAGGGGCTAATGTGAATTTGTGTGTGGAGCAGCAATTTAAAAAATCAAAATTCAGCAGCGAAAAATGGATGTAAGATGGTTAAGTTTCTTTGATACCTTTCCCCTACAGCAGAGGCTTCCCCTGGGAGTGAACTTCTGGCCAATTCCATGGCTGCTGCTCTGCTCTCCTTGCTCATTTTACACTTGGCTGCTGGAACCACTGCAGGGAAGGTGTAGGGTGTAGCAGGGAGGGAGGATGAAGTGGTCCCTCACCTCCACTCCGGAGATCCCCTCTTGGCAGTTTCTGGGGCTTGTGCCCTATTTGCTCACCCACAGTTATGCTACTCTAGAACATAGAGTTTTGTTCTAAAATATTGTCAAATATAAATTTGGGTTTCTGCTCTCTTTGCTAACAGTTAGGCAAAACAGGAACGAGCAAACGGGCCAAAGCATTAATACAATCAATTCAAGATCTTATTTGACCTTTCCACTGAAAGCCATCAAAAAGGCCTTGTAATGGTTTAGTTATAAAAGAGGTCTGAGCTGACACACACACAAAACAAATCTGAGAGACTAGGACGTTTCAATATTTTTGTGTTTGGTTCATTCTCCTTTCAATATTGTGGTAGCACCCATGAAAGCTAAATGATCATCTGATTCTCATGCTCATTTAAATTTATAAAGCAAAGGAATCAAATAACTTGGATGATTTGATGTTGTATGTTGGCTCACAACAGTATCAAAACTAGATAAGAATTAGGAGGAAAACTGGTGTTTCTTCTATAGCCTCTGATAATGTGTCAAAATAGTATATCTAATCAGAATCAAGGGGATACAGTTCGAGTGTAATGCTATTTATTGTTTTTGCAATTATGATATGGTACTGTTAGATTTGCTTGATTTCATTCTGGAAATGAAACTAAATTATACAAAATGTAAATAATAGTTCAAAATAAATTTGGTGACTGAGTCACTTTTGTATATATATTCAAATTGTCTAAAATATAATCATAAAACAACACTGAGGTGAGTACCTCAGAAGATACATTATGGATATTTTCAAACCTATATGCCTACAGAGTTGCTGCTTTCAAAAGTTTGTCTGAATATCATTCGGACAGAAAGCCTATTATTACATGTTTCCTTCAGAAAGGTACAGAAGGAGGGTGTATTTTTTGCCTAGTATATAGACAATAAATCATCTTGAGACATTGCACTATTCAGCAAGAGATTGAGACCTTGACCAGTAAATTACAAGAACAAGAAGTTTTGACAAAGGATCTGTCTCAAATCACAGACCTTATTTTTTCTTTGATTTCTTCTACTTTCTAGTAGTGTGTGTTTAGTTGTGCTAAAGGAGAGTGCATTATATACCATCACAGGTAGAAAATATTGAGAAATTTCTAAGTTTTCTTAAGGAGAAGATGCTATAGAGGGTATGTCTGAGAAGAGTCATTTTTATTAACAATAAGTAGATAGAACAGTGCACAAAACAATTTACAACTTGCTTGCTCTTTAGAAACACAATAATGTAGAGCTTATTTCAGGACCTGTTTGTTTCTATATCTTATCAGAACAAAATGTTATTAAATAAGATATTTTTAATTTCCTTTCTTAAATTCCATTAAAAAGACTGAATACATTTCTATCCACCCCTTAAACTTGTAAAGTTTACACTGATTACAGAAGGAAAAATATTCCTTCACGCCTTTAACAGACAATTTTTTTTTCTTGCATTGACGTTTTTATTTTGATGCTTGGAGTTGCACAAAGGTATTATAAATTAAGGTTATTATAATATTGTTATAGAACGTCTGGGAAAAATGTAGAATATCTGTACAAATATTAGTGTTCTTCTTGGTCTCTTATATCTCTATCATTTTCAAATGATCCAAATGCCAAATAGAGTCAATGCATCTTTCACTGAAAGAATGAACCACAGCTCCATTGCCCATTGGTTCTTTTTAGCTCCCAAGTGAGTTGATTGCACAGGTATAAGATGGTTGTCCTGTCAAAATGTCATTGAGCATGACACATGAATAATACATCCAATTTCCATGTAACTAAAGACTGCATAGCGAACTTCCCCTCTTGCTAATCTCTCCAGAATGGCTGTGGAAGATAAAATGTGCAACTCTGTTATTTATATAGTTGTGACTAAATGCTTTACCTTCTGTTTCAACAAACAAACAAGTCCTGAAATAAGCTCTGCATTATTGTGTTTCCAAAGATCCGGCAAGTTGCAGAATGTTTTCTGCACTGTTCTGTCTATTTTATTGTTAATAAAAATGACTCTCTCAGTTTCACCCTCTGAATATCACATATCCTATAGTTACCAGTTATTATTTAGATTGGTTATGTCTCTTTAAACATGTAGCTTTACATGAATGCCTCCGAGACAAACCTTAATAACTGTGTTTGTGAAGCTCCTACCTATTTTGTTTAAAAACTTCTTTATAATATGAATTGTATGATCACCATCTATTTATTTTTAATGTCATTGTTAACAAGTGTTTCTTCAAAATAATCCTCCTTTTCGTAGACACAATGGACAGCTATAATGATATTAAATAAGTGGTCAATTGACCCATTCCTTGTTTCCATATACCAAAAAACTTTGTGTGAATGTGCATTAGATACATATGTGATTCTCAACCTTTTTAGATTCAAGACACGGCTCATTAGACTCAAGGTGCCCTTCAGAAAATGCCGGCCCTTAGTTTTCACTCATTTATTTCACTAAAAAAACCCAAAAAAACAATTCTTCTGCTGCATAGAATTCAGAAATACCACAACAAATCAGGATGTGTTTGACATGGATACTTCTTTACAATCTCTTGGTTTATCTTGGGCTAGTGACAGACATACAAGAAGCCTGAGCCTGAATTGTTTCAATCTTTGCAGGTTAGTCTAACCTAGCTAGCCTGAACTGTTTTATAACTGAACAGATATTCTCTCTGCACTAAGGAAATTCAGGCACATGCCTGCAGTGGCTCAGGCTAGAAGCTGTGGGATGCTAAAGCAGCCCTCCCTTCCCTTTCACAGTACTGAGCTGGGGAGATGGGCATGGCCAGACCCCCACAGGACCCCTGATTAGGGAGGTCTGCCTGTACCATCCCATGCTTTTCCCCACTGGCTGCTCAAAGGCGGGAGTGTTGCCAGATCCCCAGCCCTCTGAGGTGAGGGGGGAGGTGCAGTGCATGTATCTATTGATGATATGGAGCTTTTCAATCCTGCTTCTTTATACTGTCTGCAGCAAACTGACAGGTGAGCAAGCCATCAGCAGGATGATAACAGTAATTATTACCTCATCAGCAAAACAATAGGTTCTCTCTATTACTTCAAACTCTTCTTAAACAGCTTACTGGCTGACCTCTTGATTAGCTCCAAAAAGCCTGTTCTGTCTGCCTGTCCCAGTGAAATTGGAGAGCGACACACACATTAGCTAGCACACCACATGCCTAGGGTCTGTGGGGCTAGGGTCTGTGCTGTGGGAGTTGGGGTGGTGGGAGGAAAGGGTGGGGATCCCTGCTTGAGCTACAAGCAGTAAGTAGGGGGTAGGGCAGCGGGAAGCCAGCAGACCCTGCTGGGCCCGCAAGTCTCTCCCAGAACAGCAGCCAGCGAGCAGAGGGGAGGGGCCAGACCTCCTGTGGGGCAAAGAGCCCTGCCCAGCCCATAGAATACACGAGGATGCTGGGAGAGTCTGGTTTATCTTAAAGTAGGAAGGGGTCTGGGACAGATATTGCATAAACCAGTTTGAGTTAAATCAGTTAAGTCTGATACTACTCAACCAGGTTTATCACAAACTATTTTCAGCCATTTTCAAACTGGTTTATGTGCACTGAACATCAGTTTTGTAATTGGTTTAAACCAGTTTATGATCACTTAAACCAGTTTATGTGTAATGTCTGTCCCTAGCCTAGGTGTTTGCCTACCTAATAGTGCTTGTATTGTTTGGCTCCCCATAGCAGTCTCAGGAGGATAGCATGGTATTCCAGGTTGCTGTGGAACCCTGGTAGAGAATCACTGGTCTAGACATTTCATGTAATTCACAGTGAAAACCAGAAGCAGATAAACCACAGTGCTTAAGATATGAACTTTTCACTGTGAAAACAGGCACAGGGATTCTGGCCTCTAACCTATTTTTAAACTAAGCTTGGTAGGATTCACAGAAACCTGTGTGAAGAGGGGACTCTGATTTATAAGAGTTTTGAACAACTTTATCAAGAAACCTGGCTTAAACTTTTAAAGAATTTTCAAATCAGCAGTTTTACCAAATTACTTTATAACGCTCTGGGGATTCTCCAGCTTCAACTTTTTCTCCTTTGCTCTCACTCTCTCTTATCTAACAAGATAGAAGAAACACATTTAACTGACTGATAGCTTTAATAAACACCAATCTTAGTCTCAGGTTGAAACTGCACATGGAAAATAGGCACCAGTGAACTCCATTTTAAATGCCAGCTTTCAAATTACTAGTTGAATATGTTCCTACAATATTTCAATGCCTAGCTATGTCTAAATATCTATCAGTCTGCACTTTGCTGCCAATGACCTTTTGTCAAATAGTGATTTGTCAGTGAGACTTGTATATATATTCCCACAGACTCCTGGAAGAGCTCTTCCTGAAGATATGCATGATATTCATTCAGGTCAGTGAGTAATTCCATGAGAGAATATATGGCTCTGGGATAGTGAAATATCAGTTTTTAATTTGAAAAATGAGAATAGTTTCTGTGGCACATAATCGTAAATGGCCACAAAAATTAGGACAAGAAATTAGTGTGTAGAACTCTCTTGTCTATACCACAGAAAATTATTAAAAATTAACCAAGTGCACTTGGGTATAACATAAATCAAGACCCATACTTGTTACTGTGAGAAATAATCTTAATTCCCAATCCATTAACATACAAATCCATTGGAAGTTTTGTAAAAAAGTAGCCATAGCTGTAAGCATTTCCTGCCAAAGAACACTTTAAAAGAACACCAAATACAAATGATTATTTAACATGCAGATCCCCACAGCTAGAGGCCTTAATATTATTTAAGTGCTGATTGTGGTGAAGCATTTCCCCTACTGTTTGGCTGTGTCCCATAAAGAAAGGAATGCTAAGGAAACCAACGGTGATTTTGGTTTTTTAAGGTGAAAAGCTGAGTTGACTTTCATTAGTGCTGAATATGCAGTTTCAGTGCTGCACAGACACTTGAGTGTCCAGCAAAATGAAATAAACTAGAATTAAAGAACAGAAATTTATACACAAGATAATACATGAAGAATAAAATAGAGAAAGCTTTCCCCTATATTTTGTAAAACTAACCCGGACTACTAAACATTTCTTTTAATTATTTTTAATGTACTTCTCTTTATGGCCCTAGAACTCTTTTTTTTCCTCTCAACAATCTGGGTTAAACAAACACATTCATAATCCCAGGGTCCAGTTTTCCTTATGTTGTGGAGAGTAAGAAAATGAGAAGAAAATGCAGCAGTACCAAAGAATAATACCTTCAGCCCAAATGTAGTGTCCTGACTTTGAATGTATGCACCGCTGATTCAGTGCATTACTCATTATGATAGAGGGAGAAAATGACATGTAAGTTTGCCTCCTATGTTTATTGTACTGGTACCAGGAATGAGAGGTACTGGCTTAGAAATCAATAAAGCCCAAGTAGTTTGACATGGATCTGCTTCCTTCAGGGTATACCTGCATGGTATTAATTGTGTTTCCTGAAGTTGTAACCCCAACAGCTGCTTCCACTGAAACATAGCTTCCATGTTACTGTTATCAAGGTCTGTGTCTTCAGAGAGCCTTTGCAACATTTCTTGGTTTGATACATGTAAGCCAGACACACAGGGTAGACTAAGTTGTAACTCCTCAGCATGTGTACCAGGAACCTCTGCCTACAAACAACAACCAGTTCCAAATGGATATCCTAAGATCATCTTAAAGGTACAGAACCCTACCATTTTGAGAAAGGATTAAAAAGTAGTAGTTTGTCATCATGGCCATGCCACTTCCCTGTCAAAGGGAAGCTTCTTCTGGAATTCAGCATTAAAGAAGCAGGACATGAAAAGGCTGTAGGTGGAAGAGGAGTCTCCTTTGGAAGATAACTGGGAGAAAACAGGGAAGAAGGGCCAGAGAGAAAGGGAGAAATGGCTTCAAAGGGAAGAAGAGAGAAAGGTAGGAACTGTATTTACTTGCCTTAAGTCCCTCATTTAAGAAATTGGAAAATAAATCCTTAGGATAAACTTTAGAATTTGGTCATGGAGAACATTTCTCTTTCCCTCAGTATCTTCCCCCCATACATCTTTAGATATAACTGGAAACTCCTCCAAGTAAAGCATATACACTGTATACATTTCAACAAATTTTGCTTTAAATTTTCTATCTAGGTGATTCATGATAATAGTATGTGTGTGTGTACTCTTAACAGTAGGTTGGGCTATTCCATATAGTTGTTGTCTGCTATTTTGCATAAAACTGTTCAGCTAAGCCCTTTGTTTTTAATAAAATATGGCTGCCCCTGTTGATTCCTATCTTATTGCACTGGGACCAACAAATCCTTCAATACACAAAGCTGAGTTCCAAAACTGGTGCTATTTTATGGCACTCTGTTCTCTCTCTGGAGTAACATTGGGCTCCAGGAGATTTTTTGTAAAAATTAAATTAAATTAAGAAGATGAAGTAACTAAGTGTGACAGGCTCACAACCAGGGCTACTGTCCCAGCATCGTGGGTATGCCCCGTGCGCCTGGCTACATCGCATCTGGTCTGCTTACCTGCCATGACTCTGTACTCACCTGAAGGTGATCCAATGGTTTCCTGTGGGCCAAATGTGACCATAGAGGTGCATCTTCTGTGGGGCTTCTCTGCCCCTACACCCCACCCCTTTACACTCAGGTGATATTTGCCATTGTTGTGACATTGGAGGTGTTCACCACATGGGGTTTCCCACAGTGTTAGGCTGTGGCTGGGATCCTTAGGAGTCCATTCCCCCTGTTCATGCTAATGTAGTTAACATTTTTTCAGAGCCCTAAACTGATAAGATACACTTAAAATAGCTTGGCTTGGCAGCAAGGCAGGGCACCAGTGCCTCACTGCCCTGAGCTTCTTCTCACTTTTAGGGGCACAAGCTACTTTGGACCTTACAGCTCCTCACTTTCCTTATTGGGCCACGTGGGCCCTCATGAAGGTGCCCTCTCCAGGAGGACCCTGCCTGTGTTGGCACCAGGCCAAGTCTGGTTTCACCTTGGAAGGCTACCTTCACACCCCAACAAGGCCTATGCTTCCTCCCAGCCACTTTCTGCTCAATACCTGGTTCACAGGCATCACCGGTGGGCCTGTGCAGTTTGAGCACTGCTGCGGGGAGCCTCTCTTTAGTTATCCCCTGTTGGTGGCCCCTGGGTACCTGTAGCAATATTTTCTGAGATAGGGTCCTTGAGTGAGTGTCCTCAGGTGAGTGCTTGGCCCCTGCTGTACCACAGGTTGGGTCTGGCTTAGTGCTTCATGCCATGGGGCTTGTCAGCAGCATTTCCCTGTCACTCCTGGCAGGCCCTTTGCTCTCAGCTTCTCCCTGAGTCTTCCCTAGGTGGGACGCAGCTGACTCCTCAGTTGCTGCTTGGGGTGCAGCTAGCTGACTACCCCTCGTGGAGTGCATGGCCTGGGCTTCCGTGGCCTCTGTCACAGTGAGAGAGCATTCAGGGCTCTGGTGGGGATAAGAATGGTTCGGACTGTTTCTGGTCCCTTGGCTGCTGTTCTCCCTTGCCCCCATCTTCTGTATACTTTTCATCCATTACCCAGGGGCTCCAGGCCAATTGGGGGCATGCTTCCATTTGGGCTCTAGATGTCTGTGCCACAGGCAGGTGAGTCAGGCGGAGGACTGTTACACTAAGAAAGATATTCCACATGGATTATGCTTTATCACCACAGTGGTGCATATGGTACAGGTAGTATAATGAGAAGAATGTACAGTACTATGTATTTTAATAGAAAATGTCTGCCCCAAACTAACCAGACAAAGAAAATATATTTAACTGCTGAAATAAAGTGAAACTGTAAGTAGAAAATGGGATGAAGATTCTTTTAATAGCGTGAAAATTAAATTCGTAAAATGCTTGAGTCTTGTTTTTTTCTTAGAGACTAGCCTTGGAATTCTGCAGTAAATGGTTTATCACTCAGCTACTGAGTTGTTACAGTTCTGGAGTTAAAAACCAACAAGATATCTCCACATGGATGTTTAATCAATTTAACCAGACAGCACTTATACTTGGCCAGCAGGTGGTTGGCAGGCGAGAACACAAAACAAATCTCATTAATATAGTGCATATTTCATCTTAGTTGAGTGCAGAGGGCTTGCATTTGTGCCGAGTTATTAAAATCCTTACAGTCAAACATTGTGATTATTATTAATGATATAATTTGCTCCTTTATAAGTACAAATGACACTTGGGTCTCTGTTACAATAGTTTATATCAGAGAACACAATTCCTAGTTAACCCAAAGAAAGGTGTTAAAAGTTGAGCAAAATGACATATTTGGTGGTAGATGTGCTAAGAAAAGAAATGTCATCTATAGGGAAATGTGGTACAACTGCATCTGGAGTGTATAGAGACATTTTGCTTCATCTGAATGCATTAGTTTTTGTGGAACTGAACATTGGTTTTAAACCCAAACATTAGGTCATCCATTCGGTATGCCTTGGTGAACTACAAATATTTTTTAAAGAATTGGCACATTTCTGTTTTATATCTTTGTGGTGCATAGAGAAGGGGTTTTTTTGAACATGGGTGGGGGGAGGAGGGGATTGGGTGGTTGGTATAGGTTTATTCCTTCTCCTCCATTTCCTGCTCCCTTTTTTAAACTTTAACATATCAGCAGTATGCAGTAGTTTCAGTTTTAACAGGCTGAAATGTAGTGAGATCAAAGTGATTTGTTTTGAGAAATTCTTAATGTTTTAATTAAAAGGGCTGAGGTCTTGAATATTTAACAAAGTCTTATGTCTAGTATATTATAAAAGTTAAATAGTATCTTTTAATTAAAACAAAGGAATCCATATAGTTTCATTAAAATTCTTTTCTTAATAGCTCTTTTTCATTCTTTTGATGTCTCCATTGTCCACTTTTTTTGCAATAATCATAGAATCTCTAGACTAGGACCTAGATTTCTATTATGAAAAGGGATCAGAAAATCCTTTCTTCTTTTTTTACTTTGGCTCTTTTAGAGTTTATCTCCAATGACTGATGAGGGGTAAAAGAAAATAATCAAAATGCAATAAAGTAACTTTTTATTTTTTTTAAAACCAACTTACATTTTTGACGGTTGTGACTCAAAGTGCAGCAAATATCAAGCTAAGGTTGCATAAACATTGATATCTTGGTCCCTTTCTTTATGAATTATGATATAGTCTTTATATGATTAAATTATGTTTCTGAATAATGTAATGTAATGTCATACTACTAACTTTTCTGATAAAGTTATGTAACCTGTCTGCCAGGGACAGGCCAGCAGTGAGAAGAGCTGAGTTGACATTTTGGGGTACCCAAGGAATTATACCAGTGGCTTGAAATCTGGGAATACTACATTTGACTGGGGTATCCCACACAGGCAAGTCCCCATTCTCACAAGTAGTATAAATCTGAATAAATACACATTTATTATCAAAACACAAATGAAACAAAACCATAAACACAATATAAACATTATCTCTACAACTACAACTCTTTCCTCCAAACCAGCCTAGTCAGCCTTATATCCTTTAGCATGACATTGCCTTAGCCTTGCCCAGTCATGGTGTGCCACACTTCAGTCTCTCTCTGTAAACCAATCTACCTGAAGTTTTTGCTCCTCAGATCTTACCCAGATACAAGGCCCCACATGGCCAGAACACCAGAAGCCATCTTGCCTACATGGCTAGACTGCATGTTTTCTCCTTCAAGCAATGGGCCAGAGGAGAAAAGGGGAAAAAAGGGGAAATACCGAACCCGCCCCCCCCACACACAATACACAGCAATCAAAGGGACACAGACTACCATATGCAGCATAGGTGTGTGTGGGTGTTACACTTATATACATGGGTTGTATTTTCTACTCTTGGGGAACACTGTTTATGCCATAGATGCTCCATGTATGTAATTTCTATGCTATTAGTAAAGTAAAGACTCCATTGCACATGTCAAAATATATCTGCCAAGACTGCAGGTGAGGCCTTGTCTATATGGGAGAGATTTTTTAAAGCATCACTTGAAGTATGAATTGAAAGAGTTAGTTAGCTGTATTAGGTTGAAGTCAGGCAGAAGGCAGAGCAGAGTGGCACCTTAAAGACTAATTTGTTCAGAAACTTGTTTGTTTTTGAACAAGTCGGTCTTTAAGGTGCCACTTTGCTCTGCCTTCTGCCTAAAGTATGAATTGAGCCCAGTTAAGTTATATGGCTATAATCCTGTGTAGACACATGTATTTCAGTATCGGTACATTTTAGGATGCATTAGTTTACGCTGCTTTGGGTCTTAAGGTAAGCTGAAAATAGTTATGTGTTTTCTTCTGTATAACTACCTGTGGCTGGGAAACTGGGTCCCAGCAGTCACAGGACACAGCTGCAAAGTTCTGTAACTGAAGACACAGAGTCCTGATAGCACCCTGGGGCTATGGGGACTGCCAGGACCTGCATCCGCAACTGCGTGATGCTGGGTCCCAGAAGCTGTGGGGTCCTGCTGGGACCCAGAGTCTGCAGTTGCCAGCCAATGCCCATGCTGAGAGTCCCCTCAGCTGTGGGACATCCAGCCCTGGCTGTGCAAGGTGCACCCATATACCTGGGAGCCCCATCAGCTTACAGGGCTCACAGCTGCAGAGGAGACCGTGCTGCCCATGGAAATTAAAGTTGGATAGCAACCAGCTATGAAATTGCTGTGTAGTACACATTTTCAAGATCTACTTTACATATCATTGGAATGTTTTATTGTGTGATAAGTACTTTGCATGTGTAGCTGGTCTTAGTTAATTGTGCAGTTAACTAGTTAAATGCACAATACTTGAACCTAGGGCTGTGTGAAGCTTCACTGGCTGTTTCAACCTGTTTTGAGCTCAAAACAGCAAAACTGAAATGAAATGAAGGGCTTTGAAACAGGCTCAAAATGAAACGAAGCCAGTCAAAATGTTTTAAAGTTTTGAACCATTTCAGATTTCAAAGCAGCCAGCAGGGGTGAGCCAGGTCTCCATAGCCCCATGTGGCTCAACCCCATGGGGAGTGCAGCTCTGGCTCTACCTGCCTCCTTGGATTGGCTTTGGTGCAGGACCCAGGGCAAATCAGCTCATGTGCAGACCTACCGCTGCCTCATCCTGTGGTGGTGGTTGGTCCCTGCACTACCTGATTTTCCCTGGCCCCACACCAGAGCTGAACCAAAGAGGGTGTGGGGTCCAGGGCAAATCAGCTCCTGTGGGGACCAACCCCCACTCTGATCCTTGGGCAGGGCAGGTCCCCACAGGAGCTGATTTGCCCAAGGCCTGCCTGCCACTGGTCCCTGGTGGCAGCATCAGCCTCCTGTGATCCAGGAGGCAGATCAGGATCCACATCCCTGAGAGGAGTCTGGCACAGCCTCTCCAGTCCTCCTGGGGATGCAGGTGAGCATCCCCAATCTGCTTGCCAGATGACAGGAAGCTGGTGCTAGTGGCTGGGGCCAGCAGTAGCACTGACTTCCCAGCATGGGCTGCACCCCCATGACTCCTGTGATCTGGCAAGCAGATTGGGGGCTCACCTGCACCCGGGATCAGGGCAGGGCCGGGTCCCTGCAGGAGCTGATTTGTCCTGGGCCCTGCACCCTCATCCGACTGGCTCTGGTGTGGGACCTGGGAAAATCAGTTCATGTGGGGACCCACTGCTGCCCCAGTTGTGGCTGTGATGTGGGCTGGGGCCAGCGGCAACACTGATCTTCTCAGCACTGGCTTTGGGTGAAACTTCGAAACAGCATTGAAACAGACAAAGAGTTTTGATGAAATAAAACAGAACAGTGCTTTCAAAACTAAATGAAACTAAAATTGAAACACTGTTCCATTGAAATGGAAGTTGAAGTGGAATGATGCTGTTTCACATAGCTCTACTTGTAACCTGTACAGGGGATCTCAGGGTAGATAATAAAACTTTCATGTACAGCAGTGCTTAGGCTCCTAGCAGAGCACAGGCAAGGAAATTATTGCATTATGAGGATATCTTGAGTTAACTATCCTGGCATTTGTTTCATATGGCCTTGCTCAGTTCTCTGGTACTTCCATAATCTATAGCGCATTGCATCCCAGAATGCCAGTTCATGGCCCTGACTTTAACGTGGTAAAGGTTCCTGTATCTCTCTTACCACAGCTTCTCATTGATACTGTTTTTCATTCCAGTCCACATGCAAACATTGATGGGAAAATTGTGGGAAACAGGCTGGCATGAATCATTCAAGAAAAATACTGTGGGTAGTTTCCTCTCATACTCTATTCATTTTTAGCTGACCAGCAGCTGCAGATAGTTTTATAGGAGTTCACATATCTTCAGCTAATTTAAGTAGCAAGTTCTTTCAGGTGATGTGTAACAAATCCAGTTTCCCATTCCTCTTAACTTTATAGCAATTGGTGCAGGTTCTTGAGGTCCATTAATAAGTAGCCTAGGTTCTTCTTCTATGGTATCTATATATTTATGTGAACATTTACCATGGCCACAGGGAAACCATGCTATTATATTTACAGCAGACTAGCTGCCATTGCTCTCCATATTGTAACTTTCATAAGCCCTTGCCCATGGTGTTTACATGGTCCAACCATTATAAATTGACATGTAAGTACATTTATTTAAACCATTGCTGGTGGCTGTGTAAACACATTCAAGTAATCTAGGAGAATTATCCCAGGTTTGCTGTCCTGATTATAAAAAAAAAAAAAAAATTCTGGAGATCCCTAAAGAGACTTTTGGATGCTGAGCCCCTGAAGAGCTGTGCTGATGCTTTGTAGCTGGGGGGCACCTGTCTGCACATCTCAGCATGCTCTGCAGGCTCCCCCAGTCTGCCTAGAGACAGGTGTCAGCAGTGCACAGGGCAGCCCTGATTGGCTGACCCAGATTGCTCAAGGTCATCCTGATGCAAAATATGAGGATTGTGAAGGGGGGCATGTTTTACTCCTGCTTGGTGGGAGTCCAGCCTGAATGAGGCACTGTTTCCTGGGGTGGGTGTGGGGAGAAGAGAAAGGGTGCAAAGCATCCAGGGATTCTGGAAGACTATGCTGTGGTTGAGAATGGAACATGTACAGAAATTTGTTCTCCCAGGACAAACTTCCTTAGGAGTGATTTAAACCTGATTGTTCCTGGATTATTTCTCTCTTGGAATAGCCATTTTTTCTCTGGGAGAAAAATCCTGAACATCTGTCATTTCTAATCATGGTTTCTACTGTGAGAACAGTGCCTTTCCTAGGAGAAACTGAATGTCTGTACATGGCCTCACACTGCCCTCAACACCAAGCAGCTCTCTGTAGCTGCCTTCCATATTCTGCAGAAGGCAGGGTAGATTTGCACCTTGTAACTAAGATGAGATAGAGATAAGCTTTCTTGCACTCAAGCTCACTTCCTTCCCTTGATAGCTGTTTCCAGCTCTATTTGCACAAATCAGTTTCCAAACACACTATGTACTGGATGCATCTACATGTGCAATTAAGGCAACACGGTCAACTCCAGAGAGCTTTGAGCCAGAGTACACTGCTCCTGAGCACAGCCTCTACATGTCTACCTGGAAAACAGCAGCACTTTGAGCCGGGGTGGAGCAGCCCCGAGCTGGCAGGGAGCATAGGGATTCAGCCCCGAACTCCAGGTGGTGGTGTCAGGGCTGACTGGGGTACATGGGTGCAGAACCTGTAGAGTTGTGTGGCTAAGTGGCAGGCAGCCCCCACACCTTAGCACTCTTGTACCCCAGCCAGCCCCTCACCATCTACACGTGCATTTCAGTACAGTTACTTACTCTGCTGTAAAATAGTACTGTCCTTGATGGTACTATCTTATGGCAGAGTTTGTTTACTGTGCCCTAATACTGGTGCACATGTAAAAGCACATGTATAGATGCACCCACTTAGCTTTATTCCAGTGCTCCATGTTGTCCTGCTTTCCATGCTTTTCCCTACCACCTATTTACTTGTAAATTGGAATGGGAATCTTGCCACAAAGGCTGATCAGTTTCATCCTCCTGAGTCAGGAGTGAGATTTCTCGACACGGTGGATTAATTTTCATTGCTATTGTGTTTATTATAGATAAACAAACATGTAGACCCTGTTTCTGCATTGCCCTGTTCTTGAACTAAGCATATGGAACATGGACTTCATGTTCCATTAAAAGCAACTCCAAAAATTTGAGAACAGATCCCCTGCTCCAGTGGAGGATCCATTCCTCATCCCATTTTCTGGGGGCATCTTGAGGCCTATTTAATCCATAGTTCCGGTTATAGCTATCTCATAGTTTGTATTCCATAACCCAGATGGTAAAAGAAAGACTGAAGCACAGGAGCACTCTAGCCACAATCTTTTTTTCCTTTTCCTTCTCAACATATGTCCAAAACTGAGGGATGGTTCAGACTACAGCCATTCTGGCAGTTTTCGACTAGCAGAGGAGCTCTTTTAGACAAGGCATACTCCCAAAGCTGTTTTTGTCCTGTACTACCAAAGCAACATATGTTATCCTTAGCAGAACAGGCAGTTGGCTTCATTCTCTAGGGCTGCATGCCAGCATTTTACAAGCGTTAAATCTTACTTTAAAAAAAGGGTAGAAGCTTTTAAGTAAGCACATAAAGTATCTCCTTCTTTCTTTCCCTCCTCAATTCATTTCCATTACAGCAAAAGCTTTGTTTTCTGGCACCCATGGGGAATATGGGGTGCTGGATAACAAAATATGCCAGTTTACTGAGTTCAGGCCACTGCCCCTCCTGCTACATCACCACCCTTCCGGCCACCCTTCTGTGGGTCCCAAGGGACAGGGAGGTGGGCCATGTGCAGGCTGCTATGCCCTAAGCCGTGGGGGTTTGGCAGTGCAGGCTGCTATGCCCCAGGCCCTGGGGGCTTGGTGAAACCAGAAGTGCCACAGTGGGCACTTCCGGTTTCACTTTTAGCTTACAAGCCGGCATGCCGGTTAATAGAGCATGCCGGCTTGTAAGGTGCCAGATAACACAGCTTTTACAGTACTTTCTTCCTCCATTGATATTTACCTCGTCTTCTTTGTACCATCATTGTAAATACTGTACTTTGTAGGAAGACTGTTTCAAATAACTATTGTAATTAATAGCCCCTCACTTTTTCTTGGGTAACTGCTGACAGGTCTAGTTTCCCCTTCTCTTCAATACAAATAGGCATACCTGATTCCCTTTTTGATTGTTTAATTGTATACTTGTGGGCAATTTATTTGGCACTTAGAAAGTTTAAATATTTTACTACTTGAACATCTGTAAATTAGTCAGTCTGTCTGGTAGCCAAGATAAATTGAATACTAGAAATAGTCTGAATATAAAGTACACTATTTTCAAATTTATTTTGGCAAAAAGATTCTAAGCTTGTACATCAGTATGCATTCATCTTAAGAATAAGGATCACACAGGCCACTTTCAGTAGTGCATTTGGTGTCAAAATCCCTACTGCCTTGCTGGAAAGGATTGCCTTTTATATGAGAAGTTAGTGTTACTTAACCATTTTGCAAACATCCAATGTAAGTGAACCTCATTCC
>NW_017728886.1:171172118-171196185 GCF_001723895.1 Crocodylus porosus | reverse complement strand
GGGGGGGAAATCACACTTTTTTTTTGACATAGACTTAAAACATTAAGATGGATTTGAGATTAATTGCTCTCTTTAGAAGTTTTGGCTGCAAAAAGAATAGAAATATTTCAAAATTATGCTAATGGATTCTTATTATGTTCTGTTGTCAATTGACAACACTTTTTTAAAGCTAGCAATAATCATTTTTATCAGCATAAAATGCCACACTGAAGCTTGCTCCACATATTCCACTGGAAGTAATGAATCCTCCCTCATTCAGTGTTGGGAGACATAATGATAGTTTGTCTGAAAAGGGAAATCTTCTAGGCATTTGCCTAGCACAGCACTGAGACAGTTACATTACTAGTAGTATGGGTAGTTATATAGGTGGAGTGGGTATGACACATTTCAGCATGATGCTTTCTGGCCCCATATACATTGCTTCTTACCACTCCTCATTTCTTTTTCCTGTGGTCCTCTGGACATCATATATCCAGCAATTTCTTAGCAGCAGCTACATTTTAGGCCTTACCTATAATGTGGACGTAACTTGCCCCATTAAAACTCAATTTGATAATGGAATTATGTTGATAATGCAATGATAATTCCTAGTAAAGTGATATCAGTTTTGTTGGGAGACTTCAGTATTGTTAAGAATGGCTGCTTCCATGATACTGTTTTTCTAGAAAGCCTAATTTCCATGGAATATCCACAAAGTGTTCCCTTAGGCTGAGTACAGACAGTCAAAAAGCCCATGGCTGAATCCATTCAGTCTTTGCAGGTCAGTTTAAGCTGCAGAGATTAAACTGAGAAACAACTGCACACACATTTACTTTCGATTCAGGAAATGCAGCCACATGGCTCCAGTGGCTCAGGCCAGAAACTAAGGGGGGTTAGAGCATGCCTGTCTGGTACATAGTCATCATTGGCTGTGTGTTCACTTCCTCTTCCTGCTGCCCCTGAGGTCTCTGGGATTTGCAGTCCAGAATCACAACAACAGGACTCTCCAGGGTTGCTCATCACTTCCTCTTCCTGCTTCCAGGTGCCTCTAGGATTTGTAGTCCACAGCTGCAGCCAGCAGTTAAGTTTAGTAGCAGGGCAGCTCTGTACATGGGGGAAGGCAGGTTTAACCCTCCTCCCTGGCCCCAGATCCCAGCTGGGGTTTGCCTGGAGGCATAGTTCCTGTCTCCCTCCTTTCCAACCCTCATCTGCTGGAGCAGACAGCACAGCCCAGGGCTAGAAAGATTTTTGGGCTGCTGGGGGACTGTGATTAAACTTGAACCAGGAAGGGATCTGAAACAGAAGTTTTATAAACCAGGTTGACCCAAATCAGTTAAGTCTTGTACTTCATTCAGCCAGGTTCATCTGAAACTAGTTTTGGCCATTTTGAAACTGGTTTATGTGCACTGAGCTGTTCTGTTACAGGTTTAAACCGGATTCTGATGGCTTCCACCAATTTATGTGTAACTTCTGTCCCTAGCGTTAGTGTTCAGGGAATACATATAGCACCCCAACTCCACACAAGATGCTTGTTCCTTTTATATGCAGATGACTGTTAACTCTGAATATAAACTTGTACCTGTGATAACTGTAATGAAGTGAGTACATGTGCATGTATGTAAGTTGTATAATCATAAGAGCATGCAAGACCATTCAACTGGAGTATTGTAATAAGAGCACCAAACAATAACATGATAAACCTTGGCTATATAATACACCCAGTATTGAACCCCAAGAAAAAAAAAATGTTATGAGTCAGATAACCCAATATCATTAACTTGGCTTTAAAAAAAAAATATGTTGCACTACTCTTATTTGTATTTTGGTTTTTGGGCCAAGAGTTCACTTGAGCGATATTTCACATTAAAATATGGGTTTTTAGAAATGAAAACTGAGATAAACTCATAACACCGTGGCTCTGTGTCTTTAAGAAAACACACACCTCATGACAGGACTGTAAGGGTTGGCAAAAATGGGACTCAGACCATAAAATTAAACTTTAGCAAGAAAAACAATCCTCTAAACTCTGAAGTAAATATAAGAATTTTTATGTATGTGTGTTAACTGCTGGATGTGTTCATTAGATGCAGACATAGTCACGTGGACTAAGCCATTGTTATTACATTAAGAATAAAAAATGTTTCATAATATGCTATTAGTAATTAGTAATGTACCTGTTATTACTGAAGTCTGAGAAATGTGTGAGATGAGATTAACAAGTTTCAAGTATGACATTTGCAGAGTTCTGTTAAACATGTTGTTTTGTCTACTTATATTTGGGACAGATATGACAGACTGTTCAGGATTAGCAAAACATTCTCAGGTACTAATTTTCCTGCTTTCTGCAATTTCCTTTGATATCCATGTTTTTAAAGTGAAAGGTAATAAAAGAATAGAAGTGGCATAGCACATGCAACAGCAGCATGTGCCACCATGTTCTTGCTACCAGCCAGGCTCCAAGCGGCCTTCTCTATGCTGCTGCTGTTCTGGAGGCCCCAGAACCCAAGGGAAGGCTGCTGGGACCAACCTAGGTGCTGGCTCCATCTTTTCCTACCCCACCTAGGTAACTTTGCTGCATGCTGGAGCATGCATGCAGAGGTGTGCCGGAGGGGCAAAAAGTGGCATAAATATGTGTTACTGCTATTTGCCCTGTGGGAAATGTGCACCCTTGCACATGAGTGCTCATCAGGACATGCCTGTGTGGTGGGCCAGTAGGGGGTGCTCCTGCATTGAGCTACCCACCTCACTGCTCCTGACCACCTTCCAGGCCCTGAGTGCCTCCCTGGGGGTGCCTCACATCTGGCCAACCCCCTTCCTGGAGCACACCCACTAGCCTGGGGTTATAAACTGCCATCACCCAGGGCTGAGCTTGATTCTGGCTCTGTGTCCCCTGGGTAACACAGGCCTAGTAGCCCCTGAGGGTACTTGACTCACTTCAAGCACTTGGGGGTGCTTCCCTTAGTCGGAAGCACAAGTAGTGGTCTCCCTTAGTCAGCCGCACCAAGAGCACCCTAAGGCATAATCTAGACCCCCACCCAATAAGTCCCCCATGCTAGGTACAAAGGAGAACTTTATTAGTTACAAGGGGTAGGGTTGCAATAGGGTACAGGGTAGAGCAATATTAGAGAAGTCCCATAGAGCAAACTGGCATGGCTGGGTAGCCTTTGATCATGCACCTGTGTTACTGCAAGCTATATATCTGGTTGGATCTCAGGTAGCTTACTCACAAGTATCATCCAGAGGCAGGTGGAGATTCCCTCTGGAGGCAGGCAGTTCCTTGATCGTGAGTTTTGAGAAAGAGACAGCAAATTTCAGATGGTCCAGCTCTTCTCTCTCTCTCTCCCTGAATCTTCCTCATGGCTGCTGCCCCTTCCTCCTGGGCAGTCCTTAACTTATGACCTCATTTACCTGGTCCAATGGAGGCCAGCACCTGTTGGCGGTCAGCCAGCCAATGTGAAATGCATCACTAGTTGCTGGGCAGACTGGCAGTTCCTAGCTCCCCAGGGAGTCCAAGCCGCTCACCCAAGTATGTGATGCCAGTCCCATAGGCAGAGGGAGCAGGTTTTCTCCCTCAGGAATGTATCCAGCTCAGGTTACCTAAGAGATAGGGTAAGGTGTGTATCCTCTGCAGGGCCCATTTTAACCAAATTGTCACAGAGCAGAGTTTTTGGGGAGAAACAGAGGTGGCTTTCTGCCACATCCCATGAGGGCAAAGTGAAAGCAGACCAGAGTAGGAGTATTTAAACCCTCTTTGTCCTGCTATAAATGACTTCCTGAGGCACAGGTGAACAACAAAAAGGACCATGGTATAAAAGCAATTAACAATTAAAAGAAAGGGACAGAGAACAAGAAAAAGAAAAGAACAGAGGAAAGGAAGGACATGGGAGGTGATCAGAGGATGAAAGGGAAAGAATGAAAGAAAAGAGGGGGGACAATGATAAAGAGGAGGAAAAATGAAGACAACAAAGACAGCAGTGGGGGAAAGTATTAGGTGAAGGAACTGAGTTTCTAATCCTTATAATACCAAACAAAGACTTTCAAGCTTAAGCTCTTTCCCTCCCAAGGAGAAAAGGAAATAAAAAACCACAGTGCTCTTGTGAATAGTAGATAATCATTATTCAGAAGCTGAA
Source organism: Crocodylus porosus (assembly GCF_001723895.1). Classification (NCBI taxonomy): domain Eukaryota; kingdom Metazoa; phylum Chordata; order Crocodylia; family Crocodylidae; genus Crocodylus; species Crocodylus porosus. The sequence goes on along the minus strand of NW_017728886.1, from coordinate 171,192,076 downwards.
GGCACAATGAAGACTGTGTAAAAATTCTTGAATCTACATTCAAGGCATGATCATTAAATGAAGCCAAAACAGGATGAATTTAGGGGAGGGGAAATGCTCAACACTTTGTGTTGCAACTGCTCATCTGAAATTTATATTTTGTTTGAAAAAATCAAATTTAGTTGAAAAAGTATATGGCCTGCTTTCATTTACAGTAAGGCATTTATGGCTGTATAAAGGAAATGAATCGGGCTCACTCATTATCAGTTCAATTTGAAGATACTTATCTCGAGAGAAGACAGAGTATATTTGTGCCTTACAGACTAACTCAACTTCTTGCAATCCCCTCACAGCATCTGATGAAGTAAGGCCCCTGCTTACAACAGCTTATGCTAGGCATCTCTGATTTAATTAATCTGTAAGATCCAAATCCAGATGCATTCTGTCTGATGTAAGACCAACAAAGCTAACTATTAATTTCTATCTCAAGAGAAAACAATATTCCACTGTAAGAGATGGTTGAAAACAAACAAAAAAAAACATAAATACAGGGTTTGGACTGGTTTTGTTTTAATATAGCTGTATTACTAATAGGGTTTTTTTTTTTCTTTAAAAATGGGTTAAAGAGTCACTGACATAATTTTGAAAAAAGGATTTAGGCTCCTAAGTGACTTCAACTGTTTAGAATTAGTTCTAGGCATACACCCTCCAAGTTATTTATAATAATTAATAACATTAATTTCTAGCAGAATAAAAATGTTGAAAGTGTCCTCCCAAATATTTAGTACTTCTTGTTTCAGAAACAAGCTGGGGGAAAAAAAAACTATATCAGAAGGATGTTAGTAGCTTGATAGTATACTTCAGATTTGCAAAAGCTACTCAAAATTAATGGATGTTTTCCTATGCTTGAAATTATTTTGAGAGAGCCATTTTCTTTTTACAATCAGCAAGTGAGATTTCCATGCATGCTTTTCCTTTTATTTTGCTTTCTTTATTTGTTTGATGCTGTATTACACACTCTTCACTGTATGAAGTGAAGACTTGAAAACAATTGATGAACTTGCATTCCCATGGACTGCATTAGTTATACTGACAGTAAAGGCATAAGTCATTATGTCAGCAGGTAATGAACACCTTTCCTTCTACCTACAAATTCCACAGCAGCTCTTTATTGGTGTTTTGTATTTTGTACCTTAACAATTCTTTACACATGACACTTTTCCTCGCTCAGCTTTTTCCCCCTCCCTTTTGCAACATATGATGGCTATTGAAATCCTAAATTAATAAGAAAATAGAGCTACAACTCATCCATGCAAGTGCAATAATGGCTGTAAATGACAAACCCTGCTTTGATGTATTATTTAGAAAGGCAGTGTTGCTGCTACGCTATTCCTGTGGGAGATGACAATCTATGACAGTGTATAGTAATGGGCTGGCAGAGGAGGCTCTCTTTAAACATGCTTTCTACAGGGAAGCTTGTGTGTGTGTGTGTGTGTGTGTGTGTGTGTGTGCGCGCGCGCGCGCGCGTATCTAAATGCTAACCCCACCATCTAACTCCCCCCCCCAAAAACCACCAACATAACTTACAATCGTTAGCTCTGCTTCTGCTAATTGTAGTAGCTGGTAGGTGGCAGTTAAATATTGCTTCGTCTATTAGTCAGGGAGCTTTTACCATGTATTTGTTGTTGTTTTCCCCTTTGTTTGAAAGAGTGGTTTATTATACAGCAGTCATATTGCTCTTCTGCTGCTCTTCTTCACACACACTGGAAGAACACAGGTAAACTGTGCTGCCAGCAAGCAGGATATGGCTTCAGTGGCAGTACTGAATGGGGGTAAAGACACAGAATCTTTCATATCATGGGAGCTAATCTATGACATGGGAACCCACAAAAAGAAATAATAATTTTCCGGATACACTTTGTTGATGAGGTGGTTTGATAATTTAGAGGTAGATTTAATCCACAGTTTATTCCCTGGAAGTGGAATTGCACTAGTTCAGTTGCACATTAGAAGGGAGGGGGCATATATGTCCTGCATAGCTCAGCCACCTTGCTCTGCACAAGCTTCTTATGTGAAGACTGTGCATATCAAATATGGAAAACAGCAGAGTAAGAAGGCATAGTAGTATGGAACTATGAATATGCCATATCCCATGCTTCCATCCACCCCTATGGGCTCTGTTAAGGCTTGAAGAAGCAAATAAAACCATCAGCAAGAAATCACCTCTCAGAGCCCCTTTGCAGCCACAAGGAATTGTTCCATGCCAAGCACCTGACCCAGCTATTCAGAGTAAGCAGTGGACTCTGCATTTAATCCACAGCACTTAAAAATATTTTAAGGAGCAGAAAGATGGGTTAATGATTAGGACATTAGAGCAGGATGCTCAACAACAGGCCTGCATCCTACAGAGCCATGGCATCTGGCCAGTGGGGCTTCCCGTGGGAAGTTTGATGGCAGGGGAACAGTGGCCATTAATACTACCACTCTCCACGTCTGTCAAATTCCCAAGCTCCACATGGCTGAATCAGGACTAAGCCATGCTTCTTCCCCCACCCAGCCTCCTCTGTAGGGTTGAATCAGGGACAGGCAATTTCTTCTTCCCTCTGCAGGCCTGGTTTGGGGCCAGGCCAAACCTGCATCCTCCTGTGTGCCTAGGTTGGGGCCAGGCTTCCCCCCAACCCCCCTCCATGCAGCCAGATGCAGCTCTTCTGTGCCTGCCCCAGACACTGGATCAGGGCCACCAGCTGGATCCAGCCCATGGATGGACCAGGTGCTGCCCATCTGACCTGCCAAGGAAAAAGGTTGAGCACCACTGCAATAAAGTGTGACTCAGGAGACCAGGCAGTCTTCCATAGTCTTTCTATGTGATCTTGTACTAATCACTGAGCTTCCCTAAGCCTCAGTTTCCCATGTAAAACGCTGAGCTAGTAGTTCTTTTCCTTATAGGGATATGAGACAGGATTTGGGCCCACCCCAGGGTCAGCCACAATGCCCCCTGAAGGCTGTATGGTTCTGCTTCTGTCCAGCTCAGACTCTAAGGTAGCCCTAGCTTTGTTGCTTACCTGCCACACCTTGCTCCTGTTGAACACTGTCTCAGTTCAACCCCTGCTGACCTTCCTAGTCTCCATTCAGCCTTCAAGCTTAATAGACCCTCTGAGCTTGTCCAGGTCTCTGTACCCTTAAAAGCTCATTGCGTGACTCTGTCCTCCCCTACACCATGCCATCTACTTCACGGGTGTTATTGCTCAATGATGTCACCTGATGTGCATTCCACTCGGCCCCTCTCTGGGCTCCTCAATACTCTCAGCCCCTTTCCAGGCTCTCAGACCCTCTGTCCAACTGCATAGTCCCTCTCTGGGCTCCTGGACAATGTAGTCACTTATGCAGGCCCCCTCTGGGCCACTGGACCCTATAGTAGCCTATGTAGTCCCTCTCTGGGCTGCTGGACCCTCAGGTCCCGTCTTGCCCCCTATCTCTGGGCTTTTGGACCCTGCTCCCATGCTCAACCTCCCTCTCTGGGCTCTCAGATCCCTCAGTCCCCCACACAGCTCTTCTCAGTGGGCTCGTGGATGCTCTGATATGACATTCAGCCACTCTCTGGCTCCTGGATCTCCTTGATCCCACTCTCTCTGGACTCCTGCACTTCCTGCTTGCCTCCCCCTCTCAATCCCCCCTGGGTTACTGGTCTTTTAGGTAGGCTTTGAGCCGCTCTTAGCAGGGCTCAAAGCTAAACACTGGTGCAATTTAATAAAAAGCACCTACATTCTTTGGCAGGTACCCAAACCTCTGGGTTTGGCATAAAATCAAGGTCACTTGCCTGTATAAATAAGTCCCTCTCTGCCCTAGGTATCTTTCCCTTGTTCCCCAGCCTCCAGAGTTGTTTCTTCAGCCCCACTGTCCATTCAGGAGCCCTTCCACTCTGCTGCCAGGAGCTCCTCACTTCATGGCTCTTGGAGATGGACTGCCTGAGTGGCTCAGGCCCAGGGCTTGCTCAACCATGGCTTGCAGCTGGTCACGTGAATCCCTAATTAACTCTCTTTTCCAGATGCAAGCTGGCTCTTAGGCTGCTCTCTCCCTTAAAAGGGCAGGCATGCCCCAGTGCCCTGCTACAGGATGATATAATGAAAACTACATAAACATTGTGTGACATTCAGGTGCTACAGGAAGAGCTAAAAAAAGATGCTTAAGAATTTGTAGTAGCTAATATAGGCAAACAAAATAATGATATTTGATAGCTGTTAATGAACTCAGCACCATTAGGAGAGAGCCTTGCTGAATATGAGTGGGCTTTCTACATGTTGCAGAACAGGTGGTTAAAGTACACATAACTTGTGGTGGAGAGAAATTCTGATCTGGAGCTTGTCCTTTCAAAAATATTGAATATAACTGGGAAAGAATTGAGATAAAATGTACTGTACAGATAAAAGCAGTGCCCTTACTGGACAGCTGACCTTCATGATTGACACCTAGGTCTGAATCCCCAGGTTAGACTAGCACAAATATGAACATCTCCCTACATACTATGTACTGTATTTTCACAGTTTTCTGTACTTGCCCCTGTGGTGTGGGGAATATTCCATGATTCTTTGGGCTGAGACATTCTAAGAACCTTTCAAGTCAATTTTATCAGCTGTCAGAATACTTGTTTAGAATTTAGTGGGAATTATGGGAAGGACACTGGAGGACTATCATAGCTCAGCTAATTTTGCCAGAGTCTTTGCACAGAGTAAATGGGTGGCACCAACAGGGAAAGCAGAATCCAAGCCAAATAAACTAGATTGGGTTTAAAGCACACTTTCTATACAGATGACAGGAGGTATTGCATTAAAACCCAAATAAAACAACCTTTGTTAACTGTACCATGAAAAAATACTTTCAGAAAAGGCAGCAAGGAGATAAACATTGCTGCCTGTTTGAAGACCTGAAAAGAGTCATTCTTTCTTTTCAGTTCTTCTATGCATTACATGCTACGATTAGCTTTTGCCACATAGGAGCTCTGTTCAATCACGTACATCAATAAATTAAATTAGTACTTAATTTAGATTCGTGTATTTATCAGCACATTAGATTAAGGACACAATGTTCTGGGCCTGTGACCATTAATTCATTTCCCAGCAAGGAAAAAATCCACTTCTGGAGTCCACTAATCTACTTGGAGTTTCAAGAAACAATAATGACATAGCCTTTAATACATGTTAGTTGCTTGCAGGTTAAGAATGTGTTCCTTCTTGAATGTCGTGTATAAAATAAGATGGCATTAACTTTCCAGTTTCTATTTAGTTGGAACTTGTGGCTTCACTGTATAGAAATATGAAACTTTGACTGAGAATTTATGTGAACCTGTTCTTCAGTTTTTGGTTTGATGAATTCATGTTGCCATTTTTCACAAAGCTTCCATACAGGGTCACAGACTGGTATCTGTTTTTCCCAAATTGATCCTAAGTTTGCAAGACAGTTTTGCAAATATTTTAACAAACCCAGAGTTTCAAATTTGTAATAAATCTGAGGCTTAAGAATTATTATTCTATTTATATTTCAATAGCATCCAAAACCCCATTCAGGATTACAGTCCCATTTTGTAAATTGATATGAAAACACATAGGAACCTATAATTTCCACCCCAAAATAGTCTAATCATCTAACCAGATGCATTTTTCTGTTTTGTGATTCTTATTATGAGCTTTTTATTCAACTCTAGTAATTTATCTGATTTATTCTTCTAGAATATATCTACAAATGAGGCAACTTTTGGAGAGAACTTTAGTACACATCTATGCACTCTTCTAAGCACAAAAAATAGTGGAATTACAATTTGAGTGTACTTTTACACAACTATGCAAGAGATGAAAGAAGGTTTCTTATGTGTCTCTCATGAATATGAATAAGGCACAAACATTGGGGTAGAAGATATTATAAAAGAATGCTGGAACAAGTCTCCAGTAAATGCGATATCATTGCCATTCTTACCTGGAAGATACTACTTTTACAACTGATGTCTAAGCAACACCATTTTTAACTCCTGGATACTTGTGGGATGGGGTAATTAGTGATGAGGACTGTAATGCTGGAGATCTTTTTCTAATATTAGCTATCAACATTAATTAGCATCTGGATTGTTTTGGAAATATTCCTGATTAAAATACAGACTCTCTGAAGGTTTCTCAGGGTCTCTAGTTCCCCACATTGCCTAGATAGTGATATGTCTGACAAACTAAATCATTTTAAAAGTCTTTCAGATCAAAGTTGAGAGTGTGCTTTTCATCACTGTAGGGGGGACTTAATGCTTAGACTGTCTTCCTGGGAACTACTGATGTTTTTTCAATGTGGAATGATTAGTAGTGAGGATATTATGGAATACATGGAGGAGGCAACCTGTCTGTAAAAGAAAAACAAACAAAAACAGCACTGGAAACAGCCTTTTAAAAACCAGTGCTGCACTAGTAGAGCTAAATCATCTGGGATGCCTGGGACTCAGTTGTTGAGGTCATAACCAGGGTACAACAGAGCCTGCACTCCCAGAGGTGGCCATCACACCTCCAGTGGTGACTTGAATCCTGCACCATGCTAAAGTACCCTTCTTTTGTTCTCAGCTGCAACACCTTCTATTATGAGTAACATTTATAAAGGAAACTGCCCAAAAGTCTTAAAGTATGCCATAACCTGTCTTCTGCTTATGGATTCATCTTGGACCATGCTATATGTGCCCTCCTGGCCTGCACATACCTCCCAAGGGCAGTCATTGCTTTAGGAGCTAGTCATGGCCTCTGAACCTCCCCTACAGCCATGGCCATGCCTCACAGGTGTTTCTAGTCATCACAAACCACAAGGCCACTTCTGGCCTCCATGCCCTTGTCATGACCCTTACCTTCCTGACTTCTGCCCCAAATGCGCTGGCTGGTCCATCTGGCCTAGAGACACCTAACAGGGTCTGGCTTCCTGGCCTCCAGCCCCTCCTAGGTTCTTATTGCTGCCCCTCATGGGCTGTGGGCCTCATGGCCCCAAACTGTGTCCCTCTCTATGCTGTCTGTTAAGTGCTAAAATGAACATTGTGAGTTCCATATTTGAAAAGTCAAGGGCTTGGGTGGCAAAAGCACTGTCATCAGTGCAAACAATTTTTTGTCAGCCAGTCACAGGCAGGTTATTGATTTACAGGTTGAAAAGAAGAGGGAGGGTACTGACCCCTGAGGGAGGCCACTGACCCCTGAGGGAGGCCATTGGTTTTATGTCTCCAATAGTTAGTTCAGTTGGCCGGGTGAACTCTAAAGAATCAACCACATAGTACTACTTTGACTAGACAAGTGGCCCAATGTGGTAGAATTCCTGATATTTTTGCCAGAGGACTGGTATGCCAAACAGTGTCACAGTGTCATATGCTGCTGTTAAATCAAGGAAGACAACACCAGTCTTCAGGTTTTTCTGAAAGCAATTTCCAAGGAAGGTGGTCAAGGCTAGAACTTGATCACAAGTGCTCTGGCCATGGCAGAATCCAGCCTAGTCTGGGCCAAGAATCAAATACTGGAGAAATGTTGCAGATCCATGAATACACGTATTCGTGTATTGAGTTGCTTTGTCATATTTTTAGTCCATGTTTTAATGAAGAAGGGGAACTTCCTTGAAATCTACAGTGATGCTCTATTGAATACTAAGTGATGCAAAACATGATGATTGAAGTACAGAGTATTCTACATGCTGTATCTCCTCTTTCTGTTTTGCCTTTCCCCTGGAAGCTAAAATCTTTCTTAAACTTCCACTGCTATCCATTACAGACAGCAAGAATCCTATGGTTATGCTAAAGCTTGTGTGTTTTCAGCAACAACTCAGTTTCACTGGGTTACTTTAATCTGTCTGATTTTATTATAAAAAAATTCAGTGTTCTGCTTGTCTCCATTACAATATCTGACATCCATGTACATGTTGATATTACAACATTTTAGTTCATACATTCACCAATGACATTTTTTGTAATGCAACTTTACTCCTGGTCTAAGACCAAATTATATTTGGTATAATTCCATTGACTGCAGGCACATTTGACAGCTGGAGCATCTCTTGGTTATAAAGTCTAAATGTGCCAATCACTCATGATCAGTACTGTGTGAAATAAGAAATATGAAAATGTGGAATGAGAGGGCATAAAGGAAATTTAGAAATAAACCTCCATTTCAATGAGCAGTGACTAGTTGTCTCTATGTCAGTCTCAGGAAAAAAGCTAAGTACTGAATGAGCATAAACACTGAATAGTCTTTTTCCATCTTTTTTTAGAAGTCTTGCCTTCAGTTTAGGACCAGGTCAATGTTTGGAAAACTCACACAGTAAACCATACCCAAAAGAGTCACCTGAAAGTGGTTCTATGGATATGGGTGGATTTAGGATTTTGAAAAGGGTTGTATAGATGCTGTGGCATCACATATACCACAACACATTTTTCTCCAGTTAGAGAAACTAGAAGCTTTACTAATATATTATGCTAGCATTATATTATTTAGTTTAAGATCAAAGCAAAAACAAATAGAACTGTACCCTGATTTCCTAGATTATATATAAAATTAAAAAAACACAACAAAACAGGAAAAAACTAGGCAAAATAATCAAAAGATATTGTGTCATTAGTCATGTAGTCACTTTAGTCATTATAGCTACAAGTACATCTCTTATTCAGATTTATAAAACAAAATTCAGTCTTTTTTGAGTGTCTTGACAGTGCCTCCAATACTAAATTGTCAGTTCTACACCTGAATTAATATCACCAGACCAGAGTTAAGGTTTTTAGAGCTAAAAACAGTCTGCAGGGCTGTGAAATGGAAGTGAGACAGTACCAAGAATGGCTAACAGGCAGGAAAGTTGCAGAAGAAATTGTAGTTTGAATAGTGGAATGTCAGAGCCAGTATAAAAGAGAGAATGTTCAACAACAGTGAACAAGTTTGCTGTGCCGCCCATCTCCCTGGAGAACATCTGTCCAAATGTCCTCGGACACTGCCTGTAGCCAAGGCTCCTGAGAAGACTCCAGCCAAGAACCCTTCAAAAAGTCCAACCAAGAGCCCTTCAAAAAGTCCATTCTCAATGGTAGTACAAAAATCAGGCTGCAAAGCAGGTGTAACTAAACAGCCGGATATTCTAGGACTGCCAAATTGCTGAGTGCCATAACATTCACTGCATGGTGAAAACCCAAGGTTGCATACAGTATCTTGGCTTCATAGTTAGGCAGTATAGTTAGGCAGCACCTACAGTGGAAGCAGGGATGAGTCAGCCACCTCCACTTGGGATTGTGAAGCTGAAAATGGCTGTCTTGTGTCTTGTCTCTCAGCTATTCTCAGCTTATATTGGGTGCAGCGCTGTACTGAGTCATTGGATGAATCGTATCTCATTGTATCTCTGTGTTCTAACATCATCCAGTCACATGCTTCTTCCTGGAAGAGTTTTGATTTTTATCAGATTAACTCTGTGTTCAAGTCAGATATTTTAATGTCCTCTGGGAGGTGGGATGCTGCAAACATGTAACATATCTTCAAATGGAGATAATGTGGAAACTTCACTTATGAAAGCACTGTGGGATATTTTAGTTCTCATAGTAAGAAAGAGAACAAATTAAATTATGGAAAAATGATTTCTGAGTGAAGAGGAAAAAAAACTGCATATTTGAAATCCTGCTGAGCTTACTTATTTTCCAATGAAAAAAAATTAAAATAACACTAAACCTTAAATCTTTGTGGAATTTGTTTTTGGGCCTACGTTTATAATTTCCAGTATGGAATATTTCTGTATATATTATAATGTTGCTAATTAGGAAGAAAGCTGTTTGCATTGCCAAAGGCTTTTTTTTAACATAGTATCTATAGTTTGAGTCTGTGTATATCACTGGGTGTATATTACAGTGTCTCACCCAATGTTGTAACTGAATTATAGGTGTGCTGATCAGCTCTTCCCACACAATCAAGTTATGCATTGCTTCCTATTGCTGAATTGTGACAAGAGAGGTATGTGCTGCTCAGAGCTGTGCTAATACTGCAAAGATGTCATGAATATTTGTCTGAACAGGAAAACTAATTTATTTTAATTCGGTTTGCATCCCTTCAGCATCTGCTTTCTGATCTGGATAAATGCTTCCTGGAAACTTTAATATAACTCAACAGTGAGAGCTCACCTGCAGCTCTGTGTGCAGTATTGGTCACCCCATCTCAGAAAAAGTATTAGAGAATTAGGGGGGATTTCAAGAAGAGTAATAAGAATGATCCAAGGTCCTAAAAAAAAAAAACTTTTAAAGGAGATAGGTTGAGATTGTGCACCTATTTTAAGGTAGATAGCAGTAAACATGATAAAACTGTATAAAATAATGGGATGCTATAGAGATGATACATGGGGGATGTCTTTTGACTGTCTCATAAGTCAAGCTCCATGGGAGACCCAATGATATTTAAGTTGAGATATTTAAAGCAGGCAAAAGAAAATATGTTTTCACACAATGTGTAATTAAACTGTAGCTCATTGTCACAAGAAATCACCAAGACCAGTAATTTTAAAAGATTCAGAAGTAATTTTTGCTGACCTCACTGAGAGGGCAGATAACAGACTAAGTGGGCCTTGGACTGACCCGGTACAGTCATGACATTCCTATGACCAGATTAAAGCCAGCAACCTTATTTCACTTAAGATTTTTTTTTTAAATTTAAACTTTAAAAAATTAAGCCCCTAATCCAGCACAATACTTAAGAAAGCATGCCTCAGACATGAAGGAAGCCCCACTGTTCTTCAGGTTAGGTACATGTGAGTTACTTATCAGGCAGATCAGTCAGCTTGACCTCTATACCTGGATCATGGATCAGGTCTTGAAGGAATCCATTGTGAAGCACCAGGAGGACAACAAGGTGATCAGAAACAGTCAGCATGGATTCACTAAGAGCAAGTCATGCCTAATGACTCTGATTGCCTTCTGTGATAAAGCGGCACTCCCGGTGCATGAGGGGAGAGCAGTGAATTGGTATAACTTGACTTTAGAAAGGCTTTTGATGATGCTTCCCATGCGCTTCTCATTAACAAGCTCAGGAAATACAGGCTAGATAACAGTACTGTGAGGTGCATGCATAGCTTGTTGAATCATTGTATTTAATGAGTAGTCCTCAATGCTTCTATGTCTGGCTGGGGGGACGTATCAAGTGGATTTCCCCAGGGGTCTGTCCTGCATCTGGTATTTTTCAATATCTTCATTAATGATTTGGATTGTAGGATTGAGTGCATGCTTAGCAAATTTGCAGATGACAGCAAGTTGGGTAAAATTGTGGACACTTTGGAGGACAGGGCTAGGATCCAGAATGACCTGGATAGACTGGAGAAATTATCTGTAATCAAATAGATGAGATTCAACGAGGAGAACTGCAAAGTCCTTCACTTGGGATGAAATAACTGCATGCACAAATGCACATTGAGGAGTGACTGGCTAGGCTGTACTACTGTAGACAAGGACCTATGGCATGGGCGGGAAAAATGGTGGATCTGGCTGGTGGCTGGACTCCATTTCCCAGCAGCCCCTGCCTGCATTGCTGCAGCAGGTTTCCATGGAGACCCCAGCAGTGGTGGGGCCATAACAGGGTGAGGCCAGGGTTTCCATGGAGACTGGCCCCAGCAGTGCTGGCAGGGTGCACAGCTGGGTGGAGAGCTGCTCTAGGGCCAGAGACTAGGATCATGTGGCAGTGACAGTGTGGTTCAGAGCCAGGCAGAGCTGTGAAGCACTGCCTGCAGAGCCCTGACCTATGGGCTACAATGGATGATTAACTAAAAATGAGCCAACACTTGTGTCTTGTTACAAAAAAAGCCAACAGGGTACTGGATTGTATTAACAGAAGTGTTGCTTGCAAATGAAGAGAAGTGATTATTTCATTCGGTTTAGCACTGGTGAGATATCATGTGGAATACTGTGTCCAGTTTCAGGCCCCACACATCAAGAAGGATGTGGACAGTTTGGAAAGAGTCCAGCCCAGGCAACAAAAATGGTCAGGTGAATGAAAGACAAGACTTATGAGAAAAGGCTGAAAGAACTGGGGTTATTTAGCCTGGAGGAGACAAGGCTGAGGGGGGGATTTGATAGCAGTCTTTAAATACTAGAAGGTCAATTACAGAGAGGATGAAGATGATGAAGATGAGCTTTTATCTGTGGCTGTAGGGGATAGGACTAGGAGCAATGCCTCAAGCTGCAGTAGGGGAAATTTAGACTGGAGATTAGGAGGAACTTTCTGACTATCAGGGTGGTCAAGCATGGGAACAGTCTACCTAAAAAAGTGTGGAATCTCCATTGCTGGAAACTTTCAAAAGCAGGTTAGGCTGGGGTGGTTTAGTCAGAGATGCTCCTGCCTTGAGCAGGGAGCTGGACTAGATGAACTTGTGAGGTCCCTTCCAACTCTACGTTCCTATGATCCTATGATTTTTTCATCTTGTGTTCAACAGCTCTCCTGGGTGAGAGCCTAAAAGGATTGAGTTGATCTAGTCCCAATACTGAAAACATTCAACACTCAGGATACTCAGTGCTGGAGTCGTATCAGATTTTTCTTTGTTTTTTGCTCTTCACAGATAGTTTAACAAACTAATTTATGGGCAGAAAAATAGGCAGGGATAAGGAATTTTCAGTGCATTTTAAACTCCATGGAACAGCATATAATTCTATGTTCATGTCTTCAGTCATATCAGGTTTGCTGTCTTTTCTTTTTTTCTTCTTCTTCTGTTTAGATTACAGGGATTGCAGGCACTCGGAAAATCCTTTGACTGGCAGAGACTACTTATTTAAAATAAGATATTAACATTTGTCACACAATTAATATTCTTAGGTTCCTTCATGGGTAGTCTTCACAGTAGTGAAGTGAAGATATGCAAATCCCATAGCCATCCTTTTGAAGTGCCACAATGAAGGCAATTTCTTGCTTGTTTTTCAGTTTGGAAGAATTCTGTGTGGAGTCCTTATGGTCAGATTTGGATGCTGCTACATAATACAGGAGAGCTCTCTTTGTTTTCCCATGTGAATCTAAATTAATATTTTTGGAGTCTTTGCTAGAAGGAAGGAGTTTAGGGATATCCTGCTGACAGGAGAATTAATTCATTTCATTTGGACAGTTAATAGGAACTCAACAAGTTAGGCTTCTAGGGACTTAGGAAGGTCAAAAGCATAATTCAGCTTCTTGCTTATTTATTTATTTTTGCCCTTTCTTTTATTGGATTTGAGAGAGAGATGGTGGAAATGATTTTTTTTTTTTTTATCCTTTTGGTTTCTTCTCAGACATTGAACTGACTGCATTATGTTAGGGGAACAGAGTGTTCTACCATTCCCCCTCCTTGTCAGATCAACATAGAAAGGAAAAAAAATCACTTTCTATGTAGAGCTTACAATGTAAAAAACACTAGTTACTCTAATGTAAATCTAAGTAAGCCATCAAAGTCAATGGGCTTACTATGAATTACACTACTGTAACTGAAATGAAAATCCAGCACCATGTTTTATTAGGACTTCTAACTTAATATGCAATACATTTAATATGTATCATAATGTGGGGTTTATTTTAACAGTTGTATTGTTATAAGTGGAAGCTGTTCATTTCCTCTTGTCCTATTCTATAAGAATTTCCCAGATGGTATCAAAAGAAAGGATCATTGCTGAAAGGCCACCTATTCTAATCCAGTGTTTTAAATGTACTTAACTTTGTATTTACAAAAGAGAGCATCATTAGGCACCTTACTAGTGTCCAATACATCACTGTGTATAATTATGATGGAATAACTCTGGTATAAAGGAGTGGTGAATCAGTTTCTTTCCAATTTCTGCTACACCCTGTTCTATCACAAATTGTTAAAAACTTCTGTCTTTGAAAGTCTCTGAATCAGATTAGGATCCAACTCCTGTTTGGTTTCAGACATGCCTAAAAGGGACTTTGGCAACAGTTAGCACTAAGTTCCAAAGAATGAACCAAATAGGTGCACTCTCAAGCTACAAACCTCAGTTGGCACATAAGTTCAGATCACAACTCCGTGTTGGACTGCAGAGTTCCCTTGGCACTGTATTAACCTGCTGCCATTTGTTCACCTGGATATTTGTGCTCTGTTGTGATTCAGTTTGGTGCTGGGCAGGTGCCTAAGTACCAGTAGACTTTTTTTGGACTAAGTGACAGGATGACAGGAGAAAGGGCACCTGATACCTGAAAGCTTGTCCAACTACTCTCCCAATAAGAGACATCACAAAAAAACCTTACCTCTTGGACATTTCCTGGACCATTACAGCTACAAGACCACTCCAACGTACCAAGAAGTCCGATTAAGCATTCTCAGAGCACATTTCACTCACTTTAACAACATTAAAATCATGGTGGCCATGTTTAGATGAGTCACTGACTGCGCAATAGCCCATGATTACTATGCAGTATTGTCACTTGGGAGGAAGCATGGCACGATGCTACTGCACAGCAGTCATGAGCTACTGCAGTTAGCATCATGAAAAAGCTGTTCCTTGGTGCAACTGCACAGTAAAGCAGTTACTTCATAGTCATGTAGAACTTGTTTGTGCAAGTACTAGACGGCTGTACTGTAACTACTGGGGAGTCGGTGTTTTGTGTGAATACCTTTGATAGCGATAGTGGTGGGAGCAGGGCCCACAATGTTGCCCAATAGCCTAGTGATTAGAGCACTTACCTAGAAAATGGGAAACCCAGATTCACATACCTCCTTAGTCCGAAGGGATTTGGTTTTACATCTCCCGCTTTCCTTTAGGTTAGGGACAGACATTCAAAAAGCCTGAGCCTGAATTGATTCAATCTTTGAAGGTTAGTCAAACCTGGCTAGGCTAAATCAGTTCTGTAACTGGACAGACATCTCAGAAATGCAGGCACGTGCCTGCAGTGACTTAGGCTAGAAGCTGGGGGGCACTAGAGCAGTCCTCCTTTCCATCCAAAGCATGGAGCTGAGGGGGGCATAGCCAGGCTCAGCAGGAGCTCTGATTAGCCCAGAAGGAAATTGATAACAGTGTTTATCATGCAATTAAGAACACAACAGAGGGACATTACCAACTACTTGTTGATTCTGCCAGTTGATTCAACCTGTTGATTCAGCATGGACAGTAGCCAACATGAGGTCTGCTAGCTAATACACAGACACCTCCTCAGCAAGGAAGAGGGGAGTAGGGAATTCCTGCTTAGCAAGGAGTGGTGGTGGTGGGGGTGGTGGGAGCTACAACCAGGGAGCAGAGGGGAGGGGCCAGCCCTGCTTTGCAGCAGAAAGTGCTGCCCAGCCCAGAGACAATGCTGGGATGGTGCGGTTGTCTTAAAACAACAAGGGGTTTGGACAGGCATTACATTAACTGGTTTGAGCCAAATAAGTTAAGTCTGATATTACATTCAAGCAGGTTTATCTCAAACTGGTTTCAGCCATTCTCAAACTGGTTTATGTGCACTAAACATCTGTTCTGTTACAAGTTTAAACCAGTTTCTTATCACTTAAACTAGTTTGTGTGTAAAGTTTGTCCCTAGCCTTAGAGTCATTGGCTAACAAATAAATAACCTTTACAGCTTGGATCAAAATGAAAGTCTATTCTTCCCAGGGGAGTGCTCTAAATATTCAGTAACAGAGTTATGACCTCTCTTGTTTGTTGTCCTTTGGATTCCATGATTTTTGTATTCTTGGTTGCCAAATGGACCAACTTCAAGAAAGATGGAAAGCTTTTTCCTTGACCTCTTTTATAGCTGGTGGTTTAGGAATTTTCCAGGAAAGGACATGTACTTTTGAGTCCCTCTCCACAAAGCAAGAAGGGCCTAAAACTTAGGTCCTCCACTTCCTGGTGAATATTTAAACCATAAGGCTACTGGGCAAGTTACAGGCAGCACCACCAGTTGGATGATTACCCTCAGAAGCAATTTAAGACATCGTGGGTCACTACTTAACAGAGGAAATTAATGTTCCACCTGCGAAAGTTTCCAGAACTCTGGAGAGGGTAACACAGCAGTTTTCTTTTACTGTTGGATATCTCTAGATGTTTCTAGTCTTTCTGAATTACACTTTAGAATGCCTCAGGTGCCTCCCTCTTTCTACTGTCTGTATAGAGAACCTGGGCAGTCAGTGAAATTGTATTGCTCTCCAAGGCCAGAAGTCTTCTGGTTTGTGTGGGTTCTGTGATTAGTCTATGAATAAATCATGATTGTTCCTGACTATATTTGTTTTTCAAAATTATTCTGTGATGTAGGAAGTAGGGATATGTCCATTTGTTAAAGAAACAAACAGAAACAAATTGAACCAGGTGGATGTTAGGGGGTGTAAAACTTTCCTTTTGTTTATACCACTGATTCTTAACCAGTGGCACCCTGGGGTGCCTTGAGATCCTTATAAGGGTGCCTTCAGACACCACACAAGGTTACACCTTTAGGTGTGCAAACATGATTTACAAAATAAGCCCAGACATTTCAAATATGAATTCATAGTATTAAAACCATTCTGCTTTGTTATCATCTTTGAGTTTTCTGAAACAGAAGAATTGATCTAATACTTTTCTGTAGTGAAAAAATGAGTGAAAACTAAGAGATGCCATTTTTCAAGGAGTGCCTCAAGTCTAACAAGTGGTGTCTCAAATCTAACGAGGGGGTCCTCAGGTCTGAAAAGGTTGAGAATCACTGGTATAGACCATGGGTCAAAATATTCTCTGTTTTTTATCTTGCATAGTAATTTACTGTTTTTCAAAGAGATTCCAAAGTTGATGTAAAATACAATGGCCAGTTTGAGTGGAAAATCCTGATCTGATAGCTTTTATACCAACGTCCGTGGGGCAAAGCTGTACTGCAACCCAGTGCATCCACAGGTGGTGGATAGTGGAATGACCTTCAGGGAAGGTTAGCTGTGAAATAAGCAGGGGTAACTGACAAATAAGTAGTCATGGACCAAGCAACAGCAGTACCAGTAGGATGTGGTGAGGACAGCAGATGGCAATGCTTTCCCTCCTGAAAAGCCACATATATCTTTTGATAGTGTTGTGATATGGCAAGTATAGGCCACCACTAAAATAAGCCTGTCCAGCCTCCAGCCATGGGTCTACAAGTCCTCAATATTGGAGCAGGTAAAAAACATTAGAATCTCAATGGCTGAGAAGGTAGATGAAGGCTGTAGTGGAACAAGATCCCCAGTTGTCTTTGTCTCTATGCCATTGGATCAAGGTCCTGTTCTGTCAAGAACCATGTGGAAGTTGACATGCAGCAGCTTCTCCATGATAAAAGAAGCCATGCATGGGTGTCTTCTATGAAAACAGCTTTTCCAACACATTCCTCAAGCCCTTTGGTGACTAGCTAATGGTGACAGGAGCAGGATTTTGAAGTCTGGAAGCTCCTAGTCATGAACTGGCATGAAGATTGCAGTTACAAGAAGGTCATCTAGCACTTGGATGAGACAGGACTATGATTTGGCAGCTGTAACTGACTGAGCAGCCCTCTTCAGGGTTCCCTCTATTTACCCCACATAGAGAGTAGGCTAGAAAACTTGCACTAAACATAGCCTGTCTACCTTTTTCCTGACTGGATCTTTCTGACATCCAGTGGGATCACCTTTACTGTGGTTGAAAATACCAGTGAAGATGCACCATCATTTTTGGGACCTGAAACATGAGGACCCCCATGAACAGCCCTAATAGTGAATGCCCAAAGTTCCATACTACACTCATGGCCTGGACAATGACATTAGGGACCAATTTAAGTAACACAACATTGGTGTAGTTATACTGAGCAAGACCTGCCAAGCAGGAGATGGCAGCTCAAAGAACATGGAGGCGGCTATAAACAGGAAGGAGATCTCTGACTTCATGGAGTTGGTTTTGCTATTAAGAATAAATTCATAAACCAACTCAATGAGTTCTCTATTGGAATTAATGAGTGCCTCATGACTCCATTTTAAACTGGCAGACAGCCAGTATGCCACTGTCATCAGAGCTTATGCCCCAGCTCTTGATACCACCAATGAAAGCAAGGAGGAATTCTATGCCAAACTTGACCAAGTCCTTTCTGATGTTCCAGAGGGAGATTGACTTGTTCTTCTCAGTGATTCCAATGTTAGAGTCAGAAGGAACTCTAACCTCTGGAATGGAACTACTGGCAAGGAAGGAGTAGGAAAGTTCAACTCCAATGGAATCCTTTTTTGACCAAATGTGTGGAACATGTATACATCATCACCCTGATCTTCCAGAAAAACAGGCACAAGGCATCATGGCAATACCCACAATCTAAACATTGGCACCTGATTGACTGTGCCATTGCCTGTACCCAGGATTGCAAAGATGTCTGCATCACCCTAGCTATGCTAGAAGCTGATGATTGCAGGACTGATCACTGACTCATCCACTAGGTTACATCACTCAACTGGATCCCAAATGACAGCTGCAGCAGAAGCAATGTCAATGGAAGATCAACGTTGACCTGCAAAGACCCAAGCAAGTCTTCCACCAGTGCCTTGACAAAAATGCTTAATACCAATCAGCAACAATAGGAGAATGTCAGCAGCATGCGGGGTGCCTTCAAGGCCACCATCATCAGCACGTGTAAAGAAACAGTATATTCTCTACCAGGAAAATCAAGACTAGTTTGATGAGGACAACCAAGAGATCCCAGAGTTGATTGATTGCAAGTGCAAAGCCTTTGGTGCTTAGCAAAATGACACCAACTCCAGACAAAAGAAATTGCTCTCATCTGGACATGGAGAGAAGAAACCAGGAAAGCCAAGGCTGTGATGGAACTCCAGCTAGCTACAAATATCAAGGACAATAAAAAGTCCTTTTTTAGATATGTAGAAAAGCAAGGGCAACATTGGACCCCTGCTAAACCAGATGGGGTAACTGACAATTGACCCCCAGGAAAAAGCAAACTTGCTAAATGGGTACTGTGTGTCACTTTTTCACCAGTCCCATGGGATGGCCCTGCCCACTATGGGTCAGGGAAGTCCAGGTAAGGGACATTCCTTGCCCTCCATTGAAGATGACCTTGTGAAGGAACATCTTGACAGGCTGGATACCCTCAAGTCAGCCGGCCCTAAGGGGTTACACTGTAGGGTACTCAGGGTGCTGGTGAGCATCATAGCTCAGCCTCTGGCACAGATCTTTAAGAGCTTTTGGTGCTCTGGTGAAGTACCCGATGATTGGAAGAGGGCCAATGTCATGCCTATTTTCAAGAAAGGGAGGAAAGTAGATCCAGCAAACTATAGGCCCATCAGCCTGACCTCTATCCTGGGGAAGGTCTTGGAAAAGATTATCAGAGAGGCCATCCTTAACAGACTAGCTGAAGGCAATATCCTGAGGGATACCCAGCATGGTCTGTTGAGGGTAGGTCTTGCTTGACCAATCTCATTTCCTTTTATGACCAGGTAACTTATCACCTGGACAAAGGGAGAAGAAATAGATTTGTATATCTTGACTTTAAAAAAGCCTTCGATCTGGTATCCCACGATCACCTCTTGGCTAAACTGGCTAACTGCAGCCTTGACCTCACCACAATCCACTAGCTGGGGAATTGGCTCTGTGGTAAGACCCAGAGGGTGGTGGTCAATGGGATCCAATTGTCTTGGTGCGTTGTGACCAGTGGGGTCCCTCAAGGCTCTGTCCTAGGGCCTATACTATTTAACATCTTCATCAATGATGTGGATATTGGTGTCAGAAGCAGACTGGCCAAGTTTGCCGATGACACCAAACTTGGGTAAAACATCCACACCTGAGGACAGGAGGGTGATTCAGGCAGATCTTGAGATGCTCATGGAATGGGCAGATGAGAACCTGATGGTGTTCAGCACCGAAAAATGCCAGGCTCTCCACCTTGGGAGGAAAAATCTGCACCATGCTTGTAGGTTTGGTAGTGCTATGCAGGTTAGTGCTATAGATGAAAGGGACTTGGGGGTCATAATTGACCACAAGATGAACATGAGCCTTCAGTGTGATGCTGTAGCTAGTAAAGAGAGGAAAACACTGGCTTGCATCCATAGATGCTTCTCAAGCA
>NW_017728886.1:171142398-171171656 GCF_001723895.1 Crocodylus porosus | reverse complement strand
AATCTCCAATAATCCAAGCCAGGGGTCCAAAAGACGACCCTCATTATGAAGAACAAATGGAAAGACAAGGCTAAGAAGATTCAATGTCTCACTGACATGCATGATATGCATGGTTTATTCAGTGCCACCAAAGCCATCTTTGCTTCAAACACTCAGGGACCAACCCCCTTGAGATCAAAGGATGGGGGAGACCTGATCAAGTAAAGGGGAGCCTGTTGGAAGAAGCATTTTGAAGACCTTCTTAATCAAGACTCTGTTGTGGACAGGAGTCTCAAGTCCATCCCACAACAATCAAAGATGATCTAAGAATTCATAGTTTCTAGGGTCAGAAGGGACCTGAACACATCATCAAGTCCAACCTCCTGCCCTGGGCAGGAATGAGTGCTGGGATCATAACACCCCAGCCAAATATCTATCCAACCTCCTCTTGAAGATGCCCAAGGTAGGAGAGAGCATCACCTCCCTTGGGAACCCATTCTGGAGCTTGGCAGCCCTAACCATAAAGTAATGCCTCCTTATATCAAGCCTGAACCTGCTCTCACTCAATTTGTGGCTGTTATTCCTTGTTATCCCAGGTGGTGCCCAGGGGAACAGAGCTTCACCTATTTTCCACTGGTCCCCCTGGTGAATTTGTAGATGGCCACCAGAACCCTACTCAGTCTTCTCTTGTGGAGGCTGAATATATTCAGGCCCTTTAGTCTATCTTCATAGGGCCTGGCCTGCTGCCCCCCAACCATGTGAGTGGCCCTCCTCTGGACCCTCTCAAGTTTAGCCACATCCCTCTTGAAGTATGGTGCCCAGAACTGGACATAGTACTCCAACTGCAGCCTGACCAGTGCCACAGAGGGGAAGGATCACCTCAATGGACCTGCTTGTGATGCATCTGTAGATGCATGACAAGGTGCGGTTATCCTTACTGACCACTTCCTTGCATTGGTGGCTCATGTCCATTCTGGAGTCAGCAATGACTCCAAGATTGCTTACAGCCACTGTGTTGTTGAGAAGGGTGTTCCCCAACCTATAGATATGTTGCAGGTTCCTTCTCCCTAGATGCAGCACCTTGCACTTGTCTGCACTGAATTTCATTCTATTCTCATCTGCCCACCTCTGTAACCTGCCTAGATCTAGTTGGATTCTGTCCCACCCCTCCAGTGTGCCCACTTCTCCCCACATCTTTGTGTCATCAGCAAATTTGGACAGCGTGCTTTCTACACCCATCTCCAACTCACTGATAAAGATGTTGAATAGCACAGGCCCAAGAACTGAGCCCTGGGGAACTCCACTGCCCACATCCCTCCAGGTAGAAGATGACCCATCCTCCACTACTCTCTGGATCCGACCATTGAGCCAATTTGCCACCCATCTGACTATGTAGGCATCAATGCCACAGTTGTCTAGTTTTTTTTTTATGAGAATGGGGTGAGAAACTGTATCAAATGCCTTCTTGAAGTCCAGGTAGATGACATCCACCTCAATGCCTGCATCCAAGGACTTTGTGACCTGGTCACAAAAGGAAACAAGGTTAGTCAGGTAGGATCTGCCTGCATTGAACCCATGTTGGTTGCCCCTGAGCATTACCACCCATGCTGGGCCTCCGCAGATGTGTTCCTTGATAATTTTCTCAAAGGTCTTCCCAAGGACTGAGGTGAGACTAACTGGCCTATAGTTAGCAAGGACCTCCTTTCTCCTCTTCTTGTAAATGGGGGTCACATTGGCCCTTTTCCAGTCATTTGGGTCCTGGCCAGAGTAACATGAGCGCTCGTACAGCCATGCCAGGGGCCCTGCTATGATCTCCTCCAATTCCCTCAGTACCCTCAGAATAAGAGCATCCAGACCTGCTTATTTATACATGCCCAGCCCCTCCAAGAGTTCCCTCTAGATTGTCCCTGACTCTATGCATGGTGTTGTGTCCCCTGAGCCTGTCCATAATCCTAGTGGGGGAGTTGTCCCAGTCCCTGCTCAGAAATATGGAGGCAAAGAACTTGTTGGACAGATCAGTTTTTCCTTTGCTGCAATCAACAGATTGCTAAGCCTGTCCTGCAGGGCCCTGTGGCAGGAGGGAGAGAAGCTCACATCACAGCTTCATGACCTCATCTTAATGATCTGGAATGATGAAGAAATCCCAGATGACCCCAGGAATGCTATGATTGAGAGAATCTTCAAGAAAGGAGACAAGTCCGACTCTGGAAACTACAGAGGGATCACCTTTCTGTCCAGCAGGAGAAGAATATTGTGAGAACCTTCCTGAACCATTTACTTACACTTGCTGAAGAGCTCCACCCAGAATCTCAGTGTGGGTTTAAGGAATCAAGAGGCTTAACTGACATAATCTTCACAGATCACCAACTGCAGGAGAAATTCCAGGAATCAACCTTTCTACATGGCCTTCTTTGACCTCATGAGGTGTGTTCACAAATGCAAGCACATGTGCTTGCAGCAGCTCAAATAGAAGTGGTGCAAATTTGAGCCAGGGCTTTTTGCCCCAGTGCATGTTCTTGGACATGCACTTTGTTGAGGAGCAAATTGTAGCACTTGGGGCAAAATAACCCTGCCTGGCTCCTCCTCCTCCTTCAGCCAGGGGGAGCTAGAGCCTGGGGCCAGCAGCTGTCCCTAGTAGTCTAAAAAGCTGCCCTGTCCTGGCCCCATCAGTACAAAAAGCCACCCTGGCAAGTAGCTCAGGGCTACTCGCTCTCAGGATCTTCTGAGGCCCACCTAATTGGTATCTGAGGACACTACCCCTTGTGCCAGCTGGACTGCTGAAGTAGCCCTGAGAGTTCCCTGCACTCTTTACCCACTGCAGCAGTCTGGGGCTGCTGCCTGCCTATGACGTGCTGCACACCTGCCAGACAAGGATGAGGCATCCTCTGGGCCAGCTGCCAGTGGGTTGTGGCTCCAGGGTTGGCCCTCTGTGTGGCACTACTGCTATGTGTGTCCCCTGCCTGGCCACCTGGCTAACTATTGCTAGGAAAATGTTCCTGGTGTGGTGGCCTGCTTTCTACTGTCAAATCATGTCCTCCTGTCCCCATTTGACCAGGAGGTCAGCCACAGCCAGCTGGGTTCAAGGTGCCAGCTCAGAGCCCCACTCTCCCAGACTACCCAATGGCTGGTGCTGAAGCACGCTGCTTCAGCACCAGGGGGAGGGGCCAACCATGGAGACACTCTGGCAGCCAGAGCATCTCCTTGGAGGACTCATCCTCCAGTTTCCTCAGGGCCCAGTCCTGGACCGTGCCCTGCTCCACATTTTTAAACTTTGTTTTTTTAGATCCCAGTCTAATTTTCTCCCCGTGTTGCAAAGTTGCAGCACGGGGAGCCTTTTTTCATTCCCGCACATGCCGCTTGCCCTGTCTCAAAGTGGTTTGAGACAGGGCAAGAGGCATGTGCACGCTAGTCTGGACACGACCATGAAAGCTTTTGACTCTGCCAGCCAAGAAGTGTTGTGGATTGCAGATGCCCATCAAAATTTGTCACCATTCTCTGCCTGCTCCACGATGGCATGCAAGTGCTGGTTCTCAGTAATGGAACTGTCACAGATCCCTTTGAAGTTAAAATGGGAGTTAGGCATGGGTGCATCATTGCTCCCACACTCTTCTCAATATTCCTTGCTGTAATGGTACATCTGACCACCAACAAGCTTTCAGCCAGAGTGGAGCTAACCTACCTAATGAACGGTAAGCTGTTTATGTTCAGCCAATTCTGAGACAAAACCAAGACCACCCCAAACCGCATTGAGCTCCTGTACGCTGATTATGCTGTACTGTACGCTCACTCAGAAGCAGACCTTCAGGCAATTGTCAATGTCTTTACCAAGGCATACAAGAAAATGAGACTGACACTTAACATTCAGAAGATTATGGTTCTCCACCAACAAGCTCCTAATGAACAGTCCCCAGCTTTGGTAATCCAGATCCATGGTGAGACTCTGGAAAATGTTGAATATTTCCTGTACCTCAGAAGCTATTTCCTGCAGAAGGCTGACATTGAGAAAGAAATCCAACGTCACTTCAAAGAGCAGCCTTTGGGTGGTTTAAGAAACAGGTTTTCAAAGATCATGATATCAGATCCAAAATCAAGCTCATGGTTCCTAAGCAATCATGATCCCCAGCTTGCTGTATGGAGCTGCGACATGGACAACATACAGGAGATATTTAAAGTTGTTGGAGAAGTACCATCAGTGCTGCTTATGGAAGATCCTCTGAATTCAGTGGAAAGATAGATGCACCAACATTAGCATCCTCCTGCAAGCAAATACTATGAATATTGAAGGGATGATTATCCAACATCAGCTTCTTGGGCCAGCCATGTCATCTGGATGTCCGACTCCAAACTTCTGATGCAAGTTTTATTTTCTGAGCTAAGCCAAGGTGTACACTCAAGAGAAAGGCAGTGAAAGCACTTCAGGGATGTCATCATGGCCACCTAAACAAAAATGTAACATCTATGTCAACTCATGAGAGGTTATCTCCCAGGACTGCCCCAAATGGAGGAAGAGTCTGCTACAGGGATCTCAGTACTTTGAAACCTCACAACAACAACAGGAGATAGAAAAGTGGGAGTGGCAGAAACAGCATGTCATAGACCTGAACAAGAATCTAGTGCCACCCACCCCACATGGAAACACATGTCCAAGCTTCAGTAGTGTCTGTTGATACCAGATAGGTCTCATCAGCCATCTTTGGACACACAGATAAAACAATCATGGAAGACAGTCATCCTCAACTGTAAGGGATTGCTGAAGATACCAACTTCACACTCCTTTTTGCTGATTGGAAATGACTACAAATGAAGCATGGCAAGCAAGAATCAGTGTCGTGCTTTCCTGTTCAATTTAAATTACATGTCAAATCTATTTGCTAGTTTTATTTTGTTCTTTGCTGCTTATTTACTTATTTACACAACTCCTCACTCAACACTAGAAAACCGTATTTTATATATAAAAAAAGCAATGAACAGTTGACTCACTGTTCTCAGAATTGGTCCAGTCTAAGAATGCTAAGGGTATTGCTTAGGACTGATGTGCATTGGAAAAGCTGTTAACCATTATTGTTATTTACCATCATTGTTAGAGATGTTAACTGAAACCCTCTTCTGGCAAGACTGGATTCCAGGAGCAGCTCTTCTGCCCCTGGTAGCTGCCAAGTTCCTGCTCTTACTTTGGCTGTCCAGGTATTTACTCCTTCCCTTCAGTCTCACTTGCTATGCCTTGCTGTTATTCTCAGATCTTGAGACTAAAGAAGGTTGGCCCAGGGTCTCCAGAGTAAGCCTATATCCTCCCAGTCTATAACTCATTTATAGACCACTTGTCTCTGAGTTCTGCTCAGAAACCTGGACCTTGTGGCCCATAGGCCCCTTCTCTGACATAAGTCACTTTAAAGGCTATACATAGTTTCTGACCTCCCCTACAGCTGTATCCATGCCTCACAGGTGTTAACATTTTAGCATTTTTGGGATGCTTGCCACAGTCCCCTGTCAGGCTGCTTTCAACCTTTTTGTACCTTATCAGCGCTTTGACCTGTTTGGCTCCCACCCCTATTCTCTAGCTGGGCCCTCCAGCCCTGTCTACTATGCAAGACCAGGCTTTGGGGCTCCAATCTCATTTTGACCTTCCTCTCAGCCCTGATCCTTGGCCCCTTTATGGGCTTGGGTCTTGCCCCATTTAAGTCTGCCCTGTCCAGGCACTGGGTCCCTGACCCTGTCTCAACTCTGTCTGGGTGCTGGGCCTCTGGCTCCTTCTGTGTCCTGTCTGGGCCCTGGGCATTGGGCCCCTGGCCCTGTCTTTGTCTAAGCTCAAACCTGCCTTGGCTTAAACCCATTTTGTGCCCCAAGCCCTGACCCCTAACAGCGGTGTGTCCCCCAGTCAAACTAGGATCTCTGCTTCCCCTGATTAGTCCCAATCTGGTCCACTGATGCAAGTCATAACAGGAAAGTTCATCCCTCCAGCTATAACCAAAATGAAGTCCTCTGACTGCATAAAATGTCTAGCTCACAGTTCCTCTTTAGTAATTTGCCTGGTTTAAGGTCTCTGGCAGTCTCTTAGCCTTGATGTAGCACAGAGACTCTTTCATTCCCCAATCAGGCTCTGCCCTATTATAGTACTGCTGTATTGCAAGCCCCACCATAAGGACTCTCAGACCCCTGATCTGATGCTTCTTCTAACAAGAAGTTCTGCCTACTGCTGTTGTGCCTCTGGCTCCTTGTTACATCTATTTTATATGATTATCCTTGTGAGTATGAACATTGCCAAACTCTCCCAAAACTTCAGAAAGAAAATCTCTCTTGAAGGCATACTTTTTTTTGAAGGCATTTTCTTAACTTCCTATATAGCCTTTGGGTTTCACACTCTTAACCAGCAGATCATGACTGTGTTAACTAAGAGGCCTCCTTACCATGAGAGGTACAGCAAAAGAAGTACTGTTTTATCTGAGGTTAGCAGCTATGCTCCTTAACCAGGATTGGTGACACTGATATTTTAATCATGCTTTCCTACCGGTACCAGCACAATCCCACAGAGACTCTTAGTGTGGATGATAGTGAGGAAAGAATATTTTTTACCTTTTCTAGTCTTCCAATCTTTCCAATCTACGGAACAGTACCCATATCTTAAAAACTCCCTTTATTTATCTACCCCGCATTAAAACCATTCAAGTGAAATATAAGAATATATTGCTCAGCCACTGTGTGAAGTTCCCTGCTCTTGCATTTCAAGTGGTAATCCCATACATTTCATTGTATAATCCATGAATCAAGAAACAATTTTGCTTATCTAATTGCTCGGAAGAATGGCTTGTTCTCTCTTCCCACTTCTTTTTATTCATTATGCTTTCTTTTAGTGTCTTATCCTAAGATTTAAGTCATATTGCAAGCTGTTATTAAATGGACTGTTTCCTCATATGTGTTCTAACCTGCTACAGTCAATGTCCTGCTTCAAAATGTTGTCAATATACGATTGAGAGATCCTGGGTAGATAGGCATTACCCCCATTACCAAGGAAGGCAAACCCCCTACCCCAGTGTACAGAATCTGACCATGGGATGAAATTCCTTTCTAACCCCAAATATGTTGATCAGTCTGACCCCAAGCAGAGGAGCAAGAACCCCCTAGCCAGGAACCTCCAGTCCCAGCAGAAGCATTGACACACCCCAGTCAAAGTCCTGAGCCGTGGCTGTAGCCAACCTTGAATGCGCCTGAGGAAGGCTTAAAAACACCCTGACATGCAGCAGAAAGAGTGGTGGGGAGCAGGGCAAAACTAGCAAAGCCCAGAAGCATGAGAAATACTCATAGTAGAATATAGACATAACTACACTTAGATCATCCTTGACCACTGTCCAACATCTTCTTGAACACCTCCTGTGAAGGAGAGTCCACAGCTTCCCTAGACAGTCTATTCCCCTGCCTCCTATTCTAACAATGAAGAAGTTTTTTCCAGATATCCAATCTAAACTTAATTTTTTGCAACTTCAGGCCATTGGTCGGTCCATGTGCTTCTTTCTGCAGCAAAAGAAAAAAGGTGCTTTCCCTCTTCTTTAAAGACTCTATCATGTCCCCTCTTAAGCATCTTTTCCACAACTGAACATGCCTAGCTCCTTCAGCCTCTCAAATAACTTACCTTATTATATTGTTGCCTGCCTCTGGACCTTCTCTAATTTTTCCATGTCCTTTTAAAAATGTGGAACTCAGAACTGCAGGGTTGTTGCTTGTAGCTGTGTTGGTCTAAGGACATATATAGGCTCTTCGGGTAGATGTGATATCTTTTATTAGATCAACAAAGTGGTTGGAATAAAGTTCTTTGCAAGCTTTTGGGCACAAGCACCCTTCTTCAGGCATTGGGAGCCTGCTGTTGTTATGAGATCTCCATGGTAGGAAAGAACCAAATACAGCACACAGTACTCCACATGAGGCCTAACCAGAGCTGAATAGAGAGGTACCTCTTGTGTCTTATATGTAATGCTTCTATTAATGCATCTCAAAACCACATTCAACTTTTGTGAAGCTGCATCACGCTTCAGACTAATATTGGGTCTGTGGTCTACCAGGATTCCCAAGTCCTTTTCCATAGTGCTGCCATCCAGCCAGGTGACACCCATTTTATATTTGTGTTTTTTATTATTCCTTCTGAGGTATAGCACTTTGCATTTGTCTGCACTGAACCTGCTACAGCGGGTGTCTTTAAAAGGAAATGCCAAATAATTAATCATATAGGGCCAGATTCTGGTCTAATTTACCTTGGTGTAATCGAAAGTAATATAATTCAGTCAAACTCCTAAAGAAGATGTAATCGAATTTATAACACAATACAACAAGGTTTACTATGGGAACAGCTACTGAAGTAAGATGAAAAGAGTAACAGCAACAGCTTTAAGCAGGATAAATTTAATTTTATTATGGCAAACTCTGGGGAAAGTTAGAAACATTTAAATATATGTGGGTGAAATCCAAATCTAGGGCATTTATTCCCTAGTCAAGAAAAAATTGGAGTCCTAAACTTTTTGCTTATGTAAGTGCTGAATGACAGAAGGCAAGCAGAATTTTGGAGATGAGATGGATGGGAAGCTCTGAACTGAAAATTTTGCCTAAGCTTCTGATTATTTATTTGTATAGGGATGATGTTCTTATATGCGACCAGTGTTTTAAGTTCATATACACATGCATGTCTTATGAATTCTCTCCTCTTCCCACAATTGGCTAAGCAACCTTCTGTTTTGTTGGTGAAGTAATACCAAAACCTCAGACAAATAAAAGGATCACTTACTTGTAAAAACCTAGTATTTAATGGAACTATTTTTATGAAAAACGAAAAGGAAGTGTTTTATGTACATCAGCTTCTTTCAGTTAGCAACTGAAAACAATAAGACTTTACTGTGTGCCCAGTCAGTTCTCTGTAAACAACAAGTTCTCCATGAACTATAGTTTGAGAACCACTGCACTACAATTTATAATTCCTTTGCAGAATACTTTCAAATTCACTCAGGGCACTGTGACAGCAGAATATGCCCACACAACAGCAGTAGGTAAAAGCTATAGTTCTGGCAAATGATCTTTCTCACTGGAAATAAAATTACTGTTATGATCTTAACACAATCCCACAGGTTTTCACCCAGTAACAATTTTTAAGATAAATGTTAATTAGCTGATGAAGAGTTTAAGCCTTAATTATAACCAAATATCTCAGCACAAACTCCTAATACTAGGCTAATTAAAAGGGTTTTTTTCTATGCTAACAATTTTTAACAAGAATTAACAGTTTGAGATAATGCCCATTGGAAGAGGATTTTCAGTAACTTCTTTGTTCTTTAGATCAGGCCATGTATGGAAGTTTGGTTATAGTGATGTCTTCTATTTACTAGTCATCATTCCTTCTAAAATAATTTTTCCAAGGTATGGTGTTTATATGTAAGATAGTAGGGGTTAAGTCCAAGCTCTTGTACTTAGCCAGAAACTCACAGCATTATGGGAAGATATAAAGTATTAACCACAGCAGTGCAGTGTAACGTCATTGTTTCAATTGCACCATTGGGGATTTATACATACTGTTTGTATGAACTGTAAAAAGAAGTGCTAAACTGGCAACCATAAAAAGTATGCTTAAAGCCAAGAATGAAAATGCTGTTTTGAACTTTAAATATTAAAGAATGCTCTAAATTTATCATGCCTTTGGGTCCTTGCTCGCTTTGTTCGGCTGGATTTCATATGAGATAATGCTATTCTTGGTTGTAGACAGAAAGTGATAAGGTATTTTGACAAGGATTCATGAAACTGTGGGTTGGTAGCCCTCAGGGGGTCACCAAAAGAAAAACACTCCTTTAAATGTCAGGAACATGAAAAGACCTGGTCATTTTCCATTGGTGAGACTCAAGTTGCACACTGGGGAAAAATTATTTTTTATTGAAAAACATTTATTTCTCAAGAAAAGGAAAATAAAGATATGTTCAAAATGAACAGCAGCTTATCTGGGAATGCCATGCAGTACTCATCTATGAGCAAGACACAGCTTTAGTGTCTTGTAATCAGAAAACAGCATTCTGATCAGAAAAAAGACACCTTGATGTTTCATATGATTTTCAGTAAAATGCTTCTAGATTAAAACCAAGCCTGTTTATAAACTGAAACAGAAATTTTCTAAGTGCCAGCAAGGTCAACCTGAAATCTGGAAAACAAGTTGTGTTCTTTCTGCTCTGTGGAAACCAGAGGTTTTTTGATACCAAAACAAGGGCAGTCTTCAC
The DNA here is from genome assembly GCF_001723895.1 of Crocodylus porosus. Taxonomy (NCBI): domain Eukaryota; kingdom Metazoa; phylum Chordata; order Crocodylia; family Crocodylidae; genus Crocodylus; species Crocodylus porosus. Next base: position 171,161,439 of record NW_017728886.1, on the reverse strand, counting down.
CACATGCACACTTCTGAACAGCAGTGCCTTCTTGTAATTTAAAAAGGCAGACAATAGTAAGCATGTTTCAACAGCAGGTTTTCTCATTTGTGCTTAATATATCAGTCAGGACCAGGCCAACTTTGCTTCCACTTACTTATTACAGCAAAAATTTTGTTTCCAAATTGAGCACCTTATCGACAACTTGTTGTATGAAGTATAAGAAAATGCAGATGTTTTGCATTTTTACCAAATATAATGTTACTAAAAGGAATAAAAACTAATTTTGGCCAGCCTAGTTAAGTCAATATGAACCAGAAGGAATGTTAAGAGTTAGATATGGATAAGATGTGTTAAATTATCTTGGCTAGCCCCTGCCAGAAAAAGGTTGTTCCCTACAATATATTCTGAGGTATGTCATTCATTTGTTAATGTCTAAAAGAGACAAGTAAAGTTTCTATTACTTATTTGAGGATACTATTCTAAAGTTTAAATAGAGCTTATTAATAAGAGCATTTTCCTGATATATGGCCCTAGACACTCCCTATCTCAATTCCATTCCATTATCCCTAGCTTTACTTTCTTGGACTATTCATTAGTACTTTTTGTCCAAGGATCTTAAAGTATTTAATTATAATGCATCTCAGACTCCCATCAACAGAAGTATTTTTATAGGTAAGTAAAATGTAAGCACAGTTAAATTAAGTGACTTACAGAGTGTGAGAGAAAGAAGGTCACCGGCTCAGTTGGGAACAGTTTGTAATGAATAAGTCATTCAATGATTTTTGTCTCTTTTCAGTTTCTAGGTAGCCAGGAACATAAATAAATTGTAATTTCCTCAAAGTAATTCAGCAGTGGAAGTAGTTTCTTGAATAATTTCTGTGAACATATTTTCCTCTAAAGCTTGTTCATGAACAGATCATTCTAAATAATTAGTAATCAAAATTTATAATTCAAGCTTTTTTTTTTTGACAGGACACAGTGCATGGTGCAGTGTCTGCTGGGTCCCTTTTTGCTGACTTCAGAGAGCCCTGGATCAGGCCTCATACATCACGTAATTTGTTTCTGTTCTTTTTCACAGATGTATCAAGTTTATGATACAAATTATTCAATTGTAAATTCATAATTGCACTTCACAATTTTGCCACTTAAATATGCCATTGTGGGAATGTTCCTGCTAACAGACTCATTTCTTAGACTATTAGTGAAAAATGGGCAGAAGCTGAAGCAGATTTTTTAAAAAATGAATATATATTTTTTCTTTTTATAAAGTACTTTTAACATTGAATGCTTAATTTTTTGCTGTAAGTCCACTATTGAGAAAATTATTGGGACCAGGTTGCCATCATTGTGTGAAATCTGTGCTGCTATTGCATTTATCATCACCTAGGGATGCTGCTGTATTTAATGGGATAAAATGACAAAAATGTTAATAAACCTCTGCAGAGAAATTCATCCATCAGTTGAATTTACCTTTCTAAAATGCCCTTTTGTGCAAATACCTGGGGGTACAGCATACAATTAATATAAAATATAAGCACTAATAAAACTTTAAAAGGCTTAATCTATCAGAATGGTTTTTAAGAAAAGTCCCAGACCTGGACCATGCATCTGAAATTCAAAATGCTTAAAAAAATTGGACTCCAATGACAAAGAAATGAGTGTGAAAAGGTAGAATTTCCACACAAAGAGCATACTGAACATGCAAATCTCTGTTGACTGAATGAAGGGAATATTCAACCAAAGTCAAGTTACTAAAACAGTAGTTTGATTTAAAGTTTTAGCAGCTTTAATTGGGAGGCAGGAAGTATGGAAAAGATGCTTATACAGCTGAAGCACATTATTCATTTTTGTGGCTGAACCTGGTATTGAAAAGTACTAGGTGAAGAAACCAGCAGCAGCATTTATATCATGCCACGGGAAAAAATATACCCTTAGAATGGCACGGACTAATGTTTCCACAACTGACTTTAGCAACACAGCTTTCAAGCTGTTCTGTTCCAGAAGTGGTAGCAGATACCTTAATAATGACTGATGTGCATTTTTAAATAAACCTGAGAATGTTCTATTGTTTCAAGGGGCATTTGTAGATGACATAGGGGTTTAATTCTCCCTAAATTGAAGTGGTGGTTTTTTAAAAACACTGCTTCAATTTAAGGTGAAGTAAACCCCCGTGGCGTGTACACCTATGTCGGAGCCTTACCTGCCTTTCTGGTGGCAGGGAGGAGAGAGTGAGATGCTGGCAGGCAGAGCAGTCCCTGAGTTGCAGGGGGAGCTAGTGCTTCCCTCTGCAGCAGCAGCGACCTCCCCCCAACCCCGACCCCAAGGCGGCACCCGCCCGCAGGCACCTGGCTTGGGCAGTCCCAGCGGGCACTGCAGCCACAGAGAGAAGCTCAGGCAGGCAGCCAGGCAGGCTGCAGGGGTGGTGGTGGTGTGTGTGGGGGAACATCAGGCTTGCTGCTTTTTTTTCTTCCTGTGGAGCCTGGCTTTCTGGGCTGCTGCTTGGCTGCCTGCACAGCCCCTGAACCACACAGAGCCTAGTACTTCCCTCCATGGCTGTAGAGTAGGAAACTCCTTGGAGGTGTTTTACTTTGCAGCACCCCAAAGTCATTTGCTGCATCCCAAAGTCATTTAAGGTGTATTATGCTGCTGAATGTGCTACAGTGGCTGGAATTAATGCACAGTACACCGCCAAATGTGCAAACAGAAATTCCGTTAAGGCAGCGCAAAAGTCATTTAACCCACTTTAAACCCACTAAAAGGTGTCATCTACAAACAGACAAGGTTACCAGAGATATCTGAAGGATAGAAAAAGCTGCCACTGAAGGAAGCTATCAGTGGTCACACCTGACAGCATGATCTTTAGTATAGTATATAGCCTTGGAGGGCTTCCTAAGAAGGGCTGTTTTCCAACTCCCTTGGGTGCTCTACATATTAGCTGCCTAGTTTTTGCATGAAAAATAAGAAGAAAAAGTTTATTAGTGATCACACTGTGGAACAGGTTTGCAATGGAGAAAGTATGTTTTCGTTTGGCTGGGATCTCTCAGGAAGCCTTAGCATCAGGGCTATAAATATCAACATTCTCCTTCAACAACCATGCATGATATCCTAGTGTAGAGTTCAAAAAGGGGTAAAAAATACACAGTGCAGGAAACTTTTCCCCCTTGAAGGACATGTGAGTAAGTAATATTTATTTCCTGGTGAAATTAACTATTGATGTATCTTACGTAAGAATGTGATTGGTCATTTAGGTGAGCCCACAGCATCAAACAACCTAAAATATGAGGAGAAGAGAGACAGTTAATAAATTTGGGGGTGGAGAGAAAGGGGGCTGCCTTATGATGCCCAGAGTTTGACTTTTGGTGCCTTGCCCCACCCTGCTCATCATCAGGTTGCTGGTTGGTTCATCCCTAACTGTAGCAGGCTCTCTCTCTTGTCTGGGCTTCCCCTGGCCTACACTCTCTTTCTCACTAGCTGGGATCCTTTACCCCTCACCCTAGGCTTTAACCCTAGCTGTCCCCTGTGTCCCCAACCCTGGCAGGGCTCTGTGTGGCCGTTGGCCCCTCACAGTATGGAACATCTCTGGGGTGCTCCCCTTGGTAGCACTTCTGGCTTGGGTCATCCTGTTCAGGGAGCCGTAGCTCATTTTACTCAGCCTGCCCCTTTGAAGGACTTGGAACCCAAAGTGTCTCCTCCTCCCCTACACCCACAATCTAGTCCTTCAGTCTAACACAAACCCTAAACAAGAAAAGAAACAAAACCTAGAGTTTAGCTCCTCGTATATTGCACACCTGTAGAGCTCCTTCCATAGTGAGAATCTGAGCTTTGGGGTTCCAGGCTCACATTTATAAGGCCCTTTCTCCCTAACCACCCTTTCAGTCATTGGCTTGTACAGCCCAGGTGCTGCTCATCCCCTGTTCAGTAGCTTCCTGCAGTTTGGAGTCTGAGTCCTGCAGTGCTTTTAACTCGGCTTCTTGCAAGCAGCATTCGCTTTGCTATCCTATTCTTCCTTCTCTTGAGTAACGGGGAAGGACTCCCCTGTTACAGTGTTATAAATTATATTCTAAGAATAGAAGTGAAATCCAATAAGATCTTACTTTAACTACAGAAACAGAATATTGGCGAAACACACAATAACTCTTGGTATTCTTCACTTTCCCTCTTTAGCTACAAATATCATGGAAAACAACTTTGAAACTGAAATGCTATGTAATGGTTTTTTAGTTTCTCATCTCTGGTGATTTCAGCTCCGATCTTGCATAACAGCTCAGACCGAAATAGGGCCTTTGGATGCCCAACTGGTCTTGCAGCAATTTCCTTTCTTCTTTTGCTGTCAATGCTTAATATAACATTATTTTCCTTCTTCTTTTCTGTCTTTTCATTTACTTCTTCCCTACTACTCTTTCCTTGCATTCCATGACTTTTCATTATTGATTCTTTTCTCACTTACTATTGGGACATCGTTCTCTTTCTTCAGTTCTGTCATATATTTTGTTTGCCATTTGAAGCAGAATTCACATGTACGTGAATTCTTAAGGCTGATATTCAAAGGCAGTCCTTTGTCTTGACTGGTCTTCAATCAGGGTTTATTATTATATTACTGTACTTTTATGACTATAATATCAATCTCACAGATTACTACCCTTTCTTTAACAGGTTATTTGGTTCTAGGCCAGTCCCAGTGTATCTAAATTCAAACAGGGTGCATCTACATGAAGTTTGCTGTAGAGCTACCTAACTAACTAATAAATGTTTCTGCATTACATGTGTGCCCTTATTAGGGTGCATGATACTAATAAACTCCAGAGTAGGCTAGTAATAGTACACTATAAGTACCAGGTTGCTCTGAAGTTTTTCATTCACAACAGTGCACATGTAAGTGCAGACCAACTGACTGGGGCATGAGCATGTTTTGTTGTAGGGGCTGCCCTCCAGTTAGCCTTATGCTGAAGCACCCTCATGCCCCAGCCAGCCCTTCCACAGCACACTAAGCTCTGGGCTTCTGCCAGCTGGGGCTGCTCCAACCAGGCTCAGTGTGCTGTACTTGAATAAACTCTGGAGCAATATACTCCAGAATTTATTCATGCACATTAATTGCACATGTAGATGCACCCAAAGTATTTGACATTCATCAGGTCAATATGGAAATGATTTGTGCATGTATTTTATCACCCAGACTACTTCATTTTGCTCTACCTATTTAGTCTCCTTTTCTTTAATACCTGTTTAGTATGAGTGCTTGTATATACATGTACTCCACTGGCAGGAATACAGAACAATGCAACCAAAAACTAGAGAGATGAGCTGCCAGCTGACCTAAATGAAATATTTCCTAATCTGCTTTATAGCCTAAAATATAAAACTTTGGGGAGCTGGGAAACCAAAACGTGTTTCTTGAACACCCAATTCTACACATATTAAATATTGATGTTAATTCCAAATTCCACAAAGAGAAGTAACAGACCAAGTACATTTTTGCCTGAGAAAATCCTTAGACAGTGTTAAAGAGAGTGCGAGGACAAGACTTGGTAAGTATTGCTTTTGTATTCTTGGATTCCTAAATTTCTTTCATGTGCCTAGAAAATGTTTTTTTGTCTGGTTACCAGTGTTTGCTTGCTTAAATGCATCTACCAACCAGTTTCAGGGGTATAGGTTGTAGCCATGTTGGTCTAAGAACTTGGCAGACAAGGTTCTTTGGGTAAACCTTTTATTAGACCAACTCAAATAGTTCTTCTTTACAAGCTTTTGGATACAAATACCTTTCATCAGGCTGAGGAAGCATCTGCAGTTGGTTTGTGCTCTTTCTGGATGAAATAATAAAGAAGCCAGACTGGTATGCATGTGAGATAGGAGAACAGTAGTGTCTGTGATTTTAAATTAGGCAGGAATCTCTTTCTTTTTTATGTTTTCCTTATTTCCAGGTTGCTTAGTACTTATTGATATGCCTTATGGAAAAAAAGAATTATACCATGACACTGATGACTTACGATAGCAGTGATATATTTTGACTACTAGTACTAGCTTGTAAATAGTTTGGTGACTTGTTTACTAGTAGTTGTTGCATACTCTGGTTGTTGCATAGATGTCAACTCTCTTTTCCTCTAAAGGAGTCATGAAGAGAAGATAAAAATGGGAAGGCAATAAATGGATGCAAAAACTCCCCGCCTCCCCCCCGCCCTATTGCTATTGTTTGCCAATTAAACACTAGCTATGTTTACACCTCCCCTGCAGATCTGTGCATACTTTGATTGCATCTTCATAGTTATTATATCAAAGACATAGAAAATTGTTCTTTAATTCAGTTTGCAAATTTTGCAAAGCCTGCACAAAAAAAATAGCTTAATGTCTAGAGGAAGGCAAGCATTTATCTTGTAAAGTTATTAACATCTTTGTTTGCAAGGAGGATTATTTTTTTTCTCTCCGTGAAACAAATTTTTGCTGAGACCGATAAAACTGCTTAGAGTAAATTGTGCTCCCTCTGTGCTCAACACCTGATTTCATCTGCTGCCCTGCAAGAGATGTCATCTCCCATGATGCCCTTCAAGAATTGCTAGGCTCAGCTGAAATAGAACTCAGTCGCTTTGACACTGAACATCTGGCGTGGTGTTTATTTGTTCTATTGCTCTTTTTAAATGGATGTGAAATATTAGAAGCCCCGGTAAAATTAGTTTTCCAGCCATCACTGCCTAGAGCTAGTTTAATAATCTGCTCAGTGTATTTCTGGCATACAATATGACTTTATAACTTATTATTACTGAAGAAAAGAAAGACATTGTCTGGATCATTTGAAAAATCATTTAGCATAATTGTACTTTAACATTCACCAGATTTATTTCATAATCAAATCCTCTTACTCTTAGTGGAGAATGTAGCTTGGGCATCAGACTCAAAATAAACAATCCATTAAGTGGATTAGATTTACATAAACTTGGTTTTGTTCTCTAATAACAGCCTATAGTGCTAATACTTGTTAATGTATACTTAATTAATGTTCACTGGTTTCCCCTCAATCCTATTCAAAGAGAAATACCATATTTAGTTGAATATAAGGGGACATTGGTTATAAGAAAACCCCCAATAACTAGATGCTTTATATGGAAAAGTTCTGAATTTTGTTGTAATTTTCAAGGCATAGAATCTAATTATCGAAAGTTTGCCTTGAATTTATCCCCCTCCCACTACTAAAGTAGGTAAAATTAATCTGGGAGTTTAGGCAGCCCCTTCCCTGCTCCTTACTCTCAGACCCAGCTCTCCCCAAGCCTATGGAAGAGAGAAACAAATTTGAAAAAACTAGGCATGTCTACATGTGCAACTAGTGTATGTGAATACACTCCAGAGCTTATTACTCTGGAGTTATTTGCTCCCAGGCATGCTGTTAAAATGTGTACCTAGGAACAAATAACTTTGGAGCAATTAGCTCTGGAGTTTATTCATGTGCAGCACATGGATCCTGGTCAGAGCAGTCCATGCTGGCAGCGGGCTTCAGGGGTCAGCCTGCCAGCCTAGGGCTGCTCTGACTGATGTGAGTGTGCTGTGGAGGGGCTGCCTGGCGCACTGGCGATGTGTAGGCAGTGCACATGGGTGCACGTGCACCCTCTGAGATTGGCGGTACACCCCCTGCAATTGGCTATTGCTGCTGCAGGTGGCGCCTGCGGGCAGTCATCTCTCGCCATCCCCTCTGCTGACACTGCTGCGGCCACCTGTGGGAGCTCTCTGCTTGCCACTGCCATGCCCCTGCCACTGACACCGCTGCCTGTGGGTGGTCGCTGTGCCCTCCCAGCCTCTGGGGCCATGCGTTGTTCATGGCCTGAGGCACGAGAGTACTTCAGTGTGGAACTACCTGCCAGGCAACCCTAGCATTGAACCACCCTTATACTCAAGCCAGCCTGTCAGCGTCAACTCGTGCACTGCTGCTCATGACAAAACTCCTCACCAGGGCAGTACCTGTAAATACAAGTCATGGTGGACAAGGCCTAAACAGGGGAAACTCCTTTTCTGAGACGGGTAATGGGTGAGCCAGTCAACTAAAAAGAACCCACACCCAGTACAATTGGTGCATGGGATTATTCTGTCATAAATGCAAGACTTTGCACTTCTCTTTATTTTGCCTCATGAGATTTCTTTTGGTCCAATCCTCCAATTTGTTTAGGTTTCTATGAATCCTGACTCTACCCTCCAGCATATCTATTACTCCCCTCCTCCCCCCAGCTTGGTATCATCTGCACATGCATTTTATGCATGTGCTTAAATCTATTCCTATTTAGAAGATTGCTTGTGTGCAACACATGCTAAAATTACATTGACGTGAAATAGATTTAAACTTCTGCCCTTCCCAAATAGGGGTGCGTCACTAAGTGGGGATCAATTCACTGCCTCTATGTGATGTCAGTTCTCCTTTCCTATAGTTGAAGGATATAATGCACAATTTCCTTCAGGGAGTGAGAGAAGCTGTGATATTCTAGCTTGGAAGTTGAATTAATAAATGTTAAATGTGTCATTTGTTAAAAGCTAATAATCTTTGTCACTGCATGAAAAAAATAACCAGAGCAATTTTATATTTTTTCTTGGTGTCATTTCTGTTGAATTAAATTGTTTTCAGGCATGGGGTATGATTTCTTGCCTGTCAAAAATTACTCTTGAATTTATTTTTCTCTAGGAAAAAAATCATTGAAACTGGTATGAAGAAACACCTTTTATCCTTCTGGAAGTTCATTTAAGGAAGGTTTCAATGAGATGAGAGAAAAGAAAATGGGAAAATGACCATCCTTTACTTGTCTGCTTTAGAGGTGGGTTAATTTTAAGAAATTGAGTTAAACCTGGAAAATTTGAGCTATAATGTAATTAGTTTCCTACTAATGTGTTTCACGTCAAGTGCAATGAAAAAATTAGAGGTGCTATGTGAAAGAACACACATCACCTTCCTAGTCACAGTGAATCTACGTAAACAATGCTTTGAATCACACAGTGTGGTTTTTGTTGTATTGTTGCAGTTGCCAAGGGCCAAATTCTTGTTTCTGTGCCTGAGAACAGAATTTGTCCAAAATGCAGTGTTGTCAACATGCTAGACCATATGAATCTCAATCTTTAGGGCCAAATTCTGCCCAGATTTATACCAAGGTATATCTAAAATATCTCTTGTGATTATATTGGGGTTACTCTGAATTATCAGCTGCACTGACAGTCCTATTTGACTCCTAATCATAAACCTACTCTAGTTTTCCACTCTCAACCATAATTTAGAATGATCTGTTCTAGGGCAAAAGGATTATATTTGTTAAAAATGTAACGAAATTTTAGCTCTTATGAGAAGTTCACAAGATTGGCGGTAGTCTTGACTAATAAAACTTCAAGTTACTGTTCCTAGGACAGTGTTTTACAGTGTCTCCTTTGGTATGCAATTTGTGACACTGGGCATATCTGTCCATGAAATTAGTGTGAATGAATAAACTCTGGCGCATATTGTTTATATGTGCACCCGTGATGTGCACCTGCTTACACTTTCAGCTGTGTTGGAGCAGCCCCACCTGGCAGGGGAATCTGGGGGTCAACCTGTCAGCTCAGGGCTGCTCTGACCCAGCTGAATGTGCTGTGGAGGGGGGCTGGCTGAGCATGAGGGTGCTCCAGTGTGGGGCTAGCCAGCAGTGCCTACATGTGCTCTGCTGCGCATTAAAGAATGCCACCACAGGATAGTACTTGCATTTTTAAGCACTAATGTATGGCAGAGTTAATTAGTTTCCTATAGCTTAATAGGGCCTCACATGTAGAGGCTGCGATTTGACTGTGGACCTAATTAGGCAGTTGCACAGTATATGTCTCATGTAGATGCAACCTGTATTTACTCAACTACCACACAAAACCTTTCTCCCCAAAATCAGCTCTCCAAAATTGGGGCAGACATCTTAATTGTTTACAATTGGGAACCCTTCTGTCTGTGCCATAATAGAAATAAGGATACTGTTATGGCTGCCAGGGCTCTGATTTTCTCCCATCCATAGGGAGAGAGGGGCAGAGTACAGCATCACACTTAATTTGAACCTTTTCATTGCTATTGCCAAATTGGTAGTTGCTTTTGACTGAATAGCTAAAAGCTGCTACCAATTTGGCAGTTGTTGTGTGGGAGTTAAATATGTAGCTGTGGCTGAGCACTGGTGTCAGGATTCAATCCTGCACTCAGGATCCTCTGCAGTCAGAATGCAGCCACGATTCTGTGGTTCTTTTAATTTGTTTGGTCTTCTCAAAACAAGGTGCCCAGCTTATTTGGGGGCATGTGGTACACAATAAAATATGATATTAGTCCAGCGTTTGTATGGATATCAATAGGAAGTGAAAATGAAGAGATAGAGAAGAGGTGAAAAATGGATCAGATATTCAGCAGGTGTGAATAAGTGGAGCTCCAATGAAGTCAAAGAGATCTGCACCCAGTAGTGTAACAAGGGTAGGGTGACAGGGGCAAACACCCCAGGTACTGAGAGGGAAAGGGGGCAAAAATAATGTTTTTTGCTGCATCTGTGTGATTGTGATGTGGTAGCAGTGGCAACCAGGGGTGGCTACTTCCCCTTTATGCAGCAGCCACCCAGAATACCCAGTCACTTTTTTACTTGTCTGCTTCAGCCAATTTTAATGTACTTTACATGGCTGTTTATTGTGAAGAAAAAAAAAAAACATGGCCAAATCCTTAGTGGGATTTAACTGAAATAACCCTGTTCACTTTGCTGGAGCAGAATCAATTTTCACCAGCTGAGGATCTGGCCTATGACATGGGTGGATATTGATTCTATTACATTACCTATCATCCATTAAGGATTAAACTAAAATGTGGCTTTTGTCTTATCTTTCCTGTTTCTCTCTCTTTCTCTCTGAGGCTAGAGCTGAAAGTATATCCTGATTACTGTGAAAGGAAGAGAGAGAGAGGGAGAGAGAGCTGAATATAGTAGAAGTTTCTTTCCCCTTCCCCTCCTCTGCCTTTATTTGGTTGTTTTTGTCTTTCCAGGAACCTGTTGTTTCTTTCACTGATGCTGTTTGCTTGGGTATAAATTGACAGGAGTCTTTCCCTGGTAGTAGAGAAAATGCCCAAGCCATAAATTAACAGCCACTAGCTATATTGGACTGGACTGCAGTTTACCGTGGCTTGAATAATCTCATTTTGATGGTTGTTATTCCCAACTAGAGGAGTCAGTGTCATTGCTGATGTCAGAAAAATCCAAGGACAGTTCAAATTCCTACCATCTTTCATACTGAAGTAAACATTCCTTGTTTTAAAATGCATAAACAAGCCATCACCCTGTAACTGGTGTCACTAGATGAAGTATCCTATACATCTTAGTATAGGGAACAAGCCTGGGAAATCAGACAAGAGTGTTAGGGGAAGCCTGCAAATTTTTTGAGATCAAATCAATAATAGTGAAGGGAGAGAATGAATGGGAGCTGCTTATGCATCTCAGTCTGTGGATATATGTATCTTTCATTTCAGCAACTCTGTGGCAGCTTACTTTCAAGGGTATTCTCTTGTATCACTGTAAGACAGGCAGCAGCAATTTAGTCTTTAATAATCCATAAGGGAGTTACATTTTATGTGCAATCAAGATGCAGGATTGAATTTAATACCAAAACATACCGTATACTCAGAGTCATATTTTCAAAGTGCTTTGAAATTCATTTCCCCCCCCAAAAGTCTGTTTAAATACCTAGATTTCATGTAACCAAAAAGCTACTGCATACTCCATTTACTTATGTCTCCTCCATCATATCTAGTTCCCAAATGACAGCCTTCATTAAGGATAATTCTCATGGAAAACATCTTTCAGCTTGTCAGTCTTGGTCTGACATATACCCACAATAATTGGTAATGACTTATTTTATAATACTTAAATATCCTGTAAGTGTTCAGTTGCTTACATAGGGTGCATTCCCCACATGCAGAGGCATGCATTTGCTGCATCACAAATATGTGCTGCTGTTTTGTAGCACTGCGCATGCCTCTGCACACAGGGTTTGCTGAGAGGCAAAATGCCCCACTTCAGGGAAAATGACATTTTCCTGCTTCTTCCAGCTCCCAGCTCCCATCATGCTGGAGGGGCTGGGTGACACCTAAAACAGTGGAGATGCTCTGGTCAGCAGCCATAGCATCTCTCTGGAGGGTCCATCCTTCAGTTGTACTGGCACTTGCTCCTGGAGCATTCCCTGCACTACTTTTTTTTGTGGCCTTTTTTTTGATACGGGGAATTCCCAATATAAAATTCTGGCACTCTGCTGCAAATTTGCAGTGCAGCAAACAGTTGCACATATGCCACGTGCAGTTTGTGGCTCATTAAATAGTGTTGAGGCACCACAAACTGCACGTGCATACATTTGGATGTGCCCATAGTGTCTAAAATACATAATATAAACTTTAATTGGTACAGTGTGATTATTTCTATATTCCTGCAAATAGCATAGGATTGTATCATGACAAGTTCCCTAGTACTATTGACAGAGAGCTTTCCTTAAAGTTCAGTGCACACACTAGACATTTATAGTAAATTCATTATTAATTTAAATTTTATGAGCCTTTGCCTTATAGTACAGGAACAAGAAAACTATTAACTTGTCAAATACATAGGTTTTACCTACTATTTCTTTATCATAGCAGTACAGCATCTTAGTAATCACACCTTAGTTATAATGCAATCAACATGTAATATGAAATAATTATACATACTGATTTACATGTAATTTCTACACTATTAGATGAAATGTTATCAACAAAGACTAGCAAAATATAAAATCATATTAAAATTAATTTTCCTTATTTTTTTATCACAAAACTAACAATTATAATTAAATGTATATGATAATAATTAGTATTATGCAGTAGTCTACCTGAGAGAATCCAAGAAGGTAACTCAACCCGGCCATAGAAGTAAAGGCAATATCTAGAGGCACAAGGTAAGCATAGTGCCTGTAGTCTTAGGCAGGAATGAAGTTATACCAGAATTGACTATGAAGGTTTAAAAAACATGAATTCCTATGAAAGGCAACAATTTCCCAAAAAACCCTCTTCCTCTTAGCTGTCCATAACCCAGCATGCTCTGTACATACACAAACATACGTGTGAATAACAATGACAACAAACTCTTACGTAAGGGGTTTTCTTCCAATTTGCTTCACAAAAAGTAATTTATAATTTTACTTATCTGTAAAATGGGGAGAATCTGAGGCATGGGGATATGAACAGACATGGCAATTGCCACACAACTGGTTGGTAACAGAGATGAATCCGGCTTGGTTCTCCTGAAGCTAAATTCTACTAGACTTCACTGCCTTCTTTAGTTCAAGAACATCACCTCCCAAATTTGATGATAGGGAAGGGGAGCAGGAATGTTAGGGGAGAAACTCTTTCTCTCTTTATGTAAGGTTCCTTTCCATCACTTCGTAATAGGTCAGGCTTTGCTTCCACACCAGCACTGGCAGTTCTCCAGAAATGTGTGAGGCATCAGAATCACTGGCAAGGACCACACAGGATTTTCAGAAGAGCTCTCCCAGAAACCATTCTGCTGGCAGATGGTAATCTAGAAAAGACCTAAGCCTGGAAAGCCCATGGAAAGTATTATTAGATGTTACAACATAAATATTTCAGTGAAATAGCTTTAAGAAGCTGAATTATATCCAGTGAAAAATATTCATTGACAGAGAAAATTGCAAATGCATGTGGACAAAAGCTTTTCTGATTCTTTGCTATGGCACAGGATTGAAAGCAAGAAGAGATTCATAATAAAGGGCTGAAAAAATGTAGGGCTTAAAGCATGCATTGAGTTATTGGCCTTGGTCTGGCTGTGGTAATTTGAACATACCATATATCTTCCACTACCTTGGAGTATGCCTTTAGAGTACTCTTAATCCATTCATTAGATTTATTCCATTGAACCAGTCTGAGAAAGAGAGAGGGAGAAAAAGTATGACACTTTAACTTAATTGTTGGGGTATCACCTGAGAAAATAAAACATGAGTTCCAGTTCCTTTTCCAGTGAATACATAATATGAAATAGTGATAGGGACCCAGCTGTTCAGCACTGTTCTGAGGAAAGCATTTTTGGACATAGCCAGAAGCAGAATTTTATGCATCTGAGAAACTTAGTTACCAGAAATATAGGTACCTATGAAGTTTAGATGCTTCAAGAATTGAGGTAGCAACTGAACAGTGAATTTGAAAAGCCATATTATAGACTTAAATGACTAAAATTGAAATTAGGAATCATAGGAATGTAGGGCTGGGAGGGACCTCATGAGATCTTGTCCTCTGGCAAAGGCAGGAGCATCCCTGACTACATGATCCCAGCTATGTGTCTGTCTAAAATGTTCTTGAAAATTTCTAGGGATGGAAGAGATTCTACAGCTTCTCTAGTTGGCCTGTTTCAATGCTTGATCAGTCTTGTAGTCAGGAGGTTCCTCCTAATCTACCACCAAATTGCCTTTGGACACAGGCCTCTCTGTAATTTTCCTTCAGGTATCTGAAGACTATTATCAAATCCCCCCTCAGCCTTATCTTTTAAAGGCTAAATAACCATAGTTCTTTAAGCTATTCCTTTTAAGTCTTGCTTCCTAGGCCTCTATTCATTTTTATGGCTATGTTGGGCTCTTTCCAAACTGTCCACATCCTTCTTGTAGAGTTAGGCCTAAAACTGGACACTGTACTCCAAGTGAAGCCACCTCCCTTGATTTGCAAGGGACAGTCTTGTTAACAAAGCCTAATATGCTGTTGAGTTTTTTTTTTTAATAAGAGCACACTGTTGGCTCCAATTCAGCTTATGGTCTACTGTAAACACCAGGTCCTTCTCTAGTACTGTAGTCTAGCCAGTCATTCCCAAATGTGTAATTGTGCATGCAATTATTCTATCTCAAGAGTAGAATGTTGCTCTTGTTCTTATCAAATCTCATCTGATTGATTGCAGACCATTTCTCCAATCTACCCAGGTCATTCTGGATCCTAGCCTTATGCTTTGCAGTGTCTGTAAGTCCACCCAGCTTGGTTTTATCCACAAATTTGCTAACCATGCACTCAATCCCATTGTCCAGATCATTAATGAAAATGTTATACAGTACTAGATACAGGACAGACCCCTGAGGAACCCCATTTGATATGTCCTTCCAACTAGAGTTTGAGCCATTGATGACTTCTCTTTTTGCATGATGATCCAACCAGTTATGTATCCACCTTACAGTGCATTCCTTTACTCTGTATTTCCTTAGCTTGTTGAGGGAGACAATGGCAAAAGCCCTGTAAAGTCAAGATATATCATATCCACTGCTCTCCTCCCATCCACAAAGCCTTCTTAAAATACAGCCTGGACTCTCCTGGACTCCTTTTTCCCTCCCACCTACTTCCCAGGGTATCCTGTCCAGCACTTCTCTGAGTTGGTTAAAGTCTGCTTTTCTGAAGTCTAGTGCCTTTATTCTGCCGCTCTCCTGCTTTCTACCCCTTAGGATATTGAACTCTATCATTTCACAGATACTGGGCGCATCTACATGAGATGCTACATTGTCATAGTGATGAGTTACAGTGACATAGCTCATCACTATGGCAACATAGCATTAGTGGGCACAAATGGTGACGTCGATGCTACATTGCCGTAATGACAAGCTATGTTCCCATAGCTTGTTGCTATGGTGACATAGTGTCTAAAAATAACTATGCACTGTTAGGACTGCACAGTACTGGTAGGTACTGAGCAGTCATTTAGTACTTCTTAAAGCAGTACCAAACACGCAGTCAGGGGGCACAGGTAGATGCATCCACTGTCACTCAAGTTACCTTCCACCTTCATATTCTCAACTAATTCCTCCCTGTTTGTGAGCAGTAAGTTGAGAAGAACTTCGTCCCTAGTTGGCTTCCCTGTCTGGGCAGTAAATCAAGACAAACCTTGTCCCTACTTGGCCTCTGGATCAAAAAGCTATCCCCAACACACTTGAGGAATTTTCTGGACTAGTTAAACACTGTTGTGTTTCCCTCCCAGCAGATATCTTTATAATTAAAGTCACCCATAAGAATCAAGTCTTGTGATTTGGAAGCTTCTCTCAGTTGCTTAAAGAAGCCCTTGTTCACCTCCTCCACCCCATTTAAAAGCCTGTAACAAATGCCCACCATGAAATCCTTTCTGCTGCTCTTCCCTCTGATCTATACCCAGAGGCTTTCAATAAGCCAACCTTCCACTTTCTACTGCATCACAGAACACATACATTTTAATATATTAAAAGCCTTAGTCTGTCTGTCTGTAATGCTGAAACAACCAATCAGAGTGCTCCAAGAGCATTCCAGACAGGAGTCGGAGGCAGTGGCGGTGGCCGCGGCAGTGGCAGCAGCAGCACAGTGGAGTGCCATCATGACAGCACCACTGGCTTTGGCCCCCTTCTCCCCACCCCCCCAGGTCCACGCAGGCACAGGGTGCTGGCTGAGGGGGCGGGGCGGTTGGCGGGGCAAGGTTCCTCCTGCTCCTGGGAGACAGTGGCAGTGCGGGGTGGTGGGTGGTGCTGCTCTGTCCCCGCTCACTACCCCCACCATCATTCCTGACAGGCAATTGGCTAGTCTTTATATATAGGAAAATACCTCCTCATTACTTTCCTCTGTGTATCCTTCCTGAGCAATCTATACCCATCTACCACCATAACTCCAGTTGTATGAATTATCCCACCATAACTCCATAATCCCAATTACATCATAATCCTGTGCTTGTACTAGGACCATTTCTTCCTGTTTGTTTCTCATACTTCTCCCATTCATATATAGACATTTCAGGTATCTATCTCAGAAAAAGGATGGTCCTATCCTCTCTCTGAGAATATTGCTAAGGCTTCTGTTATTGTTTCCCTTTACTAAGTTTTTATCTAGGTCCCGAGGCTTCTTACTTAACTTTGGGTTTTTATTTTATCTCCCAGTGAATCAAATTTTAAACCCGCCTCACTAGGTTAACAAGCCTATATGCAAAGAATCTCTTTCTCCTGTTCATCAGGTAGACCCCATCTCTTGTCAGCAGTCCATCTTCCTGGAATGCCACTCCATGGTCAAAGAAGCAGAAGCCCTACTGGCAACACCATCTACTTAGCCATTTGTTGATCTCCAGGATGTGCTCCTAGCCAGACCTTTATCTTTGATTGGAAAGATTAATGAGAACACCAGCTGGGTCCCTGTATACTTCACCCTTGTTCCCAGAGCCATGCAGTCACTTTTCATATGCTTAAGGTCACCTTTGGCAGTAACATTATTTCCCACGTGGATGAACAGCATGGAGTAGTAGTCAGAGGGCTAGATGAGTCTCAGCAACCTTCTTCTGACATCTCAGATGAGGGATCCTGGCAGGCAACAGACTTCCTGAGCCAACAGTTCAGGCTAGCAGATGGATGTCTCTGTGCTTCACAGGATGAACTAAACAACCAACCAACCACCCTCTTCACTTCCTCATGGCAACAGTGGTATTCATCCTTCCTACTCCTAATGTGCATGGATTGGCTTTTCTTGTCACTGGAGTGGGCTCCTGTTTATCCAATGCCAGAGCTTCATACCTGTTTTCCATTTGTATAGCCACAGGTCTGGAAGAGGAGTGCTATCTGGTGCCAGAGGTAACAAGTGGCCAGCTTCCATCTTCTGGAGTACCTGTGTCTTCTGTGTCTTCCAATGCCTTCTCTAGCTGTCCCATTCCTATGATGCTTGAGGTGTCTTCCATGATTGCCTTGAGTCAATTAAGGCCTTCTATTCATGGATGTTTCTGAGCCTACCCACTTCCTCCTTCAACTCTTTGATCTGATTCCTGAGAGAATCCACCAGGAAGTACCTCTCACATCACAAGGACACCTCCATCTGGCTATCTCTGGTACAGATATGCACAGATCCTGGGTAGAAACCTTGATGATAAGTAGCTGTGCCCAGACAGAGCCCACAAGGGTATATGGAGAAAAATAGCTGGCAGTCAGGGACTTTGGCATCGTGGTGTGTTCCAGCCATCCTGTTGATTATTTTGTACTTTCCTCTTCCTCTTTACCTGCTCTTACTCAACAAGTTTACCATGATGGAATGGTGAAAAAAAAAGTGTCCAGGCAATCTCTCCAGCTAACTCCTCACTCTAACTCTCACTGAAACTCCCCCTTTTCTGACCTGTTTGCTGGTCCTGTGCTGCTGGCTCCTTTAAGATCAGATTTGTGGATCTACCCCTGTGTCCCTAAGTCACTTTTATTATGTAAACTGTGACTAAACTGACCACTTAAAATAGACAATATGAAAGAGAAATAAAAAATTTTTTAGCTTTTTGCAAAATGAGAATTGCTCTAGTTTTCATTTAGAATTTTTATATTTAATATTTTTAAAACAAAAACACTGTTTGGGCTGTGGCTTACAAAAGTTATGCCTTTTCTAAACAAATTAGTCTCTAAGCTACCTCCCTGCCTTGCCTTCTGCCTGGCTTCAGATTAAGGGGGCATATCTACATAAGATGCTAAATCCGCAGTAGACATTCTACTGTGTATTAGTGCGTCATGGCAAAAGCTGTGCTAATGTGCTAATTCATAGTAGTATTAGTCTACTGCACATTAGCATCACTTAAAAGACATGTGCTAGTGCTACTGCACAGCAGTGCTGGTTATTGCACATTGATTTAGTACGTGGTAATACAGGCTGCCTATACACAATGCAGGGAGGTGCTCTGATGCACTGTACAGTGTATTGGAGAAGACAGACAGACAGACCTTTTTTTTTTTTTTTTTTTTTTTACTTTTTTGTAAAGGTTGATTTCAGAGAAAAGGAGGATAACAATCCAACAAGGAAAAAACAAAATAAAGCCCATGTAGGAGCCCTGATACAACAGACAGAGCCTGGGGATTTGGCTTGCAAGGCCTGCCTTCAGTCTAAAAATAAAAATACCCAGTACAACATCAGCCTGTGAGACGTCTGACTTTACCTCAGGGTGGTAATAGACAGAAGTCAATCATCTTGGTGCCCTGTGACCAGTGGGGTCCCCCGAGGCTCTGTCCTTGGACCCATATTGTTCAACATCTTCATTAATGATCTGGCCAATTGTGGCCTTGAGTCCACCACGATCT
>NW_017728886.1:171141301-171142298 GCF_001723895.1 Crocodylus porosus | reverse complement strand
CCTGGGGATTTGGCTTGCAAGGCCTGCCTTCAGTGGGGTCCCCCGAGGCTCTGTCCTTGGACCCATATTGTTCAACATCTTCATTAATGATGTGGACATTGGAGTCAGAAGCAGACTGGCAACTTTACCTATCACAGTGTGGGGACTAAACAGCCAACCTCAACACTACAGTGCACCCCTTGAACTGTGCAATGTGCCTGGAAGGCAGGCACCATCCACTGGAGGACTGCATGCTCAAAACTCTAGTAACAGGAAGGCCTGCACCAAAAACTGGAAGAGCCACAGGGCATCACCTAAGCTGGCCCTGGCAAGCTGGTTCCTGTGACTCTCTTGAGGATGGCCATTTTAGCTTCGCTGAGTAAGAAGTTGGCTAGGCAGATGACACCCTCATTGGCCACCCAGTAGGGGAGGGAGAACAAATAAATGGCCTCCAAGAAAGCCAAGTGTAGCGCCTCAAGTAAGGGGCTGAGGGCTGTAAATAGCAGCGACAGCTGGGGACATCTGAGGAAGGCATGATGAAAATCCTCCTCCACTCCCCCTGGACAAAAGGGACAGGCTGATGATACAGCTAGGTCTATGTGGTGGACAAGAGTGCCGGTGGCCAGTATCTCATGTAGCAACTGCCACTTGAGGTCACTAGTCTTTTTGGAGATGGGGGCTTATAAAGTGTGTGCTGTATGGGGTGGGCTGGCTCAGGAAATGGGTGGATGAGAATCTGATGGTATTTAACTCCGAAAAATGCAAGGTTCTCCACCTTGGGAGGAAAAATCTGCAGCATGCTTATAGACTCAGCAATGCTACGATGGCTAGCACTAGAGATGAAAGGGGCTTAGGAGTCATGATTGACCACAAGATGAACATGAGCCTTCAATGTGATACTGCTGCTAGTAAAGCGAGCAAAATGCTGGCTTGCATCCATAGATATTTCTCGAGCAAATCCCAGGGTGTCATTCTCCCATTGTACTTGGCCTTGGTGAGGCCGCAGCTGGAGTACTGC
>NW_017728886.1:171132700-171140596 GCF_001723895.1 Crocodylus porosus | reverse complement strand
CACTGGGGAAGTCCCTGTTCCCCTGAGCACTGCCAGGAGTGACCAGGAATAATGGTCACAAGCTGGCAGAGGGTAGATTTAAGCTAGATATCAAGAGGCGCTACTCTATCAGGGTGGCTAGGGTCTGGAACCAACTTCCAAGAGAAGTGGTGCTGTCTTCTACCCTGGGGGGCTTTAAGAGGAGGTTATACGAACACCTTGCTGGGGTCGTTTGATCCTGGTAACTTTTCCTGCCATGGCAGAGGGGCGGACTAGATGATCTACTCAGGTCCCTTCCGACCCTATGAAGCTGTGACTGGAAATCACTCTGGGTGATGATGAGGACAGTTACATTGTCCACATAAGCTGTCAGCCTAACCAATAGGCAACCCACTGAGCGGGAGGCAGATGAAAGAGTTAGTCCGGTCAGGTGCTGCTGCAGTGCATGGACAAGGCGTACAACATTTCCAACAGAAAGCAGCCCTGGCGGATGCCCCTGCAGGCTGGGAATGAGGCGCACAGCATGCCATTCACCTTCAGGAGGTTTGAAATGTCTTGATAAAGGAGGCAGAGGGCAGAGGTGAAGGTGGGCCTGAAGCCAAAGGCCTCAAGGGTCCAAAACAGATAGTCATAGCTGACCCGATTGAAGGATTCCTCCTGGTCCAAGGAGATAAGCCTGATGTTGAGATTGAAGAGGTCTACACCTGTCAACAGGTCCTGAAGCAGGAACAGATGGTCCTGGATGGTCCTGCCTGGCATGCAGTAGGTCTGCTCAGGGCTGATGATCGAAGTCATAATGGTGCACAGCCGGTTAGCCAAAGCCTTGGCCAGGATCTTGTAATCGGCACACAAGAGGGACACTGGTCACCAGCTCTTGATGCAGCAAAGGTCTCCTTTCTTAGGCAGTAGGGTGAAAACCGCTCCGCGACAGCTGGTTGGCATTGTCTGGTCCGGGATACTCTCATGAAAGACATGCAGGAGCCAAGAAGAGCCCAGAAGGTCTTATAAAACTTGGCAGACAACCCACTGATACCAGGGGCTTTACCTGAGGTGAGGTTCCCCAACAGCAGCCTTGAGTTCCTCCAAAGAAAGTTCTCATTCAAGATGGTCAGCCTCTGATGAGCAAAGCCTAGGGAGGCCATCATGTAAGCACCTAGAAGACTCTAGGCAAATTGGTTCAGCTGCAAACCATTCCTGGTAGAAGGTGACGGCGTGGCATCAGATCTCAACAGGATCTGTGTGCATTTGGCCACCTGGGGTCTTAAGATGAGCAATGACCTTCCGTGCGGCTTGTCATTTCCCAAGGCTGAAGAAAAAGTGAGTTGGGGCACGAGAAGAAGTGAATCTCTACCAGTTCTTGGCAGTGGGTGCGGGTCCTTGCATCCTGGGCTTTACTGTCTGACAGCTTCTGCAGATGTTTCTTGTGGAGCTTAAGACTCTTGAGCAGCCCTGTATCACCACCAGCATCACTCAAGGCAACTTCAAGCTGTGCCACATCTTCCTCCAACTTCCAAACATGGTGGCGAAGCTTGCTTATTGCCAACTGTGTGTACTGCTGACAGAAAACTCTAATCTGCACCTTTCCCACTTCCCACCACTGCTTCCAGGAGGGAAAGGTGGCTCTTGCAGCTTCTTATGTCTGCCAAAAGTGAAGCAAAGTAGTCATGGAAGTGAGTGTCCTGCAACAGAATATTGTTGATGCACCAATAGGGTGTCCAGGAATGTGTCCTGCCAAGTAGGCTCAGCACACAAGAGACCAGACTATGATCTGATAGTCTTGCCCAAGTAATGTGGTTGCTGTACAAGAGTGGTAGGTGGTGCCTGGTGATTTACAAGTGGTCAAAGCATGTCATGGAGAGCCCACTGGCAGTCACCTTCAGACAGGTATGCTGCCTCTTATTGGCATGGAGACAGTGCCAGACATCAACAAGGTCTGCTGCCTCCAAAGTGGTCCACAGCTTCTGGGCTGAAGATAGATGGGGTTCCAGCCTGTTCTGGTTAAGACATGTGTTGACTGTGTAATTAAAGTTCCTGCCGAGGAGGAGAAGGTCATCACCATCAGCTGCACTTTGCAAGAAGCCAGCCAGTGTCTCAAACAAGGCGGTCCACTCTCATCCAGCAGTGGGTGCATAGATGTTCATTAGGAGGAGATGATGTTGCGTGAACAGAATACGAATGGTGAGCAGGAGGCTAGGGATGACCTCTTGGGCTACTGCCAGGTCAAGTGTCAGCTGTGGTGTTAGAAGGATTGTGATCTCTGCACTGAGGGAGGTGCCACGATGCAAGAAATTGCCACCCTTCCAGGTGGCATGCCAGTCAGCTTGATTAGCTGTGTTTCCTGCAGAAAGGCAATGTCCAGCTTTTTCTGGCACAGAAAATCAAAGAGTGATGTCTGCTTCATAGGCACTCTGCAGACATTGGCATTAAAAGAATGAAAGGTTGTGGCAGCCATGTGTGAAGGCTGTAGAAGGGAGGACAGGCAAAGTCAAAAAACAGAGCGAGAAATAGCAGAGAGGAGCAAACGTGCAGGACAGGGAAAAAATGGGCTTACAACTCCCCAGCTGGTGCATCTCATAACAAGCACCCAACATCACTAAGGTGAAAAAGGTGAAAAATATAATGCTGCATCCCTGGATTGAAGTGCAACACCACTGCTGTGGTCTTAGCAGACACCACAAATGTCTCAGGTTCTGGGAACAATTTACATACATACATACTGTGAATCCTCCGGTGGTGCTTGGTTTGGTCTAGAAACTCAATGAGGCAGTCAACGGGGTAACCAGCATAGGGAGGTTCCTCAGAAGCAGGAACAGGTTCTGCCTCCGGGGTGAGGATGCTCCCTATTGAGGGAGGCTCCTTAATTGAATCAGGGGCACTACTTCCTGAGGGAGGGCTTCTATCAACTCATCCTCAGAGACAGAATCAAAGTCCAACTCTGAGGAGGAGGAGTAGTACACATCAGGTACCGAGAACCATTGAGCCCCAGGGGGAACACCTGACCCTTCATTAGGATTTGCAGCATCAGGTCCTGTGGAGGAAGCATCCCCCAAGAGGGTCTGGGGGTGGACATCAGTCCCTGATCTCTTGGGTGGGGGGTCTCTTGTGGGATAGGCACTCTTGCTCCTGGAGGTGCTTGCGGCTCCCAGAGGGTCCAACTTCCATATCAACCTTATCATCCCCAAGGAGCTGAGAGGTGGGGAGGGGAGGGCCATCAGACTCCACGAGCACTTCCCCTACCCCCAGGTCAACACCATAGTACTACAGGGTCTGTGAGGGATGCCAAGGAGGCAGGCAGAGAGAGAGGGTCCTGGTTGCTAACCTCAGCTCCCTTGAAGTGGTGGGGAGGTCTTGAGCGGATAACGAGGCCTTTTTAGAAGACCCCTCTTTTCTGGCACTTGCCCTTCCCAGCAGGAGAGGCCATATCCTCTCCTGGGGGGGGGGATGTGGGGGGCGCAGTCCACCGCCACAGAGCTAGCTGACTCCAATGAAGCAGGGAGTGACTGGGAGGAAGGCCCTTCCCCACCACCTGATGGGCTGACATACCAGAGCCGAATGAACTATCACTGGGTGCAGTCACAGGTGGCTCTGCTGTGACCAGCTTCTTCTTCAGCCACTGGGTAGCAAAGTGGGACCTGCTACCACAGTTAAAACATGAGGTGTCTCCATTGGTGAAGTAGACCTTGTAACACTGCCCATCAAGCATAGAATCATAGAATCAATGAGTCGGAAGTGACCTACACAGATCATCTAGTCCGACTCCCCGCAATGAGCAGGAAGGAGCACTGGGGGTGGCAGGGGTCATATCCAGTGCCTATCCAGTCTCCTTTTGAAGATCTCCAGGGAAGGTGAGAGCACCACTTCTCTGGGAAGCCTATTCCATGCTCTGGCCACCCTTACCGTGAAGTAGTTCTTCCTAATAGCTAACCTAAGCTAACCTCCCTCAGCTTGTGGCTCCAAGGGGGGCCCTGGTGAACAGGCTTTCCCTGAGTCCCTGCTGGTGGCCCGTGATAAGGTTGTAGGCAGCCACAAGATCCCCCCTCAGTCTCCTCTTGCGGAGACTGAAGAGATTCAGGTCCCTCAACCTCTTCTCATAGAGCTGGCCACAGAGGCCCTCAGCCAAGCAGGAAGGACATGGAGTGAGACAAACCCTGACCCTCCCTGTTGAGAAGCATAAACAGTTGCCTTTTAAAGGGTAGGACATGCTGGAACTGAGGGATCTTGCTTCCAAGCAGCAGTCTATGAACTGGTCCTGTAACCATGCCATAAAGGTGCAGGCGGTCAGTGAGTTGTCATTGGAGGGAAATGGAGGCATGTTCAAGGCTACCACATGAATGGCTCACATGTCATGCAAGGCAAAAAACACTCCCAACAGACACACCTGTTACCGCAACCTCATACACTAAGGCATGTGAGCTGAGGAAGATGCTGGGGATGGAACCCACCCGGGCAGCATACAGGTCATGTTTGCAGCCTATGAACACTTCCACAGCAGCAGTGCACTCCTCCACTCCAATGGAGGGAGGGGTGTGAAGCCAGAGATCAGGTCCAGAGGGGCTGAAGCCCCAGCAGTGAACTGCTAGGAACTGCCTTCAGCCATTCCAGCAAAAAAAGGGTTAACCCTGCAAGGAACCAGAGGGGTGAGGGATGGGCAGTCCTGGCAGGGAACAAAGGAACAAACTAACCCCAGGGGACAGAGGCAAGGTAAGCAATGTAACAGGGAAGGGAAGGAAAAACAAGCAGCAGAGCAGCTGCAGGGAGAGGGAGGGAAAACAAAATACAACCTGGGGGCGGGGGAGAGGGTGACTGCAGGAGAAAGGACTTAGCAAAGGGGAAAAAAGGCAGGGAAAAGTAATGAAAAGTGGGGGACTGTGGTGGGAAAGGGGTCAGACTGTTTGGGGGGGGAGGGAAAACAAGGCAAGAGAAGGAGAAAGGCTCACAAGCCAAGGAGATTTCTGAGCTCTAAGCAAACACTCCTGTCTGTGGCCATTTTGAAAGAAAGAAATTTCTGGTAATTTCTCCTTAAGCTATATGTGATTCCTCTGATGATTGTTCAGTCTGATAATATTTTCAACAATATTACAACATCTATTGGCCGTCATTATGAGTGGGAAGCAAAAGGAAAACATTGAGGAAGCATTGAAGCTTAAGTTCAACTTCTCAGGTGATTTTTTTAATCTGAAAACTAAATCAAGGTCCCAATTCTGCACTGAGCTATATGTGGTTAATTGTACACAGTGAACTACCTAGACATGTCTCTCACCTTTCAAAAAGTTAAGCATGTGCTTAAATCTTTTAGATTGGGCCCCCAAATCCTGTTGTTCTCACACAAACTTGTTAGTATTTTCTACAACATAGGTTCCCTCTTCCAGATTAATGTATTCAAGTAAATGTGTTAACGTATAATCAGCATACTAAATGAACTTTCCAGAGATATAAATAATGGGTTTTGAGCTCTGGGCAAAACCCACTTGCGAACTGGGAGGGGAAAGAGAGGCAAAGGGAGGGTAGTCTGTCATACCAGACCTGGGAGTCAAAGACCCTGGATGCTGCTGCTACTGCTGCTGCTTCAGTGCCATTCATTCAGCTGCTGCTGCTGAAGAATGGGGTTCCTAATACTCGACATGGCAAAAAGTCCCCAAGGGGAACCATTCTTGTGTCCCCTCTAAGTTGGCACCTTAAGGCTGGTGCCCTGCTTGCCCACCACTTTTACTCCTTAAAAAACTATAGGTTCATTTTTGCTTAGAGAAATCATTTGTGATTTTCAAGCCAGAAATGCTGAAGATGAAATATCAATTAAGAACTTCAGTGTATACATACAATAAAGTATATCTTTCCATACATCTAGGGAATAATATTTGAGAGACATAACACCACCACCTTCTAATAAGGAAAACAAAGATGACCTCATTTTAATGATCTGATACTCAACTGAGAAATAAAAAAGTTTACCAACTTTTCTGTATTGTGAAAAGCAGAAGGAAGAGAAACTCTCTCTGCACAGTAGGAAGTTTCTCTGCCTTTTATATTTCTAATTCTAGGCAGCATGCTGCCTGCTCCAAAGAACAAGAAAACAAATGCCAAGCTTTAATCAGAATCATATTGGCTGTGTAGGGACTTTCAGATCATTTGCCCATTCCTAACAATGTCATGCAGATTCCCTTTAGAATATCAATGCAGAGACCTTTGCCCTTGCTGTGAAGAAAAGGTTGGAAAATACTGAAGATGAGCAGCAAGTCCAAGTGAGGTTAACATTCTTTTTTTGTGGTGCAGAATCAAAAAAAAAAAAAAAAAGAGTTTCAATCCAATTTAATTCTTTAATGAAACTAAGAATTAGAAACCCTGTAGCGTAGAGCTAACCTTTCTCCGGGTCAAGCAATTTTTTCCTTTAAGTATAGCTTGGTTAACACTACAGGCTTATGGCTATCCAAAGGGTGGCTGAGAGCTCATTAATAAGTGATATGACTGTGAATTTGTCAGATCTTAAAAAGCTACTTTAAACAAAATCTTTACTTCTGAAAATGTACAAGAATTTTTTTTTAACTGAAAAAATGTGAACATTTCAACAGATACTTAGTTTTAAAAAACATTAACATAAATCAACAGTATTATTTTAAAATTACTAAAGATTCCAAAGCTACACAGAATTGGGTGTTATCATTCTACTTGCCTGAGCATAGTTAGGCTGATTTATACTGGTTTAAATCCAGTCTGAAATCTTTTTTTTTTAAATTAAAACTTTCTTTAATTTAGAAAAATCATTGAAACTCATTCTTGGTCCAATAAAGGAGAAACTGAATGTATACAAAAATGTTTCTTGTGCCTTTTCACCAGGAAAAAATAAGAAAAGCATCGGTTACCTTATTAATGAAAATATACATATGTAAAGGCTTTTGTTTGTTGGAAGAGTTAAAGCTTTTAGAGAGCAGTAACCTTCACCTCAAAAACAGAACCACAAACTAAGCAGTCAATTATATGTGTTTACATTTCAAGCACTCATATACAGTAGTGATTTGGCAATGAAACCCTTAAATAGTGAAGCTCCCTTTTTTTAAAGAACAAAGCAGTTTTCGAAGTGTCACGGCAAACCAATCCAGTTAAAAAGTTGAGCTCGGCTTAATGAGCTGAATTACACAAGTGTTAAAGCCTGATACATTAATAAAATAAACAGGCTTTGTGTTTCCTTTTTTTGTAGCCATTTCTGCTTAAAAAGTAAGGTGGGAACGGGTTGGACACCATGGGAAATTCTTTCACATGAATTATGTTCATCCAGGCCACAGGGCTCAGTCCTATGTTACCCAGTTATAACTGGGGTTATAACACAGGATCTAGCCTTGGAAGCCCTAGTAGCACCTGCCCAGGTTAGCTGGAAAGCATGGGCAGCTCTTGACTGTGCATGCTGTCCTGCCATAAAGCAAACATGTCCTCCACAAAAAAACAGCATAAAGTTATACTACTTATTGTCATGCCCACAATTTGGGGCATTTGTGGTACAACAAAGGGCATGGATATCTGTTTTTCTGGGGTTTTGTACTTCAGTAAAAAAAAATGATATGATATCACAAAGGTGATGTTGTTTTCAGCCTATAAGAACAGCTTCTGGGAACATGGGCGTACTTTCTAGTTTGTAGTGTGCATAAAGGCAGGGCACGTGCAAGGTGTGTTTGGGCCCATCCTAGCTGAGATACACCACCATCATTATATAGATATGTCCATAGGGCTTTCCTGAATCCTGAGTCAAGTCAATTACTATCACAGATATCCAAGCCTTATAATCTCTTGTATAAACTGATCTAATTTATTCTTAAAACTGTGTAGATATTTGCCTTCAGTATTTCAAGGACAGTCCCAGAAGATCAATTGGTAGTATACTTAGAATCTTATTACTGACATACATTCTAAATTTAACTGTGGACATAT
>NW_017728886.1:171099976-171124310 GCF_001723895.1 Crocodylus porosus | reverse complement strand
ACAGGGTGCTTTTTACCCCCTCACCCAAATCACTGATGAAGATGTTGAACAGTGCGGGCCCGAGGACCGAGCCCTGCGGAACCCCACTGCCCATGTCTAATGCACAGTAAGCGTCTTGTGTAGATGTACCCAGTGTCTGTAGTAATTTCCAAGCCTTCTCTATACAGAACTTCTGAGTGTCTCAGTTCAAACCTCCAAAATATAGGATCTCTAAATGTTTAACCCAAATATGCATGGGTTTTCTAAAGCATTATGTACTTATACTTTATTTCAGTATTATTCCTAAAATATTTAGGTTTATTGATCTTAAAGGATAAGATTATGCCTGGACAGTGTGGGTATGTTGGAAGGAGCAGTGTGGGCACAAGAAGCTGGTACTATATCCTCCTAACTTCCCTAGGAACAAAAGGCAACTCAGGAATCTCAGGGAAATGCCACAGTTCTCTTGCACTTCAGGCAACAGCACTTGTCAGATGAATGCACTGAGCAGAGGATGGTGTGCAACTGGAACAGGTAGTGCAATGCCATACTCATTGTGAGCATGTCTTAAAACAGAAAGACTCATAGATGACTTTGCTAAAAAATGCAGTGGTGTGGTAGCTGCAAAAACCTACATCAGGTACCAGAAGCAGAGTATCTTTTTAAAAATGAAACACAGGTTTCTCAAGCAGAATGTCATGCTAATGCTCTTGTCACTATACTATTTAACAATCTACCTTGTTCAGAGGTAGTTTGATATCTCTACAGGCACTGACAGATGTGCAGACCCCCTCTCTAAATCACAGCACTTACATAAAGTGCCATGAGTTAGAAGACTCCTCCCCCGACCCAAGAAATATTCACCTGCTGGGTTGGGGGTGGGATTGAGCCAGCCTGCAGGAGCCCAAGGAGCCTGCCTGTAGTGGAGGAGCTGCCTTTCTTTCCCAGCCCTGCCCAGCTCTGTGGGAAAGGAGATGGGAGAGGGGAGGGGGAGTGAGTTGTGGGCTGGGGTTTGCCCAGCCTGAGCTGGTGCGGGGCAGAGAGGAGGGTTGAGGGTGCCCATGATGTGTGGGGTTTCCAATCTAATCTCCCCCTCTCCATCTTAGGTCAAGCAAACCCCAGCCTGCAGCTCATTCCTTCTTCCCTCTCTACCTTCTCTTCCTGCAGGCAGCCCTGGGGGCAGGGATGGGTCCCATTAGGCCAGCCCTGATTGCACCACAAATTAATCCTCAGGAACAGAAATTTTCTAAGATGCTCCCACGGGGAGTGCCTTTGTTATCTGATGTGAGTTAATTTGGCATCTGAATGTGTAGCTGTGGATGTGTGTCATGTAGAGTGCTTTCAGGGGGCTGATTATGCAACAAATGTAACTTCTGTCTGCTCCCTACATGGCATTGAATTGTATAGAATAGACTTATTTTTTCTTCTGAAGCTCTCTCTAGGTTAGTGCAATTTTTCACAACTCCCAAAGTAGATCATTGGCTGAAAGCTAAAATGAAGTTGTAGCTTTCTTTCTGCCTTTGAATGGCTGCTTTCAGAATATTCTTTCCCACATATATCAGCTGTCTTTTTTTTTCTCCTAGGATCAATCTCATTTGATTATTTCCTTTCCAGGCCCATTGCATTATTTCTCTGTCCGGACTAGTGTTTTCAACTCCTCCTATGTTGGTATCAAAAGCCGTGCCTCTCCTTTTTGGGAGTTTGCAGTGTTTTGCTAAGAAGAGCAACACATACCTTTTATTTGTGTGAACTTTACACATTTTCAGATATAATTTGTTAGTATTTTCTCCTGTGCACAGGGCACACAAAAGGATAGAAGGCAAACAGAGTAAGTTCACCTACCAACAGAACCCACTGCAATCTATCCATCTTAGAGCTCCACAAAGTATTTTATGATAAAATACAATTGAAAAAAGTAGAGGGGGAAAAAGTACTCTATGTATGGTATTTGGTAGCTATAAAAATCAGCCTAGAAAATTACCAAGAATTTATGACACGGTATTTCCATATGGTGTTGCTTTTTTTTAACATTTGGTAACATCTTGCTTTGCAGATATTATTGAATTGTTTTGCACTGTCCTGAAAATATTTTTCAAAATATATTTTGGCTTATTCTGTCAATTTTAGAAAATGATAGGCAGATTCCATAATCTCAATGCTGTGGAAATGTTTGTGTGGGCTGTGTCCAGGTGTTATGTTGTATTTTTTTAGAAAAGAGAGAAGCTACAAATGAGACAGTAAATTTTTGGAAAATGAAAACCTCTAATTGTTTTCTCTGAGAATGGTAAGAGGGAAAGACTTTTATATGAGGAGATGCCAATTTCTTCATTCAGCCCAAACCTATTTTCTCATTTTGCCTTATAATTGCATCTTGCTTACAGCTGCATTTGAGAAACAAAAGATTGTTTTACATGCCTTAAAAAAATACTCCAGGCATTTTTCAGGCTTCAGTAAAACACTTACTTCAATTGAGCAGTAGAACAATTATATCTTTTAACTAAGCATGCAACAGTGTTTCAGGGCAAGGCTAATTAATATCATATGTGTGCTTCCATGTATTTGTTTTCTTAGACCATGAATTTGGAAGTCCTTCTGAGTCTTTTTCCTGTATTACGGAGCAAAAATCCACATAAAGACAATTGCCATCATGGTGTTAATTAGTCATACTCTTATGTCACAAAGCCTGTAAGGTCCTGATGTACAAAGGAATTTACGTATTTATTCCCATTGATTTAAATGGGAATTAGGCAGCATAGCTAGGTTCGATTTTCTGAAAATACATTTTCCAAGCTGTTTCAGCTTTTGTAGTCATGTAGGCCAGGTACAGAAGTTATACCTATTGCACAGCAAGCATTCACAAAGCACTCTACAGCCATAACCAAATAGATGGTCATGGCACATAGAGCATGTAAAAAACAGTGGAGCCTGCCCTAAGGTAACTCTGGACAAATGTGGTATCAGACTACAGTGCTGTATGTTAGGGTGGTGTAATGAATACCTGTGCTAGATCCTATCTTGAGTCAAGGTAGGCCACATTCTGCAGACATCCCATGGAGCATTGTGGCACCCTGCACCTTTAGCCTAGGCTAGAGCTCTTCTCTGCCTGAGCACCAGGATGGCCCTGCCCCTGGGCTCTCACGGACTCAAGGCAGTGAAGTCCCTGTTTTTAACCCTCAAATCCCTTGTTCCCACCAGCCACCTATGAGCCACAGTCTGACTTGGCAGGAGGGGTGGGAAGAGGGTTCTGTCTCTCAGCACCAGTCCTGGCACAGGGGCACCCACATCCCTGGGCCTTTCCCCGTACCCCAGCACGAAGCACCCCACAGATCTACACTGAGACTGGGAGAACCCACCATGTGCAGGCACAGCACCATGGGAGCCAGGCCCTGGCATGGCACACCCTCTCAGGCAACCCATGGGGCTAGGCACCCTGCCAGTCAGCCCCTAGTGTTGGCCTGATTTTAAGAATCAGCAGCTGATACTCTATTGTGGGCAGAATGCAATATCCCTAAAATGACTAATCACAACATATCCTGTTGATAACTTGGAGACATTTATTGATACACAGAAGAATACACACCTTCTGCAGGCCTCTTGCTTCAGTTTGTGGTGGTCTTGCCTGGAGGAAGTTTCTGAGTGATGAACACACTGTCTTTGTTCCTCTCTCGTGTTATACCTTTAGTCCATTCATTGTGTGCTAGTGCTTATTTATTGGTGGTCCAGTCTGACGTAGTGTGTCCAGCCAATGGGAGTACTATCCACATGCACTTCATATACCAGGCATCTGGTTGGATGTGATCATATAGTTGGAATCTTTCCATCCCTAATTGAGACTTGTAAGTACCAGGACAGGTTAAATCCTGTAGCTGCACTCTTATCTTTTGAATACATGAGAGATGGGGCCATTTCTCTCCTCAAGGTTTATTAGACACTCTCTACTTCCAAAAGAAAAAATCTCTATCTCTGGAATGTGTGAAAACTGCCTTGTTACAGAGCTGCTCCCCTACTAAGCCACAAAAGCCTGATTTTGTTTTCTAGTAAACTAGTTAGCCACACTTATTTTGAATATATTGAATAATAAGCACTGAATAAACACTGACATTCTAAAAAAATTGGAAATGTTAGCCATCACCTAGCATAGCTCCTCCTGCCCCAGCAGGTCCTGGTATGGGTGGCTCACTTCTGCTGGGCCAGAAGATTAGGCCTGGACCTGAGTGGAGGTGACTCCATGGTCTCTGTGGCTTGGGCACTGCTGGCAGGTTTCTAGCCCACAAACACCTGGCATGCTGCAAGGGTTTTTTTTGTCCAAATGCTCCAGGGTCCCACTTCTTCTTTTGTATGGCGCCAGATACCAACTTCAAAATCTATGACTCTGATATTATTGCTCAGTGTGCAGATTCCATCTGTTCCATCTGGGCAGCTTTTGATTAGGTCCTGTGCCCTTTGTTGGACACCATATTCACACAGGAGGCTGTCCAAGACATTCATTTTGTACAGTGTTGTTTTGAAGTGCCCATATCCAGATCTCAGTCTGTTCAAATAAACCCATGCTTCTCTGTCAAGGTCGTGCCCAAGGGAGGACTTGTTTGGTGTTGGTGTATAGATTTCAGACCAGGTTAGTCTGACCAATCATTTTGTTTCCACAACAGGGCCACATGATGCAGCCTGCCAGGCTCTCCACGGGCCAAGAAACCTGGCAGCAGGGAAGCAGTTAGGGTCTGTCTTCCAATGTCACTTCGTCAAATGCCCAAGAGTATAAGGAGTAGATATGTGTGTGTACAAGTTGTGCATCCTGTTATGAGTCTCTGTGAACTGTTAAGTACAGTGTTGAGCTTTTTAGTGTGACAACTCCTGGACTATATAGAAGGACAATATTTTGTTGAGGCATATACCACTACAAGTGCGATGATTCTGAGCACTTTGAAGTTGGTACTCCATGTCGTGCTGGCTAAACATCTTAAGACAGCTACTTGTACTTTACTGCTAACTTTTTGAATGTGATATTTATAGGTCAGGGAACAGTCTAATATGACTCATTGGTAGCTTGGGGTAGGCTCACGGGGAAGGATGTGCCTACTTTGATATTCACTGTGCTCTTGGCTCAATGATTGTCCAGTTGGAAGTGTGATGATACTGATTTATTGATGCTCCCACTAGCTCCATGCCTTTCAACACTCCCCCTACCCCCCCAACCTCTATTCCACTGTCCTGGAATGAAGTTGAGATGTCAGGGTCAGTGTTGTTGTGGGCTTATCAGTCTGTGTTACATTGAATGGGAACATAAATCTGGTTAATTGACAACTGGCTGCCATATCCCTCAAGAACATGTTGCCTTCCTGAGTGAGGTCTGTGCATTGGTGTGGAATCCAAACTAGCCCCCACATAGACACCAAATGGGACTGAGAGTTTCTTTGAATCCCATAGCCAAAGTGTAACCAAGAGTCACAACTGGGTTTTTTTGCTGGCATGCCTCTTTGGCAGAGCACTTACATATGAGCACTATTGCAGGTATGGCACAATGGGAATGGGAAAAAGGTCCCCCAAAATGCCCCCAACTCCCTCCCTCCCTGCTGTGGGTGCCAGGATGCCTGGAAACCCAAGAATTCAGGCTCTCCCACTTGGGTGATGGAACCCAGGCATCCAGGCACCCACATCTAGGAAATAAAACCAAGGCATCTGAGTTCCTACAACTGGGAGATGGAACACAGACAGCCAGGCTCCCAGGCTACTGCTCTGCTTCTGTACCAGGGTCCTGGAACCCTGGTTTGAGCAGGGAATTGGACTATCCCTGGAAGGAGCAAGGACCACACTGTGGCATGCCAGCAGATCTCCTACAACATTCCCTTTCCTCTATCCTTTCCTTAGAGATGTATCAGCACCTGTGAGAGTGACAGCAACAGCAAGTTCCCAAAATTGCAGGGGTGAGACAAGGCTGGACAAGTGGGGTACTTATGCTGCCACCCTCCCCCCACCCTGATTTATCCTTTCAGGAGTGTCATTTCAGCCCCACATCCCTGACCAGCCGGGTCCAGGCTCCCAATATTCCCCTGATTAAACTCATCCAAGCCCAGAGAGATGAGCTTCTTCAGGAAAAGAGGAAGGGAGGGAGTTGGGGTGCTTTGCTAGGGGGACTTTTTACTGTTTCTACTGTGCCATAACTGCAGTAGTGCTCATATGTAGGTGCTCTGCCAAAGAGGCATGCCAGCAAATATCCCCAGTTGTGACTGTGGGTTACACCTTGGCTGTGAGACTCAAAAAAATCTTTCGGTCCCATTTGGTGTCTGTTTGGGGGCTAGTTTGGGTTACATGGTTCCACACCAATGCACAGACCTCTCACAGAAAGGCTACCTGTCCCTGAAGGATATGGCAGCCAGTGGTCAATTGTTTCCCAGGTGGGAGACAGAGCCCAAATGTATGGTTTTGGAGTGACCTGAAAAGGATTTTCACCAAAAATCCCAGTGAAAACACAGACCCTTATTTAGCATCTTGGCTCTCCCCACTGGGAGATGGAACCCAGGTATTTCACAGTGTGGTCAATGCCAAGTTGTGAGAAGCTGTATGGCTTCTCGCCTCAGGTTGGGGAAAGGGTCTAGATAGAGGACTCACCATGGCTCCCTCAGTGTCTCCCTTGTCTGCAGACTCCCCATTTGTATGCAAGAGGCCCAGTTATGGAGGCCAAGAAGCTGGATCCAAGATGGTTGCCCAGACACCTGTGGCTGACATGAGAAATGTGCATAGATGGCGCAGGCAAAATAAGGAACAAATGTGACTCAATGTGAGGGTGGGAATGGATAGGCTGATGATTGCTTACACCCGTGCTGCCAAAGTACCTGAATGAGCTGCCTAGGTCCAGGAACATGCTGTGAAGGTCCAAGAATGGGCTATCCAGATGGCAGCCCACTGTCTGAGGGAGGCCACCCATGCCATTACAGAACAGAGAGAGTTTCATTGCCAGGATAAGCAGTTTATGCACAGTGTCAAAAATGGCATGGGGTTCAGCTACAACAACCTTCAGTGGCATCAGTGCTGACTCCCTTTGGGGCCAGAGTACTGGGAAAGGCTGATGCCCATGGCATGGTGAATTCTACTCTGGGGATTTTTTTCTCTGGGGCAACATGACCAGGATTTTTCCTATGTGGCAGGGGCTAGGTGATGGCTGAGGGTGTATGCTCCACACTGTGCGTTGAGTGGGCATTGAGTTCTGAAGTAGACAATGTTCCCTAGCTTTTCTTTAATAAACTAAATTTTGACTGCTTCAACATTTGATTAAAATGAGGCAAATCTCTTCTTCAGGCTGCATTACCCTGCACCCTGGTGTGTACCCCCGGTGGGGGTTACAGAGGGAGAGGACAAGGGTAATGGTGCCCAGCCAGCCTGGGTTGTGGTCAGCGCTACCCGGGACATGGGCCACAGGAGCCCGGGGCTGCAGACCCATAGCCCAGTGCCAGGGTAGGGGCACTTGAAGTCCTCCATTCCTACTCATCCAGGTAGGGCTCCTGGCACATGTAAGTGAGGAAGCAGTCAGCCAGGGCTTTGCAGATCCAGAAAGCCTGATGCTATGTAGGTCCAGGGCCATCAACATTGGTGGGAGCTCTGCCTCTCCTCCCATCCCTGCACCACATGTACTCAGTCTCCAGTTGAAGTGCTCCTTCCATAAGTCCAGCTGCCCTCCATAGGGCTTCATGATCCAGGGCAGGAGGGGGCAGGCTGGGCCTCTGATGAGAATTTGGGGGGCAATGACACCACTGCTGATGAAATCTGGGACCCACTCTCCAGCAGCCAGGAGAATGCAGAGTTGAACAGAATGAGGGCATCATCCTCATCCGTTGCTTAAAAGTTGGTGGCCCAGTCATGTCCTAGATGTCTGTGTTCTGTGTGTGTGTGTGCATGTGTGCACCCACTGTACACAAATGCAGGCACACACATACACAACCCTAGTATCTGAGGCACACAGCCACACTTCGTGGGTGCAGGGTGGTCATGTGCAGGACAGCCTACTAGTGGCTTGTGACTATGAGGGTTTATGCAATGGCAAGCTGCTGCCACATCAGGTACAGGTAGCTGGCCCTGAGGTCCCACAGCTTCCATCCAGACTCACACAGGGGGACCAGCAGGATCTGCCACAGCTCCTGAGTTCCCCTGTTTGCTTGAGCATGCAGGCTGAGAAACAAAGGTATGTGCAAGTCAGGATGACAGGGCGTTGTGGGCATGGTGGCCTGCGTGCAGTAGCTAATCATGAGTAGCTTGGCCTTGGCTGTTTGACTACATTCAGGAGTCTTCAGCAGCCTGGGGAGCCCAGAGGCATACAAGAGCACCTGCTACCTGCTAGGCTTGGTCTGTACAGGCTAGCTCTGATCCTCACCCTACCAAAGGGCTAATGCGTGTTCTGTTTGTTCCCAACCTAACCTTGGATGCTTAGAGAAAAGCTCAAAAGTTTGAGTTCTTCCGTTTCAGGCTTCTTGAACTCCTGTACTTAGCTCTAAAGTACAAAAACATCTCAAATGAGTGCAGTTAATAAGGCATAAGTGGTTACAGTTAAAAAGACATTAACTTTGTCCTCAGAAGTACCAATTTTTACCTGCCTATATACTCTTTGCTGTCTTAAAATGCCACTAAACAACTTCCCTTCTTTCACCCTGCAGCCTCTAATTTTGGATTTGTGTTCATCTTATGGAAATACAAAGAGGCTTAAAAAAATCAGTTCTAAGGTTTTTTTTTCACAGGAAATACTTTGAAGAGAAATTTTCATCCTAATTCAGCCTGAATTACCCAAATAATCAATGCTGAGCTTTTCAGATTAAGAACCACAAGCCAGTGTTTTAGGTAGATACTTTATAGCTACCTTTGACTGCTTCTTTGTTGTGATATAACATATTAGCAACATTATGAAAATAAACATCCTGACAATTGGGACACAGCTCAAGTCCCAAGGTAAGAATGTGACTGTGGAATTTCGAAGTCAGCCCTGCACAAAGGACCAACATAAGTCCCATGAATCACTTATGTTACCAGATGATTTGTATGGTAACCAAATAGTACATCATTATACAACGTGCTAATATCCTTCAGTTCCTACCAATGCTGAACCCCCTATCATCATTGTTGTATAAAGCAACCTCCACACCATTAGTGATATTCCTTAAAAACTCATGGAATGTTAGTTAAGTCTCAGAAACTGGAGAGGGAAAAATAAAGGAACACACAACAGGACCCAGGGAGTTGTAGACCAGGATGCCTAATTTCAGTATTAAGAAAATATACTAGAACCAATTATTAGGCAAATGATTTATGTACACCCACAGGCTAATCATGTAAAAAACAAAGAAAGAAACCACCCCCCACAAACCCAGCCAACCTGAATTTGTCAAGAACAAATTCTGTCAAATCAATTCAATTTTGCTAAATTAACTGGTCTTACAAAATCAGTAGATGTGATAACTCAGATTTAGTAAGGATTATGACACTGTACCATCTCATATTTTCAAAAGCAATTAAGGGAATTATTTTTAGATTTTAATATTTAAGGTGGGTACATAACTTGTTGAATAATCTAACTTCAAAGAGTAATCAGTAGTTTGCTGTCAGACTGAGAAGTGAGATCTTGCCTGGGTTTGTTGTGAGTTCAGGAGTATTCAAATATTTTCATTAGTGCCTTGGATGATGAGATAGGGAGTATTCTCATAAAACTGCAGATGACACCAAGCTGGGAGGAGATGCAGGAACTCTGGAGGGCAAGGTTGAAATTCAAAATGAGTTTGATAAATTGGAGCATTGGACTGAAATCAATAACATGAAATTCAATAAAGACAAGTACAAAGTGCTACACTGAAGAAAGAGGAACCAAATTTACAAGTACAAAATATACAAAAAACTAGCTAGGCAGCTGTAGCTGTTTGTAAACTGAGGCTAAGTGCAGACATTTGAGGTTATTAGGTGGAGATTAGATTGGGTTCAAAATGGCAACCCGATCTAACTTAATTTGGCCCAGGTACAGACCTTACATTCAGACTCGATCTTAGTGATTAGAAATCAATCTAAATCCATAAAAGTACATAAGTTTCACACACACATACTGGTCTAAAAATTGCGGAACCCAGTCTAAGATAAACCTGGATTGATGTAGTATCAGACTTACTCAATCTAAGTTAGACCAGAGCATGGAGTCTGCAGAGCCCCAGCTGCTGGGCCTAGCTCCAGGACTGTACTTTTTACAGCCCCCCACCAAGCACTAAACTGTTTTTAGCCTCCTAGCTCATCTCCCCCCTTGGTGGACCAGCCAGGCCAGCCCAACCCCCACCTCTGTGGACCTTGCAAGTCCCCCTGATCCTGCCAGACCCTCCTAGACTCCAGCAGCCCCCCACACTCCATGCAAACCCTGCCTGTCCCACCATAGATCCTGCAGATTGAGTCTGCTCTCCCTCTCCGAGCACCATCTGTGGATTGTGCTTGCCCCCCGTAACCCACGAACTATGCCTGCCCTGTCCCATGGGTTGTGTCTGCCCACCCATCCCTCCACAGATCCCTAGTCACCCTCAGCCTGCTTGCTCCCTCTTCCTCCCAAGCCTCCTATCCTGATTTACCTTAGATGAGGTGGCCATTTTAAACCTGATCTAACCTCCCTGTAATGTCCCCAGATGTCTGCACTTAATTTAAATTTGAGTCAACAAGATGATGTTATTCCAAAATGAAATTCTGAAGTCAATTAACAGGTTTGATCTATGTAAGATATGGAAAGTAATTAGTGTATTCTACCTGGCCCCAATGAAGTTACATCTAGAATATTATGTCTAGTTTAAGGCACCAGAATCTCCAAAAGATGTTGACAAGATGAAGAGAATATAGAAGAGAGAGAGAAAAAAATGACAGGATCAGAAAGGCTTCTTCAACCTGAGTAAAAGTTAGAAAAGAGAAGACAGGGCAGGAGGAATTGGGCTAGAGAGATGGACACTATATTAATTTTGCATATATGTAAAAGGATGTTAAAAGAGGATGATGGTTCATTGCTTTTCATTTTCACTGAAGTTAGGACAAGTACTAACTGGCTTAATTTGTAGCAAAGAAGATTTAGCTTGAATGTTAAAGGGAAAAAAATCTAAATGTAACAAGCTACCTTGGGATCAATGGAGATTTTTGAGAACAGATTAGATAAACATCTGTCAGACTTGATCCTTTTGCAAAGCTGGGGAATGGATTAGATTGTCTCTTGAGGTTTCTTCCAGTCCCACATTTCTATGATATTTGAAAGAGGCTCATTCTGTTTTCCGTAAAGTCATCAAGAATTTAGCCATTAGCTTCAATGGGAAACCAATACCAAATGTAACTCATATTCTCACTTACTTCCAATAAATTAACATTATTATCTTCATTTTACAGATGAGGATAACTTATTTAATAAATGCCAGAGAAAGCTTATTGGTAAACACCTGAGCTGGAAGTAGAACTCAAGAGTTGTTGCATCTCAATCCAGTGTTCCTATTACCTAACCCTGTGCAGCCATAGGCTATTAGCCCCCCACAAACAAAGGGGAACAGATATAGCTGCAGGGTAGCCCGGCCACAGGCTGCTGCAGTAGCAGGGAGGGGCATGCAAACTCAGATAGCTTGTGCGGCCAGGATCGTAGCCCTGGTGTGTGGCTGCCCAGCATGGCAGATAAGTTTTAATTTACTTTGTGACTGGGCTAGGGGGTGCAGATTGAGACCCCCACAGTGCAGGAGGGAGTGCAGCATGGGTGAATCATTAATCCCTGCCCCTGCCCCACTCCCTCCTGCAGTATGGGGATTGTCCCATGACCCAGTAGAGCTGAGGCCCATTCACCGTGAATGGGGCCCCAGCTGGGCTGGGTCATGCGACAGTCAGAGCCCGGTGGTTCATCCAAGGGCATGGGGGGAGAGCTCCTGCCTGTGCCCTGCTCCCTCCCTCACCATGGGGTCCTTGATCTGCCCCCGCCCTCAGCCCTTTCCCTTCCCCCCACTCCTTCCCCCACAGATTTACCTGCTGGGTAGGTTGTATGCAGTCAAGCGTGCACATGCTCAGCCCCTCAAAATAATTTTTTCTCCCTTCACTTATGCTTTGCAGAGTAATGGTCACTTACAAGATACCTGTATAATATGCAGAACAACAGGACCTAGATCTGGATGAAGAAGAGACCCTTAGGAATTTCCACAATAAAATGGATAGAAATGTAAGTCTCATAAAAACCCAGTGAGACTGTGATTTCAACTCAAGCACTTTTGAAAGATTTCACTTGGCAGTAATAAACTTTAATGCATTTTTAAAAGAAAATGGGATAAAAAAGCCCATAAATGTTTGTGGGAGTACAAAATGTATTTCTGAGGGATACCATGCTTACAAAAAGTATACTTGTAATGGCAGCTGTCTTCTGTGCTTGGAAGCATGACTTTAAAACAATTCACTTTGCCAAAGATGGGTGTTAATCTGAAAATGATTTGCTTGCCACACAGCAATATGACTAAAACAACAAGATACCTCACCTGTTTCTTGTGTTTGGATGGGTGTGAAAATATGTTTCTTTTAGCACATTGGCAGGCTTACTGTAGCAATGTTTAGGTTCTGCTTGAGAACAAAGTTACTCTAGTTATTTCCCCACCTTCCTAAATCAGATTTCTCAAGAGAGCTTTTCCAGATGCAAAATCAACAAAAAAAAATCATAGTCTGTCTTTTTTACCCAGATAATTATGCATCACTGTATGTTGCTCAGCCATCTTTCCTTCATTTTAGTGCTCTAAATAACTGGGTTAAAATACCCCTTCCTCCTTGTGACTGCAAAGAATATGCTACCCTGTTTTCTTTCTGCTAAAGAGCTAATAATGAGAAAATATTATGTCTGTCTTTGGCAAGTAGAGGCCCCTGGAGAAATCTCCAGAGCTATTTTCACTAGCATCTCATTACAAGTTGGAACCTTTATCATTTTTTAACTTACTGTAAGAATTTGTGTGTGTGTTTGTGTGGTTTTTCCTTTGAAGTTCAAATTTTTTCTGAGATTTTTGTTTTTTAAGGCCAGCATCAAAGAAGGTCTCTACACTAGTGCCTCTGAGAGAAACAGACAATTGTCTTCTTCCAAGTATTAAAGATCATTTCACATCCAGCTTTCAAGTGCCTGCCACTTTGGGAAATGTTTACGTCCAAACTTCATACTCTTCACTAATAAATAAATTGGGGAAAAAATAATCTTTGTCAGCACACATTTAAAGTGTAAATGTTATTTGAGCTAATTGTACTCTGGAAAAAGATGAGATGTAAAATTAGTCCCAGGACCCATACTTGTTTCTGTTGGCATAGACATAGGTTCTTGAAGGAGGGAGGTCTCAAGGGAAGGAATGTCGCTGCATCTCTGCCAAAACAGGGCCCAAAATGAGCAGTAGTGGGGTATGGCTAAGACAGATGTCATGTAAGCCACTATCACTGTATGTACAGATATTTGCTGTTCCAAAAGAAACTCTCCTGGGAGTTATTTAACCTTGGTTGTTCCCAGCTTATTTTTCTCCTGGGTCAGCCATTTTTATTCTGGGAGAAAAAGCTGGAATATCTG
Organism: Crocodylus porosus; assembly: GCF_001723895.1. NCBI lineage: Eukaryota > Metazoa > Chordata > Crocodylia > Crocodylidae > Crocodylus > Crocodylus porosus. Next base: position 171,110,782 of record NW_017728886.1, on the reverse strand, counting down.
AACATCAATGACTTTCCCGGGACAAACTTAATGTCTGTATGATCTGTGTCTTTTCTGGAGCCAGGGACAGATTTAGGGGGTTGCAGTCCATACCCACCATTTGCTGCCAGTTCACTGGTGATAGCTCCAGTCTTGGCTGCCAGATTCATGTGCAGTGAACTCTTCACTATTACTGCGTCCCTCTTTTGCCATTCTGGATCTGCCACTGCCTGGTGCCTCCAGGAAAATTTAGCGTTTCCATAGTGTCTGACTGGAAATCTGTAATACAAGAGTGACCTCCAGCCTCAGGGACAGGGCAGATGTTTCATGGTATAATTCCTACTTGTTAATAGATTTCAAACAAGCACATAACAATGCTTGAACTGTACAGTTACATTGGTCTTTATACAAGGCCATATTGAACTATAAAACTGAGGAAATGACTGATTTTATATGAGTTCGAGCAAAAATAATGTACAAATATTTAAACTTTTCACCTTTTTGAAAACAAAATATTCTTTATCAATGAGCCCCATTTAACAGCATGTCACATGGTATGTGAATTAAAAAACTGACCCTGTATCTTGAACCATAATCAACAGTAATCCATCCTCACTCACATTTATGACAGAATTATTTAAAATCTTGAATATCAAACAAAACAATGTGAACACCTGGTAAAGGACTGTACACATCATATTTCTGGATAGTGTATTCAGGGATAGAATTCTCACTTCAGGAGCAAGGGGGTAAGTCTCAAACTTTGAATATAAGTTCCTGTTTTTAGCTGTACATGCTAAGAAAATAACTTATTTTCTTATAAACAACATTACATGTTCATCTAAAAATGTTACAAAGTGTTTATTTTTCAATTCTTCTGAAAAGGAAAATATCTGATAGGTACCTTTTATAGACTGACACCCTGATTACCTATTGCGAATTGTATGTTCTTGATCTTTTTTTCAGATCAAAAAAGAAGATAATATTAATAAGGATGAAAGCAGAATAAATTACTTCAAAAAATCTGCAGAGGTAAACAGTATCAAGTGTAAACTTTAAGTGACTGAATCTAAGCCTTCTGTTTGATTTTGTGTCAGAATATTTCCCTCCTTCTCCTTTTTCTCCATTATTAATGAGAAGGACTTAAAGCTGATTGCACCATCAGTGCATGTCAAGATGAATGTGGATGTTTGGTTCCCCAGAGACAAGTAATGGTGGCATGCCTTGCACTGCCACTACTTGTCCCTGGGGAATGCCCATGTCACGTGTACTTTTGCATGCAGCAGCTTACCTTGGGTGGGGTAGGGGAGTCTAGAGCCAGCACTGGGCTGGCTGCATCAGACTGGGGCCCTGGGGTCCTCCTGGGGCAGCAGCAGTGCTGATTCTGCTGCAAGGAGCCTGGCTGGCAGCCACAGTGTGGCTCGGCTCTGCTTTTGAGCAGTGTGTGCTACCTGTACATGTGATGTCCAGGGGTCAAAAAAGCCCATGAAAAAAAAGGTGGAGCAGCCCACGCAAGGGGCAGCATGCCCTTGCAGTGTGGAGGAGAACATCTAAATGTGCAATATGTAGTGCCACAGACATGTTTGTGTGGTGCCACATATTGCACAGCCGCGCTAATCTGGACACAGCCTCAGAATGTAAAATAATAATACTCATTTCCATTTTCATTTTAAAATGTTTTCTTTATTTAGAATCACTTCCATTTGTAGTTTTAGATGTTTCTGTTTTTTTCAGAGAGACTGTCGCTGAGTGAAGTCCTCTTTTCATGATGTTCTTTCATTTTTGCGTCAGGTGAAATTACTAACACGGACCAAAGAGGCACGTTTTGGTCAGAGAGACACTGTAGACTTGTTCTGGCAAGTATGCATTTTTCTGCTTTCTCTTTTTCTCTTTTTCTTGATGGACCACAAAAATTGATGACATAAAAGAAAACAGTAACTTGTCCAGTTTCAGACTCAATGTTATCTCCTAAGAAACTTTTCGTTTTTAGTTTCTTAGACTATGAAGGTTGAGTAGAATATCAAGAAGATTGATAAAATCTTCATTTACAAACCCATTCATTTGACTAGAAAAAAAAAATGCCAGCTTTGCTTAGGCCTAGTAAAATTATCTAAGTGTGCCACTAATAAATCTTTATTATTATTTTATTTAATTCCAGTTCTGTAGTGATCCTAGACTCAAAATTATTTTCACTAGTAGTATCTTCAATTATGTTATCTCTGGTGCACAAAATTCTGCTCATAGGGAAAAGACTAGCCATATCTGCATCTATCTTTCCTCAGTACTGACATTATTAGGCAAAACTATAGGTGACATAAGTTATTCTACTTCAAATACCATTTTTGGAGAAAACCGTGTAAGTGGTGATGCACAGTGAATTAAAGTAAATTAATCTGATAATATAAGTGAATTGAACAAGCTGTGAAATATAAATATTTTAATCACTTCTTGATCCAGAAGTACCTCATCTACAAAATGAGCAATTACATTCTACCTCATGGGAGTAGGCTCTAATTATGAAGCAGTGAGATGGTGCTAAACACAAAATGCATGTAAATATCAACATCAGGCCCTTTAATTGCACATTTGTAATATGATCAGGTATGCTTCTTTTCTTTTACAAATCCTTGTGTTTGGAGCAGGTGACTTACTTTTGTCATGGGCATTTAGCTAGATTACAATAAGAAACTGGGCAAGCTATTTAAAACAACCATGTGTGTTACTGTTGTTGTTATAATTATTGTACTGAAAGGTTAATCAGAAAGTTGTATACATACTTTAAGAAGAACTGATTTAGATAGATACCAGTTGTGCAGGCAGACAAGGAAGCAAAGTTCTAATAAAAAACCATGAATAATAGTGACTACAAGATGACTATAAAAGAGAATTTTGAAAAACTTGAGTTTTGGGTCTCCATTTAATGGTAGGAATTAAAACCAATCATTTTGTCAGCCTGTTTCTGGTAGGTGGGTGCTCTCAAGGCCAATTCACGGACTCATTTCTGCATTTGGTACACATAGAGCAGGAATAGGTAGACAAGGCCATTGTAACGGAGTCACGTAAGTGCCCTGTGACTGTGAGGGTGATTGGCAGAGCTGCCAATCACCCGGGCAGCTCAGGTGCCGGTTACCAGGGCGACCAGGTGGGTCAGGTGGCTAGAAGGGGGCAGGGCCGGGCCTTTATAAACAGCTTAGGCCGGAGCCTGCCTGGCAGTTCTCCTCTGGCTGCCGCAGGAGCGGGAGCTCTGCGGCTGAGCTGAGCAGCCAGAGTCAGTGGTTGCTGCCGTGTTGGGCTGACGCACTGCGATGAGGCGGGGAACCACGATACTCTAAAGTGAGGTAGGGTTACAAGCCCCAGACGGGCTTGGAGTTTATTATGAGCAGGAGGCTCTATTGTTTGGGTTGCAGCCATCGGGATTGAGTTTGTTACAGTTAATCCAGAGGACTGGGTGAGGCTGTAGGGGAGCGAGGAGGCCTCAGGGGAGCTCCCCAGCAGCCTGGGGGTTCCTGGTGCCCAGCTAGGGCACAGTGCCAGAGGGGCACTAGTGTTTGAGCCAGGGAGGGCAAGGCCCCAGAGCGGGCCAAGAGAGAGCGCGAGGTGCGTGGTGTTGGCCCCAGAGAGGGCAAGGCCCCAGAGCGGGGCAGAGAGAGAGAGAGCAGGCGAGGGACGCCAGCAAGGGCGCCGGTAGTAGGGTGGCGGTAGCGAGCCAGGCTCAGGGGGCGCCGGTAGTAGGGCGGCGGTAGCGAGCCAGGCCCAGGGGGCGCCAGCAATAGCTGGATGCCGGCGAGACAGGCCCAGGGTGCAGGGAGTGGGCTGGAGGATAGGAGCCCAGCCCAAGGGGGCGCCAGGCGGGCGAGGAGCCCAGGGTGCCCGAGAGAGAGAGAGAGGGCACCAGAGGGGCGAGGGACTGTACAACATCCCACGGAACAGCTGCGAGGCTTGGGGCGTGCTGAAGGGGAGGTTGGAGGCACGCATAGCCCTTAAGGCGGGGCGCATAGAGATGCCCCATTTCGGAGTAGGGGCAGGAACATCGGTACCGTTAACTAGGGGAACAGAGGCAGCCTCCCATACAACTTATTTGTCATCAAAGTCGTGGCGGGCGAGGATTCAAGGGTGCCCAGTCCACCCTAACGTGGTGGTAGGGGGTGCTAGGGAGTTCACGGCCGCTCCTAGGCCCCACTCCCTCACAGCCATGTTTATCAGCAGTACTCTCAATAGAAACTGCACCATGACTACAAGAAAGAATTTTCAAAACTATCCTGAATTTTGTGCCTGTAGGAGGCAGTAGGTATTAAGTCCAGTCTTTTTGTCACTGAAGTCAATGGAAAAATATCTAATAGAACTGGATTGTGGCAGAGACCTCTGAGGGCACAGATAAAGTAATTTAGATGTCTTATTTTTAGGTTTGAGGATGTTAACATTTTTTTGGAACGCAAACTAGGCAAGGCATTTGAGGCCAAATCTACATCACGTTTAAATATGTAGCACTCTATTGAAGCCAACTTTTGCACTTGTAGTGGATACCTGTATTGGTTATTACAGGGGTGAGGTCCCTCCCACCCTAACCACTACTGTGAACACACTGAGCAGAATTCTTAATTCTCAGATTAATTGAGTCTGCTGAACGTCCTAATTAGCACACTCCAGCAGCCTCCGTGTTACATATATTCAGCACTCTCACATTTCAAAATGCTGGCAGTGGAGCTTTAACTAAATCTCATCAAACAAGCTTTAGTTAAAGGGCCCCCACCACCATTTTGAAGCATGGGACCCTGAATACATGTGATGCTGCAGGCACTTTAATTGGAGCTGGTCTTAGAGCTGCTTTAATTAAAGCATCCCCTCCACCCCAGAGCATATGTTTAGATGCCATAGATGTCAAAACATCTGAGTATATTCAGTAGGGTGCACACTAGCTTGTCAAGTAGATAGCTACATATGCACACCACTGTATGTGCATAAGTCATGAAACTGTAGCTGGACATAACATCCATGAGCAAAGAGAGATGGTTGGCTGTATTAGTCTGAAGTCAGTCAGAAGGTAGCATAGATATGCACCTTTATAGACTAACTGAATAGTATATACAGAAAAAGAGCTTTGCTTGTATGCTGTTTACAGTACTCCCTTATCCCTTTTCCTTCCCTCTAGCTTTGCCACCTATTGTAGTCTAATAACTTGTTCCACTTTAGACTTTGCAATATGTTCTCCTTTCACAGAATCTGATGACGTGAACTTGGGTTCATGAAGGCTTGTGCTCTCTCTCTCTCTCTGAATATATATTATTTAATTGGTCTATAAAACCTCCAAAAATCATCACCAGTAGGAGTTAGAAAAAAGATGAGAACCATCCCACATTTTAGCTCTAATAGCTAAATGGTTAGGGTATTTGTCTAGGAAGCAACGTCCAGAGGAGCTTGAACTTGAGTCTCTGACATCCCACCGCACCATGAGGTAGGTAGTATTCTCTGTTTAGCAATCCTTGTTGAAGCAGGCCTATTGAATAGCCAAGAGAAGGAAATACTAGGGTCAGGAGGAAAAGAAGAAGCTAGAGGGTACATTTCTCATTGAGATGGGTGCCCTCTGTAGTTAGAGATGATATCATAATATATATACATAACGGAACGAGAAGTTGCAATTGACAGCAATACATCTAATATTGAAGTGTTTGACTTCACAAAGTTAATATTACTTTATTACATTTTAATGTAATTTACATTTTGAAAGGAAAAATGATAAAATTCAATTTTTGTGTGTTGCTATAATAGTCTCTCAGAAGGGAACATCATTATGGGTGTTATCATATAAGCTGCTGTATGTTCTTAAATTAGTATCACAATCAGGCTCTCTGGATGTGTTACAAATGTTTTAGTTACGTCTTTTGAAATCAGGCAGTCTGACTCTGTAATGTGATAAGTGACTACAGTATTGATTATGTCTGCTGGAAGTGTGACCTGAGCTCCTGTCCAGGAGGCCAGTACATGGCCCAGGCACCACATAAATCCTGTCTAAATCCTCTTTTGTTGGATTAAGTTATATTTAAATGGCACATATGGCCTGTGTTTTAAAACAAAGCATACTTTTGAAAAATGAAATTGAGCCTACAGTTGTTTACTGGAGTAATAAAACAGAATGCAATAAGAGGAACTGATTTGTTAAAAGAAATGAGACGCTATGAGGAATTTCATTCTGTTTTCAGTCTTTCTACAGAAATGAAAATTAAACATAAAAAATCAGTGTTGCCAAATCTCATCTGAGATAATAATTACCACAAATATATCTTTCATGTAAATCTAAATGTCCATAATGCACTCTTCTTGATAGTGATATGAGGAAGAGTGGCATTATTTTTATCAATGGACACAGAAGAATTCTTACAATTACACCCCATGTTCTTTGCTTAATTTACTACTACTTCTAGAGAAAACCAATTGTTTCCTGAGACATTTATTTCCAAGATACTGACTTCAATTTTACTGTAGTGAAATCCTAAGAGGAATCACCTTCATTTTCTTATTCCAATTCCAATATATTCTACTGCAGAAATATTGCCTTTGAGAAACACATGCTTCTTTTCAGATGCAGATGAGTGACAAATGGCATTCAGTAAGCTGATCTTTGAATTGTTGAGATTTCTGTGTAGCTTGCACCAGTTTAAAACACTATTATGTGGCAGTATTAGTTTTCAAGGTTATGACATCATGACAACCAGTGGAATACACATCAGGAGGATGTCAAAATACCCTTACTGCACTAGACTATCTTATCCCGGAAAGGAATAAGAGAAACTTAGAAATACTGTATGTTAGCTGGACCTTGAATATAGGTGCTCAGGAATATGTGGTGCTGTCCTTGGGTGACAAATAAAACAGAGAAGGATGGACAATGAGAAGAACCATACCTTTATTAATTTTGTGCAGTCTTAAACCCAGTATATAGAATTTTCTTCTGATATAAAACACACCTGCAGATTGGATTCTAAGCATAATTCCCTCCCTAGTGCTAACTGATTGTAAAGAAGAATGGATGTGTATTACCCTCCCTTTTTAAGAGAGATATACCAGGTTTAAGCACAGGAGGCACAGCTTTTAAGCAGCCATAAATTAACACTTCTTTATTAACTTCAGTGATGGTATGTACAGTTCCAACCAGCTGAAAACATGGCTTCTTCAGGTTCATGACTTAGGACATGAGATGTACAGTAGGGTTATGCAAAACAGCACCATTCTGCTTCTACTTCTATTTTGATGTTTTGCTGGAACAGTGTTTTGTTTTGAGTTTAGTTTCATTTTGAAAGCATTGTTCCATTGGGCTGCAAGTGCCCAGCAGCTTGCAGCCCAGTGGGGGCAGGTGGCATGCAGCACTGGGGCTGTGCTTCACCTCCCTCAACAGGGCTCATTGCCCAGTGGCTTTCAGCCCTATGGAACTGAGCTCAGTGGCGGGGGGCAGAGTGGAGCACAGACTCTGCCACCTCCTGCCACCGGGCTAAGCTCCATGGGGCTGGTGAAGCTGATCAGAGTGCAGCCTGGTGGTGGGAAGTGGGCAGAGCCAGTGTTGTGCTCTGATCTCCACCAGCCCCACGGAGCACAGAGGCAGGGAGAGCCAGGGCTGTGCTCCCTCCTGGCTGTACTTAAAGTGCAGCCTTGGCTCTCCCCTGCTTCCCACCATGTGGCTGCTGCTTTGAAACTTGAAACATTTTGAAACTTCTGAAATATTTCAACTGGCCTTATTTTATTTTGAGGCTGTTTTGAAGCCCTTCATTTCATTTTGATTTTGTTGTTTCAAGCTCAAAACAAGTCAAAACAGCATCAAAATGAAACAGCCGGAAAAGCTTTGCACAGTCCTAACGTGCAGCTCTCTGCTGTAACTAGTGCTATGAGTTACAACAACCCCCCTGACCCACCTGATGTTCACCGTTGGTTCAGAGAAGTGGGGGATCAAGCTCCATTTTGAAGCAGATCCAGGAGGACCTGCCTGTCCGCAACTTCTCTCCCTTAGTTTCGCCTCCTTTTCTCCCAGCTCTGGTGCTGTCTAAAGGATGGGAGCGGGAAAAGGGAGGGTGAGGGAGCTGTAGACTGAGGTTTGCCCAGCCTGCACTGGAGGGGGAGCAGGTGGATTGCATCCTCTACCTCTCCCCCTCCCAGCCTGCAGACAGGGGTTGCATCAGCCCAGACCTGCTTGCACACAGAGACTGACAGATGTTAATGAAGGTGTTCCACTTTGAAGCTCCTTCATCTGAATCCTCATATAGTGAGGGTTCATTTGTCATGGATTCAGGCACTTTTAAAGTGCTCTGCAGCCATGCACTTCTGCCAGGGAATGACTGTACAGCTTCTTTCAAGCAGCTGATCTCATGACAAAACATCACTTCTGTCAGTGCTTTTAACAACACAAACTAGTTTGGATCCCTCCCTTCCCCCAAAAGCCTGATCATTCTCTAATGTAATACATGTAATACATTCTCTAATGTAATAAAAATCTCAGACTCTGGTACATTTGTTGGCTTTGCTGCCTCTCGGCATCTTCTTGGCTGACTCCCTTGTTACCTCATATTTTGTGGCCCTTTAACTTAGGCGTTGGACCCTCCTGTGGAGTACCATCTCTAGCCCCTCCTTGTGAGTGTCCAGGGTCTCTGCTTGGCCTGGAGGGGTGATCCTGCAGTTCCCTCCCTACTGCATCCCCCTTGCTGCTTTCCCACTACCAGCTTTTATTCCTGCTGACTGGCGTTCTGGGATGACATCATGAGGGCACGCTGGCCCCAGCTGCAGAGAAAAGCAGCTGACAAAACATGCAGGTGCTCCACCCCTTTGAGGCTCATCTGGCCTGGCTATGTCCGGAAGGGGTGAGTTTGCCCTGTCTTCAGAGTTTTGTTTTTTTTTTTTTTTTCCATTGCCATGGCAGGTTATCTCCGCTGCAACCCACACCAGGGAAGGGGTCTCCTGCCCCTTTCTTATCATCCCCATGGGGCAATATACTATTTTAGTTTTTGTTAGGTTTTTAAAATAAAGGTTTGCATGAACATTATAACATAAGTGAGTCAATCCTAGTTTCAGGTTCTCAGACCAATTTATACTACAATAAACTGAACAAACATAAATAAGTCAAAAATCTTCTTTCTTTCTCCAGGTATTGAGAGGTATAATTTTCACTCTGGGGGAGAACCCCAGTACAGTAGCCTGCCTTCTCTTCCTCTTGTGCTTCATCCTGGTGTTCTTAAGCCTCTTTGTGGCTTCATCCTTATTCATGGGTTATCACTTCCTGCTGGCTCCCAGCCAGGTACACTATCAGCTGCTGGCTGCCTGCATCTGGGTTCCAAACCCTTGAGGGCTACCCACCTTTTTCCACAATAGTACATGCTCCAAACAAGAAGGTACTCTAATGTAGGTAATGGGAGTCTTTTCTCTCTAAGTTAAAGTGTTTAAAAAAGGTCATATTTGTTACTTTTTAGCTATCACAGAAAAAGGACGAGTCATTTTTCTAAATTATTTTTTTTTCCCTAAATGATCATACTCCATTATGTGACTGGAGGGATAAAGTTTAATAATTTTTTGTCTTATCTATTAGCTAAACAGCACATGATGAATGAGATGAACACTAATCCCAGAGGATAAGTGTTATTAAATCTCTTTCTTTTGCAGTTCATTGTAGTATATCATAGAATCATAAAATCATAGAAGTAGGGTCGGAAGGGACCTTGTAGATCTTCAAGTCTGACCCCCTGCCTGGGAAGGAGAAAAACTGGGATCAAATTACTCCAGCCAGGTAGGCATCAAGCCTCTTCTTAAAGACCCCCAGGGTAGAAGCCAGCACCACTTCCTTTGGAAGTTGGTTCCAGATCCTAGCTGCCCTAACTGTGAAGTAGTTCTTATGGATGTCTAGTCTAAACCTACTCTCCAACAACTTATGGCCATTATTCCTTGTTATGCCAGGGGGCACTAGGGGAAACAAGGTCTCTCCCAAACCCTTCTGGTCCCACCTAGTGAGTTTATAGACGGTGAAGGCTGAACAGGTTCATGTCCTGCAGTCTGTTATTGTAGGGTCTGCCCTGTTGTCCCCGGATTATGCGGGTGGCCCTCCTCTGGACCCTCTCAATGTTGTCCACATCCCTCCTGAATTGGGGCACACAGAACTGGACACAGTACTGCAGCTGTGGCCTGACCAGCATTGCATAGAGGGGGAGGATCACCTCCTTGGCCCTACTTGAGATGCACCTGTGGATGCATGACAAGGTTCAGTTAGCCCTGCCAACCGTGACCTTGCATTGTCGGCCCATGTTCATCTTGGAGTCAGTAATGACTCCAAGATCCCTTTCTGCCTCCGTGCTCTCAAGAAGGGAGTTTCCCATCTTATAAGTGTGCTGATGGTTACTACTGCCCAAGTGCAATACCCTGCATTTGTCACGATTGAAACGCATCCTGTTTTTGTTAGCCCACCCCTGTAACCTATCCAGGTCTTGCTGCAGTCTTTACCTCCCTACTAACATGCTCACCTCACCCCAAATTTTGGTATCATCAGCAAATTTAAACAGGTTGCTTTTCACCCTGTCGCCCAAATCGCGGATAAAGAAATTGAACAGCGCGGGCCCAAGGACGGAGCCCTGGGGGACTCCGCTGCCCACTTCCCCCCAGGTCAAATATGACCTGTCCATCACCACCCTCTGAGTACAACCCTTCAGCCAATCCACAATTCATCTGACTGTGTAGGCATCAATGCCTAGTTTTTTTAATAAGGGTGGGGTGGGAGACGGTGTCAAAGGCCTTGCTGAAGTCCAGAAAGACTATGTCCACGGCAACACCTGCATCCAATGCTTTTGTGACCTGATCATAAAA
>NW_017728886.1:171079095-171099965 GCF_001723895.1 Crocodylus porosus | reverse complement strand
CCTGATTTGGGAGACTGTCTGGACCCCTGTTTCTTACCTGGGCACTCCTTGCATTTGTCACCTGTCTTGCTCGGGTGGTGTCTCCTCATCTTCCTGTGGCCCCCTCCCCCGGCGAGGCTAATTTAAAGCTCGCTGTATGAGATCAGCCAACCTGGAAGAGAAGACATGCTTATCTTTAGGAAAGAGGTGAAGCCCATCCCACCCCAGCAAGTCCTCCGCCTGAAAGCATGGGTCATTATCTAGGAACCCAAGGCCTGCCTTGTGGCACCAACTGCATAAGTGCCGGTTGACCTCGCAAATGCAGGCCTCATGTTGATGTCTTCACCTACTCACCAGAAGAAGAGAGGAGAATACCACCTGTGCCCCCGTCTCCTTCAGCTTGTCCCCCAGAGCCTTGAAATCCTTCATAAAGCGGTCAGGGTTGCCCCTGGCCAAGTCATTCATTCCCACGTGGATAACAACCATGGGGTACTTGTCTGGAGATCGGATGTAGGCTGGGATCCTCTCCATGATGTCCTTAACCCTAGCCCCAGACATGAAGCAGACCTCTCGCGTCATGGGGTCAGGCCAGCAGATAGGACCTTCCAGTCCTTGTAGGATGGAGTTTCTGATGACAAGGTTCTGGTGTTTCTTGCTGCTGTTGTTCGCTCTTTGCCCATTCTTTGTCATGTGGGAAGTGGCATCGTCCTCACTGGAGGAGATTCCTCTGTCTTTCTCCGTGTCAGCTGCCAGGGCATCGAACCTGTTTCCCAGGTGAACCCAGAGAGCTTCCACCACTCTAGGCCCAGCAGCTCTGGATTTGGACACCTTCTGCCACTCCTGCATTGGATGCATCTCCTGTGGGGGCTGTACAGTGGGTGACCGGGCCTGCAGATAACAGAGAGAGGCATCAATTTCATCCTCTGCATCCCTGATCCCCCTCAGCCTGGAGCTCCCTCACCTGCTCCTCCAGGGCCCTAAGTTGTGTACAGGATGGACATGCAAGGGGACCACCAGGCCCCACCTCCCCCAGGACCCCACTGAGGCCCCCCACAGACGGGGGGCAAGGAGCCACTGACCCTGCCATGATCTCCGTCTGGGTGGAGGCCTCAGAAGAGCCCATGGCAGGTGGCAGCAGCAGGGCGGGACTCCTGGCAGCTGTGCTCCGAGTCTGCACCATGTCTGCAGAGCCGTGCCTACAGCTTATGCTCGCTGGAGGTGCCGCTCTTGGTAGCTACCTCACGCCCGCCTTACATGAACGCTGGCGCAAATACTGGTGCGCCCTTACAGAGTGCACTTGTTTGCGCTCACTGTTTGCACACGCTGCCCGCATGTGCCTCGGGAACGCGGCTCCCTGTCGGGCAAGCTAAGAAGGCTCTGAAGGGCTTCCCCTCTGGATCCACCTCAACTGCGCTATACCCTCTGCCCCACTTATCTTAGGGGGAATCAGCTGTTGCTGCCCCCGCCACTGTCTCCTCCGCAGCTGCTGCCTTCAGCGCCGAGGTAAGGGGGTACACGTGTGGCACATGTGCGCCCTGCTCCCTCTGCTCCTGCTCCCCAACTGCCAGGGGAATTTCAAACCACGGGCTTTTTAAATCCCGTGGTTTGAAATTCCCGCAGTTGATCTCTCAGCCTATCAGGCCTTCTGGCTAGGCTGGAAGTGCGTGCTGGTGGCTCCGCCCCCCACCAACCCTGCTGCTTGGATCCTGGGGTGGCAGGCAATATCACGCTAAGGGACTATCATTCATATGCTTCTCCATAGATTCTTCTCAGGCAAATCATGGACATCATTTTCCTGTTATACTCGGCCTTAGTGAGGTTGCAGCTGGAGTACTGCATCCAGGTTTGGGCTACAGAATTCACAAAGGATGTGGAGAAGCTTGAGAGAGTGCAGAGGAGAGCCACACACATTATCAGAGGTCAGGAAAACAGACCTTATGATGAGAGGCTGAGAGCCATGGGACTCTTCAGCCTGGAAAAGCACAGGCTCAGGGGTAATCTGGTGGCCACTTGTAAGTTTATCAAGGGTATTCACCAAGATCTAGGGGAACATCTGTTCACCAGAGCACTCCAAGGGATGACAAGATTGAACAGTCACAAACTCTGCTGCAACCGATTCAGGCTGGACATAAGGAAGAACTTCTTTACTGTCCAAGCCCCCAAGGTTTGGAATAGACTGCTGCTGGAGGTGAATTCAAGCACCAACTTTGAACACCTTCAAGACACATTTGGATTTTTATCTTAATGGGATCCTATTATCCCTGCTGACTTCCTGCCCCTGGGGCTGGGGGTTGGGCTTGATGAAACTTCAGGGTCCCTTCCAGCGCAAGTGTTTGTGGAATCTATGAAATATGCGTTTATTTGCTGAAGTGGGGAGCTATGAGTTAAATTTTCAGAAGAGATTTTTAAAAAGCAAATATATGCTTTATTTAAAATAAAATGTTCCAAGTGAGTATCACTTCTAATGGCCTCATTCAGAAATGCTTTCTTATTTCTACAGAAGAGGCAGTTATTATTTTAGTTCCTTTGTACACGTTGAATCGGAAGCCAGATCTGACCTCTGAGATCACAGTGAGTGTCCACTTGTAATCAGACATGTTATAGTGTCAGGGCTTTCTCATTCCCTGTTTCATATCTATAATTGGCTCTTATGTTCACAAATGGCAGATTACAAGGGACACTTCTGCTAGACAAACATAATTATAATTACTGGCAATTTTTTCAGAAACGATCACGTACCTCCACTTTTTTGGATATCACTCTCCACAGGAAGTAAAATCTATATACACACATACACAGAAGCTGTGTACACACGTTCAAATAATTTAGGAGACTTCTCCCAGGTTTGTTCTCCTGGTAGAAAAACTTATTTGAAGATGCCTGAACAGACATTGAAGGCTAAGTGCAGACATTTGGGGGAGTTAGTGGGAGGTAAGATCAGATTCAAAATGGCCACCTGATCCAGCTTAGTTTACCCATGTGTGGACCTTATACTCAGACTTGGTTTCAGTGATCAGTCTGAACCTGTAACTGTACAGATGTTGCAGTTTGTTTCTTGCCATGCCCTCAGACCTAATCTATGCAAAAGTGTTCTAAGAAGGTGCTGTGTCATGTCTCCTCCCATTTATGCCCTTTTTTGAGTTATTTTCTCTCTATAAACACTACATCTACATGGCCTGGTCAGTGATATAGGAAGTCATTTGAGTATGGTGCTGTAACTGATACCCAGGCTAACATGTACAGAGGGGACTCAACTACTGCCTGGCAATGCAGCATGCTGTCTAGACATGAAGAGTCTTGAATTCAGGAATGTTTTTATACCTTTTTTTTCAGAGCACAGGGTAGAAAGAAGCTCTTTGCACTTGTTCTTCCTTGTACACTCACTCAAGGGCCAGGTGTAATTTAAGTAAAGTAATATAAGTAGAATCCAACTAAATCCCTCTTTAACTCATGTATGACAGATTTTCTCCATTCAAGGGGAATCTTCTGACTATATTCTTTGCATTTGGTCTCTAGGTTTTGCAGCTTCCTATACTTCATTGGTGATTTGAGCACATACAACACTATGCTACATTATGAACTTGGTTAGCAATCCAGGAGGTTAGAGAGTAGGGCAGGAAAGCTAGCTGAATGTAAAATCCATTGACCACTACTGTTTCCAGAACCACATGGAAACACATAGATGCAAGATGCTCAAAAAAGCAGAGGAAATACAGGTATAAATTGTCAGTGTCCATGGCTACTGAAGGCATTATCATAGAATCATAAAAACTAAGGGTTGGGAGGGACCTCAGTAGAATTTCTAGTTCAATGCCCTGCTTAAAGCAGGACCATACAGCTATATCATCCCAGCCTGCACATTTAAGTTATCTTAACTATCTATTTGAAATAAGGCTAGAATGCATGCTGTAATATTTTAAGATCTGATGTAATATGGCCTGTAAAATCCTAAACATAAAAAATATTTCTCTTCATATTTCCCTTTATAATTGTTTTTAAATGGTCCAGTTTCTATTAGATGTCCAAGACTATTTCTGAGAATCTAATAACATCAATCCTCTGAGTAACTCGGAAAATTGGATATTGGCTTATCCATAGAACTCAGAAAGGATTTTTTTAGACCTGTCAAGTCATTCCATTTCTCTGTCCCCCTGCAATGAATGGATCAAGTAAGGTCTTGCCCCTCATTCAGATTCAATGGTCTTGGATTCACCAAATGGTTGACAAGTGCTCTCTGTATTCACAGAACCTAGAAGTCCAAGAACTAGCCAGGTCCAGGACTTTTTGGTTTACCTTTAGTCCAGCATAGTGACCTGTCAAATCACTCCACTGCTGTGATTTAACTCATAACTAAAAATGCACCCCTGTGACGTTCAAACATAGTTTTTTCTTGTGAGGAAACAATATAACTTTAAGGAAACTACTTTCTTACCAGGCACAGAAGGGTTACACTCTGATACTCCTTTGTTGAAAGACACCTGTGTTTAACCCTGTTTCTCTTTTTGTAGTATACAGTAGGGCAGTATATAGTCCATAACAAATAGGTATGCTAGAACAGAACATCTTTTTATATACCGAAGAAAGTTTCCTCAAGTGTGTTCTGCCTCAGATAACTAGAAGTATACAAAAGGGCCTTTTAAAAATCAGTGTAAGTTCTCTAGTAAAGATCACAGAGTCAAATAAAAGAAGTAGAAATACAATTAGAAAACTAAGAGAAGCTGCTTTAAGTTTCAGACTTGAGAACATTCCCTAGAAAGCACTTAAATTGTTATGTTAGGGTCATCTTAAGTTCTTGTCTTCAACGTACATGTGTATATTTTTCAGGGCCACTAGGTGTCATCATCTCTATTTTTAACTTTCATAGAACAGATTCTTCCCAGGTTTTAGCACGTATTATTTCAAAGTTGACGACTTTATCTGCTTCATCAAGATTTCAGATTAAAGGGAAAAATATGATACTATGAAAAGGAAGAAAATAGGCTCTGAAAGCATGGTTACATTAAGGATAAAGGACTCTGTAAAAGCTAAGATTTGGAAACTTGCAGTTTAATCTTCTGTTTCATTAATTTTCAGCAGAGAATACCTTTTGATATACAATTGCTTTCAATATGACTTGTCAGCTATTACTTGCTATCAGCGCATGGTATATATTGTATCCACCCACTCTGTATCATTACTAGTTAGCCTTTTTGAAAAAAATAGAAATAGTTCTTTAAAATGGAGGCACCCAAAATTACTAATCACCTTTAAAAATCTCAGCCCATACTAGTACTTCTAGAAGCAGCTCCTGCAGTAAGAATGAAGTCTACCACAATATCTTGTTCGTCATGTCCGGCATAGCTGACAGAGTATTAAGGATGGCAACAACATGAGAGGATCAGCTAGTCAGCTATCAGCTCTTTGCTTGGAAACCTCATAATTCCTTGTGCTTTCTAGGGTAGCAAGTACTTGAAACATACTTTGGTTCCTTTCCCCAATACTGTGGGCTCCATTCTCTAAGAATGAGACTGTTAAAATAAATGTACTAATTATGTGATCTTAATTTTTTATTTTCAAAAGCTGATGCTGTCTAAACTCCCGGTGTGAAGAACTCAGAAGGTGACATTTCACTAATGACTGCTCCAAGAAATTGACAAAGATTGATAGAGTAGTTTTTAAAGATGTCCCCCTGAGAAGCATCTCATACAAAATGAAAATGACATTAAATCTTTGAAAAACGATCTAGGCGTTGTGGACAATAAATGCTTTAGATACAGTATTGTTCTAAAGGCAGTTTCCCAAATGCATTGTACATATACTTTTGTTTGCTAATGTCTTCTCATTGCTTTTTGCTATTTAAATATCATTTCTGGATCAGATACCGTTTACAGAAGACTGTAAGCCTCCAAGTGTGGCGTTTGTATGCTACAAAGTGTTATGTACTAATAAGGCCAGATTGTAGAGTAGCCAGACCCAAGGACACCCAAGGATTTCTCAGGAAAGGAGTATTCCAGGAAACATATAGTCTACCCAGGAGTTCCTCACCCTTCGGTTGAAGTGGGTACAACATTTCACCCCACACAGTACTTCATTCTCTAACCAGCAACCTTATGGCGAAGAAGCTCTTTTTTTTTCCCCCTTTGCACCCCTAATGAAGTTCCTAGGAAGTAGTGCCTGGGATTCACTTGGCATAAAGACAGCAGTTATATTGGCTCTTGTGCAGGAGGGAAAGAGAATGTTCTTTGGGGACTGTTTCATTACCTACTCCTCCTGCAGATGAGACACAAATATTAAAAATTGTAAACGACCCTAATTGTTACCTTTGTTTGCAGTCACTAGAAAAGACAATGACTGAATGGTCCAAGGGATTAACACATCCTCTGTCCCAGCACAAAGGTTCTTGTTACAAACTGAGTCAAGTTTGAGGATGAAAGTGATCTGAATGCATGCACATAAATGTGTTTATATGTGAAGGTGATTAATGTTGGGCCAATAATTCTCAATTTAGCATAGGAGGAAATTTTGCACTGTGCACCTTCATTGGCTTCCATACATACTCCTTAGCTTTGACACTGCACTTTTCTGTGTATAGAAATCAATTCTTCTCTGAATGCCACTTGACTCATGCTAGTCCTTTACACCATTTCAGCAGTAAACCTGTACACCTCTACACTTAATAATAAAAGTAATATTAAACAGGTTATAAGTGCTGAAGCCTGATGGAAGAGCTGATATTCAGCAGCACGAAAGAATTAAGTCTAACCACCCCATCATTACTTCAGAAGAAATTCAGTTCAAGGAAAATAATGAAAAAGGAGGCATTTTGTTCTCCCTGGACTCAGATAAAGCTTTCAGGCCTCTATTGGTCTAGTCCCTCTTTAAGAAATAGAAGTGGATGAGTGTAGTAGAAATGCCACCTTCACTGAATCCCCTGCATCTACTCTGTTCTTGAGAAATAATTAAAACCAGAAATGGGAAAGAGCAGCAGAGTGGGGAATTGCCATCTATCGTGCATGTAGCCATTAGATTAGTTGTACAGTTTTGTACAGTTCATAAAAATCTATTTCATTCACTTCACTTCATACAGTGGAGATGTGGGGGAAACAGAAAGAGAGACGTTAATCACTGCTGCTACCCATTTCTTAAATTGTCATCCAATCAGGTGTAATGTAGGCTGGAAAAAATGCAATATTCTTCTCTCATTGGGATATCAATGCATTAAGCTCTTCTTGATGAGAAGAATTTGCTGGGTCAATAAGACATTTTTCACCATTTTCCTGCTACTCCCTTGAGCCTCCAGTTTCCACCCCAGCTATTAATTGATTTAAATGACACAGGATATTACAAAAAGACTTTCCACCTCAACCCCCTTCTGTTAACTCCACAGCAGAGCTTTTCTAGGACTCAAAATGTGATCAGTGCCTTTATTCTGTTGCTCAAACTGAGGCTTGTTGCTTTATTCTTTTGGACAATGTCATACTGTACTCTGCTTTTCTAAAACTTTCCCCCCTACAAAGTGATTATTATAGCATTAGAACCTCTTTTAGGGGGCAATGAATAGTGCTGTAATTGAAGGCATTATGAGTCTTTTTTCTATAATAATTAGACACAGGTTTCTATTAATGTGAGGCTTCCTAGGATTTACCTTTATCCTATTACTTCATATCAATGTAGTGACTAACATCAATGTGACTATCTATCACTTATAAGTTCATCTTTTGTATCTCCTTGTCAGTTAGGCTTTATGATGAAATACCCAGAATCTCTGGTTCCTATGCTTCATTGATTTCACTTACCTGCCTTCTGGGCTTCCCTACCCTAAGCATGCTAAGTAATTTTTTGGTCCCACAGATAAACCCAGCTTTCAACCCAAACCACCTACAGTGATTGAAATATGCATTAGCACTAGTTTGTAGGAAACAAATTAAATACAAAAAGAGCCTTGATGCACATTAATGGTAAATGCATTTGCCTTCTCAAGTTTACAGCTTGTAACTGTCAAGGATTATATATGAGATGCTATGATACTAAATGCTGCTTCCTTTACCTCCTTTTTTAACTAGCAGTAAGAATGACACAAGGTAGAGTGGGTTGAGCACAAGAATGATATATGTATTTGGTACCTGGCCATTTCAAATAGGTTGTGGCAGAGTACACGGTGTGCCTGCCACTTTAAGAGGTTTGAGCAGGCTGTGGAGCAGCTGGGAGGTGCGAGGAGGCCTAATTGGGCAGTCACATGACCACAAAAAGGCACCCTGGGTATAAGACCAGGCCTCGAGGGACAGAGCTGGCGGTTGCTGCAGGAATGCTGCTGGGGTAACATTGCCCAGCTTGAGATCTGCTGTCCCAGAACATCCTGGAGTTGAGAGGCAGGAACTATGGGGATAGAGGAGGTTCCTGGTCCTGGGGCATGACCTGAAACTAAACCCTGCTGGGGTTTGAATGATGTGTTGGGGCTGCTGGTGGTGAACCAGTCTCTGGGAAATGCCACACCTGTGCCTCCCTAGTGAAAAGCAAACATGGGGCACCAGCAAGCCTCAGCCCCCATTGCCTTGCAGGTGACCCCATGGTGGGGACAGGCTAGGGGAGCACACCCCAACAGAAAAGCACGGGGCCGAGGCCCATAGAGTAGGGTCTGAGGCTCATGGGGTGGAAGACCCAGGTGCCCTAGTGAGGGGGCGGAGTATTGGCCCCAGTGATGGGGCAAAGTAGAGGCCTGGTAAGATGGAACAGCAGGCCCAGGATGGGTCCAGGATACTTGTGTGGCCCACAAGCTGCGGGAGTGGGTAATGGTATGTGGAGGGGTCTGAGAAGGTGGGCCTATATAGGAAATGAGTTAGCTGCTCAGGAGCCTAGCCAGAAAACCCTTGACTGGTCAATGCTGGGGCCAGGACCCAGGGTGTTCGAAGGACAAAAATGTCCACTGTGAGGGACAGCCACAGCCAGTTGCCTGGAGTCCTGACTGGCCTAGAGGTGAGGCGAGGGCCTGTGAGGCCAAAGGTCCCAGAGGTGGGCCACTGCTGAGAGGGAAAGGGGTCTAGGGAGTTTGCAGCCCCAAATGATGGCAGGGGTTAGGCCACCTGACTAGGAAGGATCCAGGTCGGGGTCTATAATGTCAGACTTATTGTCACAGGGCATTAAGGTGCCTGTGCCTTTAAGGGACGAAACTGCCCAGGGAGAGGGTCCTAGCAGTCAACCAGGAACCCCACAGGTGCAGGTTACTGTGGCAGCAGGCTAATGAGGAAATTAGCTTGTACCTGCAGCTGATCAGCTGACCAGAAGAGGCAGGGCCATGGGCACATATGAACCCCAGGGCTGGGACTAGAGAGTCAGTTCTCTGCCAGCAGCTAAGAAGGAAGGAATTCTCTTAGAGGAAGCTAAGTGAAGATGCTTGACTGCCTGTTCTGCTTCTGGTAGGTTAAGGGACTCCAGGAGCTCTCCAGATACCCTGGCCTTACAAGGCACGTAGTGCTGGGAGGAAGAGTAACTATTTTAAAGGGACAGAGCACTCTCTGAACTGCTTCTATTATGTTATAGCCCAGGGGCTCATATTTTGGTTACTGTTAATAAACTGGTGGATTGGGCTGAGGCTATTGGGGAAGGAGAAGGCCTCATTGGGGGCCCACTACAGTGTGGAGACCCCAGCACCAGTGTGGGCGCTGTGATGGGGTGAGCAGACCCGAACACCAGAAGGCACTGTGACAGGGGAGTGAGAAGATCCCAGCACCAGAGAGGGTATAGTTACTGAGGCCAGACTAATTTGAGACCTCAACACAAGTAAACAACAGTTACATAACCTCTGCAAGGCTTGAGGCGTGATAAAGGGTGGTTTTGGAGTAATGCATCTAGCCCATAAGGCTGGGTGGGGTATTGTAAGATCCCTCCTGAGTGTGGGGCCCAATAAAGGGGTGTAACACTGACAGTGTTAAGGGAGACTGTCAGGAATGTAACCGAACAGCAACTCGAGGGCAGCCTCCCAATCCACCATTCATAACGACAAGACGTGGCAGGCAGATTAGTAGGCACCCGTAAGGCAGAGCTTGCACGGTCATGGTGCCCTAGGGACATCACAGCCATCCCAAGGGTGGCTGTATTGTGACACTGGTATATTGTGAGGCCCAGTGTGGAGCCGGATTCATATAGTGATGCTATCTGTGAGGCATGGGACATGGTAAAGGGGATGTTGACGCTGTGCATTATGCCCTTGGCATTGAGCGGTAACTTTGCAGCCTCCTACCTTGACACATCTTTTCAGTTGCATCAAAGGCATGACAGGTGAGTCAGGTGGGTGGACTGCCGTAGGTAGGTGGGTGGGCCAAATTGGGACTGGCCTGGCTGCTCTGATGTGCGTTTTGGAGCAGACTCAATTAATCAAGTCTGCTGGAGCATTGTAATTACTGTGCTCCAGCAGACTCCAGTATCATGTGTATCAGCAATCTGTGCTGAAAAATGGTTTTGGGACTGCTTTAACTAAAGCTTGTTCAATGATGCTCCGAGAGCCCCCACCTCCTGAAGTATATGTATAAATGCCCGAAGTTACAAGGATCTGTACTGTTGGCCAGTATTATTGGACTTATTTCTGCGTTATGTTTTAAGAGCACTTGAAGCTAGTAGTCAGTGGTGGCTGCAAGTAGCTGACTTCAGGCCATTGACCCCAAATAAAAGTTGGAACAACAGGGTTCTCTCTAACTTCAGTTGTGGGCATTCCCTCTTTCTCTTTTTTTTTTTTTTTTTGCCAGAGAGAAGCAGTTTTAGATTAAAGCTAAGGATTCAGAAAAGGCAAGATAATGTTTGGAGTATGTATTGAAATTTTAGAATAAAAGTTATAAACAGGGGGTACAATTAAATATGCCTAAACCAAGCATTACAACTCCAGGAAATTCAATGTAATTTAAATCCATTAAAATAAGGAAATGCATAGTTAAGGAACATAAAGAAACACCTTGTGTTTTTCCCTGTATATATCATAAAATAATTATATAATTATGACTCAGTCATTTTTCAGAGTTTGTACTCCTACCAAAGGTTAGATGAAAGAAAATTTTAAAGACACAATACAAGGTTGGGGACAGGAGGATAGTTCACTTTTCCCCCTTTGAGTGTCACTAAAGGGTAAAGCTAAGGCTGAATATTTATAGTGTTCAAGATATAAGTGTTAGGAATTTGGGGAGAATACCCCATGCTTTCCATTCACAAAAGTTAACTCTTTGTTCTATATCGAAAATAGAGCACAACCTCAGTTATGGAGCTGTAACCAGCACTTCCATAATTGAAAAGACCAGCAGGACCTAATTGTAAATTTTAGTGTGAGACAAAATAGGCAATCCAAACCTTTCAGCCTGCTGGGAATAATTTGCTTAAATTAATTTGGCTTTTTAATAATGTACTTTAGTCTCACCATCTTCAGTTTCCTCTTTCCTGTGACTAGAGGCTTACTCTTCCTGTTCTTTTATTTGTCTTTCGGCATTGCCTTTCCATCTTTCTCCATGACTCTGGGCTTGTTTTGTTATTTTTTGTTTTGTCTTCCTGTTTTTTCTTGATTTTTATCCTTTGTGACTTTCTTTCCAGGGTTTTTCTCAGGAGCTGATTCAGAATTTCATGATCAGAACAACCAGACAGATCTTCTTTACCATTGGCTTCATCATAAAAAACGTAGCTGTTAAGCTCTTTTAACAGACTTAGAGATCACAGGTGATATAAAGCTTATGTCTATGACAAAGAAGCCTATTTTTTTCCCAACTTTAGCATCAGCAGTGAAACCAGTCTACAAACACTCCAACACTTTTGCTTTTTTAAACCAAAGTGGGACTAAAATCTTTTCTGGAAACAGTACTGCTAAAACCAGGTGTTCAAATATTTTGATCATGTCACTACCTCAAGGGTTCATACAAGCATTATATTTAAATCACCCTAAACCAAGCTTAGGGTGATCTAAACAGCTAGGTGTATAAGTATTCCCAGGCTTTAGATCACCCTAAAATGGCATGCCCATTCTAAAGTTAGGCCTCATCATCCCTGGGGCTGGATGTCATCTGTGAATCCTTCAGTCCACCCCTTCCCTTCCCTCTCCTCTGCTCCTACCCCCAATTCCACCAGATCCTGTCGATTTACTTGTATTTGGCTGCCTGTGTAAATGCTTATACACAGCAAGCCTGACTCGGGTTTAGTCAGCTTAAACTAAACCACCTAAATCTGAGCTGGAAACATTTCCAGATGTTTGCTTACACTCCAAAAGATCATGAAAGAAATTTAAAACTCATTAGGGATTATTTCAGAGATGTAACTATCAGGGTTTGTGCCCTGGACAAACCCTGCCGGGGGTGAAGAAAGGAAGGGGGAGATTTTGTGAGACAGGCTAATCTGTAGCCAGGCAATGAGTTTTATTTCATCTGCCACATGTTCCATGATCTTTGAGATTGTCATGACTTTCAAATTTCCTTTTGTAACCCCTATTCAATAAATTACTCATTACTAGAAAGTAGTGACACAGCTTCATTCAAAAACAAGCTGAAGTCCATGTTTACTATAGGGTAGGAGTGATGTGGGCATGGTAGTCCAGAGGATATAAGAGAAGCAAGGTTTTATGGGTTGGTTTGGTTTTTTTGGTAAAATTGTGCGACATATTCCCGGGCCCATCCTCCACCACTACTGACTTTCTAACAACTCCTAATTTGCACCAAGTGGAACTTGAGGTTGCTAAAAGAGCAAACGCGAATCCGATCAACACATTTCCTCTGTCACCCCTATAGACACACCACACAATAAAAGCATTATAATCCATGAATCCTACCTGTCACAGAATGTGATGCATCTCATCCAATGCACTAACTGTCCTCATGGAAACTATGTGAATGAAATGGAATAATCACCATGTTCCACAATGAATTATTACAGAAAAATAAGAGGACAGAAACACCCAGTCACCATGAGAACACTTTTCACAGAACAGCCATTCCAACAGCATCCTGGGTTGGATTAGCAGGAGTGTCACTTGCAAATCAAGGGAAGTGAGTCTTCCATTCTGGTCAGCACTGGGGAGGTTTTATTTTGAGTATTGTGTCCAGTTTTGGGCCTCACACTTCAAGAAGGATGTGGACAGTTTGGAAAAGAGTCCAGTGCAGAATGACAAAAAATGATTTGGGGCCTGGGAGGCAAGACATATGAAGAAAGGCTGAAAGAACTAGAGAAGATGAAGGGGGATTTGATAAGAGTTTATGCCCATAGGGGACAGAACTAGGAATGAAGTCCTTAAGCTGCAGCAGGGGAAATTTAGGTCAGAGATGAAGAGGAACTTTCATACTCTGAGGGTTATCAATCAACTGCACTTTGTTTGTTTTGAAGTTATTTCTGATAATGTCTCTTTGCTTCTAGTTTTCAGCCTGCACCCATATACAGCCTGCACCCACACTTTTAAGTGAGTGCTTATATTTTCTTATGGAGAGAAGTCACCATCTTTTCTGGTAGTTACCTTAGGATGTATCTGCTTCTTTCTGATACTTGGGGAATGACATTTTGTGGCCTAAAAGTGGTTTAACATCTTTTTCTCTTCCTTGAAAGAAGCAAGGTTTTTTGGTAATAACTTCTTGGATCAACTGTATAGTTACACTGCTGGTTATAGTCATATAGTTATAGTTATATAGTTGGTCTAATGAAAATATTATCACAGAAACCTTTGTTTATGACTGCTTTACCAATCCATATACTTCTTTGTGCCTATATAAGGCAAATAAGCCTAATGTAGAAATCTGTAGCAGGTTAACATTTATTTTTCCAGAGGACTTTGTACTTTTGAGGCAGTTTTTTATCTTTGTTGCGTTTTCTTAGTGCTCAAATGGAAATGTCTTCCCATTGTTTTGACTCTGTGCTAATTAGGTAGAGCTAGTGCAAAATTGTTCACAAGAAACAAAACCTTCCTTTGGAAAAAAAAGATCAAAATATCATTTCATTAGAATATGCCAATTTCAGTTTTTGTTTTGATGTCAAAGTGTTTAATTTCAATATGGGCAAAAAAATGGATTCCTGTCTTTATTCTGCTTAATTTTGGTTTGACATTATGTTTAACATTCTGTGTCATAGCATACAGACACAAAATATGTATATAGTATGATGTTTCAATACAATCAAGACAAAACTATTTACATTTTTTAAAAAAGAAAGTGTCAATTTTCCAAATTTGATTTTTTCCCCCATTACTATTCCATGGTAATTGTTAACATTTCAATTTTCTTTATCCTGTTTTGAAATTTTAAAAAAAGTTGGACTTACTAAACAATGGAAATTCTGTCTACTGGCTAGCTAGCTGTAGATATGAGTCATCCTGCTCTAGTTGCTGTATTTCAGGATTGCAATTTTCTCTGCAAAAACACCTATAGAGGAATTTTTTTTGCACCTTCCACTTTTTTTCCTCCCTCTTTTAAGCCCTTCTCTGAGTCTGGACTACTTGTCCTCTCTTTCGGTCTCAGTACTCAGTTCTGACAGCATTGCCTGTTTCAAGATCATGCTCTAGTGCTTTGGGATCAGAAGAATGAAACTTTCCTTCACTGCAGAGGAGTTTCACTTCTGCTCGCTCTAGAGGTGGAAATCTAATCAGTTTTGGTATCATGTAGTTTAGGCAGAAGCAGAGAACTCAGGAAAGGCGGTTATAACACAGGCAAGGGTTTTATTTGTTATAACCCAAGAGTAATAAAGTTCATCAGTACTGCTTCCAGATGGAGTGACATCAAAAGTACTAACTCTTAAGATGCTGTGGGCCTATGGTAGACTTGGGTCTGAAAAACTGGGCCATAAATCAAATAATAATATTCCGTTGTGTGAGATTTTCAGTTGTGCTCTTCTGACTAAATCTGGTCAGGCTAAAAATAACATGAGGACAGACTGTCTCAGTGGCACTTCTGTTCCACCTGGCACTAAGAGGTGTAGGAACATGAAAAAGAACTATGTGAAAAAATGGGATTTTACTTGTTAAAACTAAGAAAAAAAAGGTTTAGTTGATGTTTCAGGCAAATTAATCTTTGGCTTATTTGACATAAGTTTTCCTATCTCTATTCATAACTAATTTCCCTTCATTATAGGAGGAACAGGTAGTGATGTCTAGAATTAGGTTGCCTGGCACTTTCCATTATAAAGGAT
This sequence comes from Crocodylus porosus, assembly GCF_001723895.1. Taxonomy (NCBI): domain Eukaryota; kingdom Metazoa; phylum Chordata; order Crocodylia; family Crocodylidae; genus Crocodylus; species Crocodylus porosus. The sequence continues at coordinate 171,084,878 of NW_017728886.1, read as the reverse complement.
TCTTGAGATATTTCCTCTGAGAAGCTCTTGTATCACTGCTATTTTGTAGAAGTCCTTTGATATTTGGCAAGAAGACAGCCCCTGTGTGTGGAGAATGGCCTTTGTTCTATCCCCTGAAATGCTTCTCTGATTAAAATGACTTGCAAAGTGTCCAAAAATCCTTCCCCTCACTTGGTTTGTCAGAAAAAAATTGGTGAAGTGCCAGACATAGCTGCTGTGCTGAGAACACCTGAGTATAGGTGCTTACAGTTGAAGCAGGAGTGCAGGGAAAAAAGCCAAAACTATCTTTCCTTATCCAGACCTGGCTTGTGATACCAATATACTTTCACCTTTCCCTGACACCCTAAGTATGTTAGGCAAAAGCTCCCTCTGCTTTCAGCACTGAGAAGATAGACTGGAGTGGGACCCCCCCACACACACACCTGCACAAATAACCCTTGAATTTCTTTCTTTTATAGAACCACATAGGGCAGGAGTTTCCCCCCCTCCCCTCCCCAACAATGATGAAAGAGACAACCAGATCAGAGTCCTTCTGACCTCCAGATCCAGCACATAGTACCATTTCCCTTTCTGGAATAGCTCCTTTTTCAGAGACTTCATCTGGTTGGATATGTGGTTTAGGTAGTAGCAGTGTGCACTGTAGTGTTATATATTATAACAAGATTATATATTAATCTTGCTGATGATGCATATTACAGATGTGCTTAAAGCTGAAACTAACACCTTTCCTTACCTTTGTCCTTTAAAGAAAACAAAATGTAGAAAAAAGCATGTACTGCCCCCCTCCACATTTTAATTATTCTGGCTGCAAATCCAGGTATTCAGAATCTAGGGAATACCAGATACACAGTTGCTCATGATACACACACCACAATGGATTGATTAATTGATTATGTGATCATATGCTTCCTTCTCACCCACCCCACCTCAACTCTGGATTCACTCAAAGCACAGTTACTTGCATATTTCCTAGACATTTGACTTTGAAAACTAGATAGCATGCTTTTAAATAGATGAATTGTGTAAGTACTGAAATAAAATTGAAGAACAAATAGTAGGAAACTTCAGTCACTTTTGTATCTCACTTCTCATCTTTTCAGTAGCTACCTAATACAATCAATGAAATTTTTTTCCACGTAGTAAGCATTTTAACCAGTATTCTGTAAGACTGTTGGTGATGGGCATAAGCTTAGGTTTGGTTTGGTTCTTTCTTTCTATCCTTTTCCTTCTTTTGTTTTCTAGTCCTCCCTATCTGCTTTTTTAAAATAGCAAGTAACATTTCAAAATCTTCAAGTGGGATGCTTTTGTTTATAGAGTTTTGCTCCATGTAACATGAATTACGTTTGATATGGCCCTTAAAACTTGTACTGCTTCACTGCTTTCCTTTTTAAGAGTAAAGTTATTTTTAGAGAGTGAATCATGTGGGCAGATTTATTGTTTCCTTACATTACAGGACACACAGACACAGATGCATTCTATACAGTGGAAAATCTTCTAGGTTTTGTTATGACTTTATAACCATTTACTAATGCTTATTGCAAGCAGTGCCTAATAAAGGTACTCATATTGTTAAAGGCAAAAGCAGTAATGCTACAGAATTAGTGTTGCTTAAAACCTTGCAACATTTTCAGTAAAACTTATGATTGTAGTTCACCTTTGTATGCAGTCCTTAAGGTGCACTATGAGTTTTCTTGTTGATAAGAACTCCATCCTTAGAGAAAGCTGGGGAAACTCACTGATTTCATGAAGAAGCTTGTCTCTTTTCATATCTCTTTGCCTCATCTGATCCGCTAGCTGCTCACCTGCCTGTGACTCATGATTTAGAAACAACCTCGAGAGCAAGAAAGACTAAGCTGCTACTTCACTTTTTGCCATAGAATTTAAGATAGCTGGCTAACTTCCTTCCTGGCTATTCAAGAGGAGGGTCAGACAGGGAATCTTTGGGTGGGTGTACTTGGCAGGACCACTTCCCTTATCTCTATTTCACAAAATAACATGATCTATATCTCCATTTATAAAACTAGAAAATGCTACTTACAACCCCAGTGATGCTGGTTTAAAGGCAATTTATGTCATTATGAGACCTATAATCCCAGAACACAGGAGATTTATTATTTGTATAGGGATTTGGGGGAACATTGTCCCCCAAGTAAATAAATCCAAAGCAGCAGCATGTTTGTGTCATTCTATTGTTAGAGAATGGGCAGACAGGTGGTCTATTCCCATGATGCACTTTTCAAGAGAGCCAGTAGTAGGAGAACTAAGGAGAGTCTTAAGAAAACCAACCAACCCACTGCCCCTAGAAAGGTTGAGAGTAGCAAGAGTGCTGGACACTAAGCCCCATAAAAGACTTCAAAGTTAGGATGGGAAATACTGAAATGGAAGCCGTGTGTTTGTAGAACTGGAATAAGAGGATCCTAAGATGGACCTTGTCCAGCCTTAAGGTGGCCTGTATCTTGCAGGCTGACATTCAAACTCAAAGCCCAGAGTCATTTGAGAGGTTGAAATGCAAAATTTCTACACCAACCTATATTGATTTTAATATTATCAATATAGAGTCAAATCTGCTCTGAATGTAATTGTCTTATCTTTAAGAAACTGCATTGCTCTATCTGGGGCTACTTCAAATTAACCCTAGGGTCCCTGTGTGCAGAATTGACCTTTGGGACTTACCATATTAGATGAATACTCTTCCTTTGGCAGTAGCTCCAACAAAAGTGAAGCTTTAGTGTATTTAATGTATAATGATTCCCTTTTAATTATTTCAAACACAAAATAGCCCATTTCTTATGTTGGTTGCCTTCCAACAAGTGATCAAAGAGAGATATTCATGAAGAACTGTACTGGTCAATGCTTAAGTCACTTTTAATTAATTCATTCCATTCATATTAATTTTCTGGCACCGAACCATTTGGCAAAAACTTGTGTGTCTGGGTTTTTTTTGTTTCCCGCCCCACCCCCCCCAACATTTGGGAAATCTCATGAGAATAATAATAAAAAGATGAGCTATACTGCTTGTATAGTCAGTCATGCAGCAGCCCTGGACCACATCAAGCTGCTTTCACTAAAACACTTTAATAAATAGGCAGGTACTTTCTTTTACTACCTCGCTCCACTACTCCACATTGCAATTAGACTCAGTCACCACTGATCTAAATATGAAGCAATCTACAACTAGCTCAGATCTCTCAATCTGCAAGGTAACTCATAGTTGCATTGAAACAGCTCATAAACAAAGAATGCTTCCATTGCTGAATGGAAGGGACTAGATAAGAAAATTCAAGTGTGTGTGTGTGTGTGTTTAAAAGAGAACCACATTAATTGGGGATGAATTGCTTCACTCCCAACAAGTGATGAATGACAACTTCAAATTAAATATGATTCGGTAATGAAAAAAAACCCTTTTGATTCAGTTCACAACATTCTAGTTAAAAGAGAGCTTGCTTAAATGTAGAAAGATGTGTAATTGTTTCCTAGAATAGCTTATACATAATACAGACACACAAAGCTATTCGGTTCATAGATTATGTGTATAGCTATATAAACTATGAACTGAAGGATTTTTTTCCATTCTTTGTGTGTATGTATGTATGTATATATAATCCATGTGTGTGTGTGTACATAGACATACACAATGAAAGAAATATTTATGTTCCATTATATATTTATGTTCCTTTATATATATTAAATGGAAACAGAATTTGATCTTTGAAGGAGAATCAAGACTGTCATCTCCTCTCCAATGTGCTAGTCTTCAGGACAGAAGTCATCTTTGCCAGTTATAAAGTTGGCACAATAATATGATGATTATTGATATAGGGCTGAATCATAGCTTTCCTTCACAACCTGAGCATAGTAGCATTCCCCCACAAATCAGAGTCACTATCTGATTTCTGTGCCCTGGGGAAGCATTCTGTGACAACTTTATAACTGGCAAAGATGACTTTTGTCTAGAAGGCTAGCCCATTGGAGAGGAGATGACAGTCCTGACTTTCCTTTAAAGATCAAATTCTGTTTCCATTTATACCTGTATAGTCCCACTGAGTGGAGTGATATTTTCCCTGGTGTAAATAAAAACTGAACTTGGCCCCAAAATAGATATTACATGCCAAATTCTATTAGTAGATACACAGCACAGGTTTTGCTGGTGTCAGTAGGACTTGTATAAGTATATTTGTAAGCAGAATATAGTTCCATGATTTCAATGAAATCGTTGTTGTTGCTGTTAATGCTGGTAAAGAGAATAATTAAACTGCAACATATATTCCTGGAGGAATTAATTAATTGGCATAGGCCATAAAACACCATAGAAAAGAATGAGTGAAATACTTCACAGCTTGAAGTAAATAGGAAAACAAACATTTCTAAATTACAGTCTGTAGGACAAATGAGAAAACAATGGTTAAAGGAATCAGAACTCATGGTAGAGATGATATCTTTTATTAGACCAACTAGATGTTTGCAAAAAAAAAAATCTTTATCTGTAAGCTTTTGGGCACACTCACCCTTCTTCAAGCGTAAGAGAATGAAAAGATTGTAAAATTTCTCCTAGGTAGAAATGAAAATTCATATTTCACAGGAGAGCTGAAGGTGTTGAAAGATCTCTGGTTGCAAAAGTTAATTTTGTGCCACTTAGGCTCAGATAAAACAGCATTCTCTTTCATGGGCAACTATTGCCACTTTAGTCGGGGGGGGCACATGCCCCCGCAGCAACTGGTCAGCGACTGGAGGGGGTCCCTTCATGGCCAATCTCGCTGACTGGAGGTGGTTTCTTTATCTCGAAGTTGTCTGATGGTAAGCATGATGTTGAATTATGTTTCCTTCTGGTTATGGTGTTTCATATTTCACAGGAAGATGGGGTGAAGGAAGGCTCTCCTGGACAAGAATTTCACTTGTGTCAAGGTAGTTCTGTGAATATGCAAATTTAGTTTGAAAACAAAAGGGCAGAGTAAAGGTATCAGCTTTCAGGTTTCTTGGTGTTGAATTTTGCTTCCTTATTGTAAAATGATGGGTTACAACCCAAGGTTACTCAGGGAGCTGGTGAGCAGCATAGCTCAGCCCCTGGCATGGATCTTTGAGAGATCTTGGTGCTCTGGTGAAGTGCCCGATGATTGGAAGAGGGCCAATATCATGCCTATCTTCAAGAAAGGGAGGAAAGTAGATCTGGCAAACTACAGGCCCATTAGCCTGACCTCTATCCTGGGGAAGGTCTTGGAAAAGATTATCAAGGAGGCTATCCTTAACAGACTAGCTGAAGGCAATATCCTGAGAGATACCCAGCATGGGTTTGTTGCAGGTAGGTGTTGCTTGACCAATCTCATTTCCTTTTATGACCAGGTGACCTATCACTTGGACAAGGGGGAAGAGATCAATGTTGTATACCTCAACTTTAAAAAAACCTTCAATCTGGCATCCCATGATCACCTCTTGGCTAAACTGGTTAACTGCCGGCTTGATGTCACCATGATCCACTGGCTGAAGAACTGGTAGAACCCAGAGGGTGGTGGTCAATGGGAGCCAATCATCTTGGTGCACTGTGACCAGTGGGGTCTGTCTTAGAGCCTATACTGTTTAACATCTTCATCAATGATGTGGACTTTGGTATCAGAAGTGGACCGGCCGAGTTCACCGATGACACCAAACTCTGGGGTAAAGCATCCACACCTGAGGACAGGAGGGTGATCCAGGCAGATCTGGACAGACTCATGAAATGGGTGGACGAGAACCTGATGGTGTTCAACACCAAAAAATGCAAGGTTCTCCACCTTGGGAGGAAAAACCTG
>NW_017728886.1:171068598-171078570 GCF_001723895.1 Crocodylus porosus | reverse complement strand
CCCCCCCCAAAAAAAATTACAAAGCTTAAAAATAGTGAAGAACAATGGTTAGGAATACACTGTTTCATATAGACCATTATGAGCCTTTCTTTCACATATTATCAGGTACCTTTGTTAAGATGTATTGGTTAGCTTCCTGGTTGGCTAAGAATGGCAGCAGGGCATCTTAAGTCCACCTGGGAAAATGGGCTGTAGGGTGTTCAATAGAGTTGTCTTAGGGTTTCAAATGCCTTGTTCTTGGCTATTCTACTCTTGGCTACTGGCTTCCTGATGCTGGTTTTTTATTTCAGTTTCTGCCCTTCCCATGACTCTAATTCCAAAACCTCAGGTCTTACCATCGGGTCATGTCCCAGTAGCATAGCATTTTCATTTCTCTAACATTTGCTGCCAGTGAGGCAAATATGGTGACAGCCAACAGATTTGAAACATCTTTGCTACAAAGTAAGTATTCTAGTTTTTGCATATAAAAGGCATCCAAACTGGGAATGGATTAACCATTTAGTTCTCTGATGATAACAGATGTTACAAGGGATTAAATAAAAGTGAAAGTGATTGTGCCTGTTGAGATTGGCATGCTTCTCTTTGAGCAATGCTAACTGTAGAGTTTGAAAATGCAGTCATGAAGGAATTAGCCCCAGTCCTTCATACCCCAAAATAAGCTCTTCACCTCAGCTTCACATCTGCCTTTTTCCTTTTTAATGTCTCTTCTCCTTTCACTTTTTTCCCCTTCAGTTTCCCTCTTTCTACCTAATTCCTTTTCTCCTAAAACCTATACAAAGAAAGCAAATATATAAAATAACACATTTGCTGTTGTCACTTGTTCACTCTGTTAGTCTACTATATTTCTTTCTCCATCTTGCATCTGTCTTGTATATTTAGAGAGGTTCTGCTTGCAGTCTATGATTCTTCATGTGCCTAGAACAACAGGACCCTCTTTTTTATTTTTCCTGAGACATTACTGTGATAAATATTATCTAATTATAACAACAATTTAAAATAAGATCAAGCGGAAACTTTTGGATCTGGACCTGAAGTCCCTAAAGTTTAGAGGTGCTTGGGCGTGTGCACTTATTTGGGGTCTGGTTTTTATTTCATTAAACTATTATCAAATTCTTATTTAGGCAGCAAATCAAACAAATATTTTCAGTGCTTGTGAACAAGCAAATGCTGGATTATAGAACAACTCCAATTGTTTTGGGGCTGCTTGCAGCGCATCTTTAGTTTTAATGCCTGCAAACCCAGTCTAATCTCCTCAATTCTCTTTCTCTTCTTTTGGATAAGCTCAGCTCTGTGCACAGCAGTAAGTAAAATATTGCTTATACTACCACAAACAATATGGTCTGTGCCTTCTGATGAAATCTTTCATCTAATGCCATCCTAAATAAAGGAGGGTAGTATGTGAATTTGGTGTTCCTTTCAATTTTTAGGGAGTTTTAAGTTCTGTAAACTTTTATCCATTTTCATTTTTTGTTCACTTCAACTTTTCTGTCCTTTCAGGTCCTGATCCTGCTGAAATTTTTCCATGAGCTACAGTTTCATGATGTTGAATGTACTTATCTAATGCTTCATATTTGCTAAGTGATGCATAAATTTTAGTTGTAAAGGACTCAATACAAATCCTAATGGAAAGACTTCAGTGGAAGTTTGGTTCAAGTCAAGTGTCTTAAATATAATCACTCAATTAGTAAATCAGCAGGACAAACACATTTGCCATCCTGTTTCTGGGTCTCATTTCACTGTGCCTTTAAATTGTATCTGAAGCAAATGGAGGTCTACATGGTTGGACCAAAAAGGAAGATCTTGCAGACCAAAAATGATTAATAAATTAATAATGTTATGGTTAGAAAACACCTGTTTTAAAATAAGGGAAATCTGGGTCATTTTGGTTTTTGTTTATGATGCTATCAATAGGAATAGTGTACAGTAGATTCCATTATATGGAGGATGCAATATGTTAACTAAAAAAAAATCCAAGTCCTGCAATGGAAAATTTTTGTTCACTTCAAAATGTTTATTTTTGTTTTTCAAAACTTTTCAGGGAAATAATTAAAAGATATTTTGCATGTTCAATTGTTTGCAAGCAAAGGTTGAGGAAAATTTTGCACATTGATTCATGTCTGCATGTGCTGATAAGTCCCACACTGGAGTTCATCATGACTGTCAGCCTTAGCTAGGGTGTGAAAGTACTTATGGGCTTGGAGCCACCAAATGGCAAACATATAAGCACTATGTATAATTCCAAATAGAAAATGCTGTATTTCAGAAGACGGTTGTGATGCCAACTGTGAAAGAAAGAATGGTGATTATGGTACAACACAGTGAAAGCCCTTTAGTTTTAAATCAGTACTGTATCAGCAAATTTCTACTGAAAATGAAACTTCAGATTTAATCAGAAGCCCAGAAATTAACTGCACACTTGGGGCCAAGATACAGCAGTTAATTTTTATTTCAAGTATAGATGACAACTGTGATATTTCACATTCTGATTTATACTAGCAAATGTTCACTTTTTAATGGTGAGCATTGTAGTCGCATACAATTATTAAGGAGAGACTGGACCTTTTAAAGAAGGAAAATGTATATTAGGCTGTTTTAACTCAGAAAAAAATAGAATGGGGGCAGGGAGGGGGGAAACACATGCAATCCACTGGCCTCTGACCTTTTTGTTGTTTTTCAAAGGTACTAAAATATGAGATGTTTTTTCATTATAAAATGAGGATTTCAGTATAATCAGAAATGTACATTTTAGCTGATAGTACTGCTGTTGCTGGTATCTGCATCACAAGACTTTGATGTCCTCTTTTTTGGTCAAGTGAGAGGAAGAAATAGGCCTTTACAACACAGTACTTGCCATACCAGATCAGACCTTGGTATAATAGTTCATTATTCTATTTTCAGCAGTTGCTTGTAGCTGATATTGCAAAGGGAGGCACAACAAACATTAAGACACCTCTCCAACTGTGCAATGCTGTAAATACTCATTCTGAAATTAGGAAAAGGCAAGGGTATACAAATGAAAAATGAACAAAAGTTAACATTTTCTGAACCTCTTTCCTCTGGGATTTTCCTTGCAGAGAGAGGATTTACACTCCTGTTTACTGCCAATTACATTCTTCCCCACATTGAGCCTGCTCTGACTATAGAGAAAAGCAAGAAAAGGACTGAATTAGAAATCATCCCAACTGAGGCATTTTGTGAAGATGAATGCTAAGTGACTGATGGCCTGTATGTGAGGTTAATTACCATAATACAAAACATCTTCAGGGAAAATGCTACACACAGATACTCCTATTTAACCTAGGGATCTTGAAATCATAATTCTGTCATCAGATATTCTAATTATAAGCTCTGCAGAAGAGTTTCCAATAACATGTGGTATCTGAAATCCTCTAATTAGTCAGGATTTGAAAAGCAAACAGAAAATTGAAATGTCATGGGTCAATGCAGGGAAAGTTGAGAGCACTCAGTTTGTGTGTATGAGTCTGAGTGTGATTTATGGTTAAGAGATGAATTAAAGAAGTGCAGTACAAATTGACTGGGAGCATGCAAAATCATTCACTGTGATTCTTTTTTTAGAATAAGGCATGAGTCCCTTTTTATGCTGACAAATGAAATATCCTTCTCATCAGGCAAGAGGAAATATCACAAAATAAAACTTCAGATATTAGTCATTTAAATTATTAGCAGGTTTGTTGATGGCAAAGAATATGACATGTTAATAATTTTTACTCTAAGATGCCTATTTAGTACCTTATATTCCAAATGATGTCAGCTTAATTTCTATTTTAACATAAATTAAAAACATGACCAAAGCATAATGTAAAAACATTTTTCTTGTCTAGTGAGTATTGAAAATATGTTGCAGTCACTGTCTTGCATTTTTCACTGATGTCATCTAGAGTTGGGAAATGCAGGTGAAATTCAGCCCTGTTATATATAGGCCAGAGACCTAATTATATAAAGCTGATAAGGTATCAACCCAATAACTTGCAAGTCAATACCAGGTATATATCATGTATAAAAACCTCACCCACTAAGGAAAAATCATTAAAGATGCATATAATTCTCTGAGAAGGTTATTTTACTTAAAATAGGTAGTGGTTGTTATAATAACAGTTTACTGTTGAAAGACAAGGAAATTGACTAATCACTGCAAGCACATATCACATACTATATATTTTGGTAGGCAAGCTTGTAGGAAGCATTAATGCTGTTGTACTGCAATATGTGAAAAATGGTATATGATCATGTAATTAAATAGCATATTATATGGTTCATGCATACGCATGAAACAGTGAAGAATGCCTTCTTTATTAACTTTAGACTTGCTGACTTAATTTTCAGTCCTTTGCATTTCTATGCTTATCTGTTCTTTGTGCTGCTTTTCCACCATTGTACCATCACTCTTCTCTTTGCCTCTCTTGTCCTCACCATTACATTATTACAATAGAAGAAGGAAAATAAAAAAACCCTTCTGCATTTACCAAATCTGTTTCAGAATTTATCAACATTTTGCTGTGGTTCATCTTGATTTAAATATTGCACTTATTTAAAAACAAACAACCTCCCACTCCATCTAAACCCCCCCACACAAGTGGTTATAGCTGTGAGCAGGACTGAAACAGGCCTAGAGTATTTTACATCACAAGTCTGTGATGTAAATACAGTTTCTCCTAATTTCATTTTTTTTTTCAGAATTTATTTGTCTCATGCACAGCGGTAGACAGAGAAGCTATCTTGTGAAATACAGATCCTCAGGCAGAAGAGCATTCTGGCCTCTCCAGATGTCAGACAATAGCTTATTTTTCTCTCCATTCTTCATATTTCTGAATGAAATATTTCATGTGGGGGCGTTTATCCTTTCCCTGTTGATACCAGAGCCACTGTGAACTACTCTGTGCATGGTAGTGTGTGCGTTATGCATGCACGCACACACACACACTATTAACAATGTGTATTTCATATTCCTTTCCTTTGCTGTGATACCACACAGATTTACTTTCATCTACCAGTACAGGGACATTGGTGGTATTTCTCATATCTTTTTGGTATAGTACTTAGAAGCTCTCTCTATCAGGATATGCATTGGAATTGATAGTGAATGTAGGAACGAATGACACTGGGTATAAATCACCTTTATTTTAACAGTTTTGCATATTATTGATTAGGAAGCCTATTCTATTGACTAGTGCTTATGTCTGTTCATTGTGACATCTTGTTATATGCAAACTCCTTGAGAAAACATAGCTTGAGGCTCAATCCAATTCTTAATAGGGAAATGGTGTTGTTTTCTGCGTAAGCAAAGTTTCCAAAGTAGAAAGAGTAGATATATCTCTTATAGCAGATAATATTCTTTTTGACATTATGGGAAAATATAGGCATCTTTTCAAACCGGAACACAAAAGGGTCAGCTGCATGGTCCAGTGAATGAGAGCCCTGTTCTTTGCAAACTCCTATGTGGCAATACACAGTAGGAGAAACCTGGTAAGGTGGGGGTGGTGAGATACGAGTATTTATTTTTGCCCACATATACAATTACTTCTTAAATGTCTCATGCAGGGCGGTTCAAACTTTGGACTGCTTGAGATTCTATTCAGCATATGACTGGGTACTCTTGCCCTTTAAAATAAAGATGGAGGTCTGCAGAGCTGTCCTATCCTATTTTATTTCTGCAGACAAAACTAAAGAAAACAAAATATTCAAGCGCACATACACAAGCACACAAAAGTACCAGGGTGATACCTTGAGGTTTAATGATTGCCCAGAAATAGAGCTTGGCTTGGTTTGGCTTAGCTCCGTTCAGCTTGGCTCTCTTCTCCTCTACCCTCCCCTATTTCAGCTAGTTATACAGAATCCTAAAATGGGTAAATCCCAAGGATACTTGGATCTGTAATCCTTCCCTGTATGGAATGCTGGGAAATGAGGTAGGATATAAAGAGGTTCCTCTCATACTAGGGAAAAGTGGAGCCTTTGGTACAGGCAAATAAGTGTTATTTTGTTATTAGGTCTTTAGGAAAAAGGAAACCCCCGCCTTTTAAAGGAAACATCGTGCTGGGTCTCCTTGCTCCTCCTCTTCTCCTTCCTTCTCCCTAAAGAGCTCCACAAATTGCCAGTCTGGTATAAGAAGTTCTGTGGAGAGGCTTTACTGAGATTGGCCTAAGAAAGGCAAAATGACATCAGACTTGGATTTTTCATTTATAACAATGTTCTCATGCTATATCATAAGGATCATTCTTGAAGAGCACAGTGCTGAAAGTTGTGTCACCCTATGCCGCTTTTCAACGTGCACAACACTTACGATTTCACTGTAAGTCTCACAGTGCTTGGATTTTCTCTTCTGCAGTCATATCAGGATTTAAAGTTTACTTCTCTATAAAAAATAAGTTTTTAAAATTTCTGTTGCTGTAAAGGAAAGTTTGATAAATGAGATTCAAAAACAACAAATATATTGAGTTACACCAAAGGGTATAGCATCAAGCATTCAGGAATTTTCAAAAGCTCCTAAGTATATCAGGTCCTCAGGTCCAGATTTGTAAAGGACAATCAATGGCAGTTAGGTGCCTAAATACCTTTAAAAAGGCATGCCCAAACAAGACCAAAAAATGTCTACCCAAGAGTTTCTAGCTAGCTTTATAGGACCACCCTGAGTTAAACCCAGGTAACTAGCAAAAAATGGTGACCAACTGTTTACTTATGACTAAATGCATCCTCTCCCCTCCCCATCCCTGGTCTTTTCACTTCAGTATAGTCCATCTATTCATTTGAAGCATTTGGAGAGAGTATTTGTTCATATGAATGCTCATAGGTAATAAGTCACTCATGACTCAGTCTTCTTCCTTCTATTTCTTTACAGTAGTTAAGATCAGATGAGCTGTGCTGGCTCGTAGTCCTTTGAGTGGCATTGGCCTGGGTGGCATGACAACCTTCTTTGTAGACGGTCTTCATCGTCATTATTCATTCCTTTGAAACATGGTCAGAGCCTGTGTTTGGCAAATTGCAGGATACAAAACAAGATATATTTATTGGTGCACCTTTTAATTAAATGATGGCTCAATGACAGTATTAATTAATTTAAAGATGTTATCTAGAGCCAATGTGCTGCTATGCTTATTTTAATTGTTGTATCTGTCTCCATTTACCATCTATCTTTGGCATGTATGACTTTATTACTATAGCATGTGCATACCTAATAATCTTTTAATTTATTTATCCTCATGGCACTATTACTCCCAGTTTATAGACAGGAACTCTGGTACAAAGTGTCTATCCCATCACAGCATTTGATTAAGTAAGCTACTGCTTACAGCAGCTTGTGCATCTCTGATTTAGTCTATATGATTTAGTCTACCTTGCCTGCTGTATGTCTTCAGTACCTACTGGCCTTCCTAGGACCACTGCTGGAGAAACAAGACCAGCTCACTCACTCTTGCTCTCTACATAATCAAGCTCAGAAATCAGACAGGTTGAAAGTCTTATTATGTCCCTGAGCAGCTTGGTGTGTGCCCTATGCCACTCATAATCTCTCTCTCTGCCCTGGGAGAGCCTGAGATTAGTGCTGGTGCAGCCCTCAGAGCCTTACCAAGCTATCTGTCCTGCCTGGGTTTGGTTGTCCACAGAGTAGGAGCAGAGCAGCGATGGAGTTTGTTTCTTCAGCTGGGGTCCTGAGAGGGTAGGTGGGCACTACGGACAAGCTGAAGAAACTTGTCCAACTGGTTGTACAAGGTGAGAAGGACAATAGCTCTGGATGATGATGACTACGGGGGGAGCCAGTATCCCCACTAGAGGAATTTTCACCACAGGAGGGCAGCCCTGTGCTCTCTGGCCCCGCTCCCAGAAGTGCGTTTGGTGAGCAGGGAGTGCATGGAATGGTGTTTTTCTACTGGGGAGTTTTTCACGCAGCAGGCAAGCCCTGTGCTCAGCAGCATGCCTGGGGAGGTGGGGAGTGAACAGGACCCAGGGTTGAATCCCAGGAAGCTTATGCCGCAGGGCTGCTCTGCTGGTCTCCCTCTCCCTCTGCTACAGCTGCCAGGATTCTGCACAGGGAAAGCAGTATCTGCTCCAGTTGCAGCTTCATTCCCTGGGCAGGAAACCTCTTCACCATTGGCACCGTCTCTGCAGTGGTCAGCACATGACACACACACCAGCACCACACTGAGCTTGCTACATCTCTGTGTCCAAGATAATACAGGAACACGGTGCTAACCCAGGGGACCAAACTAAATCAGATGATTCTCAGGCTAGGGCCTTAGTCATTGGGCTTTAATTACTGTGACAGCTGGTGTTAAAGAGTAACCCTCCCCGTGTCAAAAAAACCAAACCAACAAGCAAAAGCAGTACCACCTCATTGAAGAAACCTGCTGTTCTCCTTTCCTAGGTTTGCCATTGCAGCTTCTCTTTAGACTTGAAATTGGAGACTAATTAACTAAGGGGTGTATTAAAAGCAAATTGTTATGCCTACAGAGTTCCGGGTATGTATAGAGTCACCATTTATTCTTCTCTCATTTATGCCAGTGACCTCCTTTTACTTGAGTGAAATGATATCACTATAACCCAGAGGAGAATTTATCCGACTGTCTATAAAGTGGGGGCTTAATTTGATAACACTTATTGGTCTGCTAGGATGTTCCAGGTGCAATTTTTACCTTGTTGTTGAGTCACTGTTCATTGATTTATCAGTGGAAAGCTGTGTCTTACAAATTGAATACTGTTTTTAAATATCAGTTTGACTAACTAGTGTTGTTTCTATTAAGACTGCCCCTTGCTTCTTTCAGTCTTCGCACACCATTTATGTGCAGACATAACTTATCCTGCCCACTACCTTAATTATCCCTCATAAATGTTCATGTAATTTGCAAATACCTTTTGCAGGACAATTGAGATTAATTTTAATCCCAATTAAAATAATGGCATACCACAAGAATTTTATGATACTCTGGAGAGAGTTCACTGTAGTTCAACATAAGAATCTAAAAATGTACAAGGACAGAATTTTTGGTGAATTATTAAGTCAATTCATTAACTGTTGTATCAACCTAAAATTCATGTTGTAAAAACATGTTTAGAAATGTGTTTTAGAAATTGTGAAAAACAACAATATACCAAGAGGATTCATTAGGAACTTCAAACCTGACTAATGATTTTGGGTATTTCAGTGATTTGGTGCCTAGCTGGGGACATTTTAAAATGATGGAAATAGGATTTGCAAAATGCTCTGAATAGCAGTTCCCCTGAATAAAACAACTGAGCAGCTAAAACTTGAGGTACCCAAAATCTTTACCCATTTATTTCATTGAGTGTTGACAGCCCTTAACACTTAACTATAGAATATTTAGGCCTAGATCCTATTCTCCCTTATCTACAGAGCAGTAAAGTGAAGGGGGTTGTATTTTTCAGAAGAGGTCTTGAGCAGACAGGTAGGCACAATAGATAAGTCAAAGAGACTTGTCTAATATAATACAGCAAGTCTGTGCCTCTTATATATCTAAGGGCTCTGGTACACATTACACTTAGGATGAGCTTAATCTGTTAATCTTGCCATAAATAGCAAGCCTGCCACATGTTCAGGGAATTAATGGTACCACAAAACAAAAAAGCAGCCACAAAACTGTCCCAGAAAATATGTAGAATATTTTTGGTAGCTGATTTCCATCACACCTTAAATTGAACATGTAGCAGGGTAGCCCTGTCAAGCAACCCAAAGATGGTTGCATGGTGAGGCTTCACAGACAACTACCTGGTTGTCATGGTTTTAGGTGCAAATCTGGGAGCCTATCAGCTGGCAGGCTTCCCCAGCCTGTTGGCAGACGGACTTCATAGACTTCATAGACATTAGGGCTGGAAGGGACCTCAGAAGATTATCAAGTCCAGCTCCCTACCCAAAGGGCAGGAAGTCAGCTGGGATCATAGAATTTCAGCAAGATAAGCATCCAATTTGCTTTTGAAGGTGTTCAATGTAGGTACTTGAACCACCTC
>NW_017728886.1:171062203-171068422 GCF_001723895.1 Crocodylus porosus | reverse complement strand
GTGGCTCTTCTCTGGACTCTCCCAAGCTTCTCCACCTCCTTTTTGAACGATGGAGCCCAAAACTGAATGCAGTACTCCAGCTGCGGCCTCACCAAGGCCGAGTACAAGGGGAGAATGATGTCCTGGGATTTACTTGAGAAGCATCTATGGATGCAAGCCAGAGTCTTGGTCGCCTTACTAACCGCAGCATCACATTACAGGCTCATGTTCATCTTGTGGTCAATGATGACCCCCAAGTCTCTTGCTTCCATAGTGCTAGCCAGCGTAGCACTGCCGAGCCTATAAGGATGCTGCAGGTTTTTCTTCCCAAGGTGGCGAACCTTGCATTTTTCAGTGTTAAACACCATCAGGTTCTCATCTGACCATTTGCTGAGCCTGTCCAGGTCAGCCTGGATCACCTGCCTGTCTTCTGGTTATAGATGCTTTGACTCAAAGTTTGGTGTCATCGGCAGTGGGCAGCACTCCCTAATTATCAGGGTGCTGAGGTGTAGGGAGCCTATCAGCTGACCTGGGGTGCAGAATCACTGTAACAGAGAACCAGAAGCTCCTGTTTCTGTATGTGGAGAGTGCAACAAGCCAAGGTTTCTGTGTGGGGCAAGCAGCTGGACAAAGGCCAGCTGATGGAAAGTAAGCACGCCAGGGACAGCAAGGGTAGGAGCTACCACCAGGGAGTGACTATCCTGGAGCTAGCTGTACTGAAGGAAGCAGCAAAGGAGCAGAACTCCAGGCAGCTCAGAAGTAAAGGCAAGCAGCTGGATTAAGCTGGAGCAGAGGGGAGCAGGCTGGCCATTAAATCAAAGTGGAACCCCTGTGCATGGCTGGGGAATTGCATGATAGGAAGGGGAGTGGGGTTTGGAGGCACATTAACCCAGTGCCTGAGACCAAATAGGCAGTATGGTGTTGTATGCTGCAGGGAGAGGAACTCCTGGGGGAGATGGCTATAGGAGACAGACTGGCAGGCACCCAAACTATCCCACAAAGCTGGAAAGATAAGGCCAAGGGGGACCTATGGCTTTCAGTGAGGCAATGACCTAGAGTGGCATGAATTTTTATTGTGTAGCAGCTGGCTTATATTTATGTTGTGAGTAAGTCTGAAACCAGAGGATTGGATTGAGGCTGTAGGGGAGGATGAAGGCCTTCTTGGCCCCATCAGTGTAGGGATGCCTGGTGGGACACTTGGGGGCAGGTAGCCTAGCCTGGGGTCAGAGACCCTGAGGGCTCAAGGCTAGGGCATGGCTACAGTAGCTATGCTGGGGCTAAGGGCCTAGAGGGCTGGAAGAATTAAATCAAGGCTGGAAGGACTAATGCCTTGGTAGTGGGGCTTCAGTCAGGGTTGGGGTGAAGCAGAACAGGCTTAGGCAAAGAAGGATAAAGTCAGGGGAAAGGGACTGAAACCTAAAAGAGGTGGAAGCTGAACTAGGGCCAGGGGCTCAAGGAGAAGTAGGAGTCTTGCCAGGGGCCTGGCAGGCTCAGTGGATTGGTTGCTGGATGGGGCCAGAGAGCCCAGTGGATGAATTCAAAGTAACACGTCTGAGCCATCAGCATTGCTACAGGGGAGGGCAGAAGCCACAAATATAGCCTAGTGTCCTGAGAGGGCCACAATTTAGTGCCTGAGGGGCAAGACTGGGGCTGGCTGGGCATAAAAGAGCCTCTGTTCTTCAGCTAGCTGATCTGACACTGGGACCCTGAGGGCAGCTACCCTATTCAGTATAAAATACATCGAAGTGCAGCAGGCAAGGGAAAAAAAGGAAAGGTACCCCTAGGAGCCTGAATGTCAGAGCTACCCCTGGAACCATGTACTTCTACAATCACAATGAGCTGTGGGGCTCGCTGCAACCCACCTCAGTACTTTCTTTGTCCTGTGGCTCCTTCTAGGAAAAAAGACATGTTCAGCTGTTGGGTCAGAGTGATTCCTGTGGAGAAAAGCAAGCACTATGTTGGTTTGTGGGTGAGCTGTGGGTCCAGACAGTGAACTAGCTAGGCTCATCTGTGCCTGGCTGGACTGATGAGTGCTGGGAAAGGTTAAACTCACTGGTGTAGGAGCCCCTAGGTTCTCCTGGATGGGAACTTGCTAACCTCAGTTGGGTAGCAAGGTTTCCACTACAATAATTGTGAGCTTTGAATGAGTGTCTAGTTTTGACAGTTTATTCATATGTGGAATGCCAGGATGTGTGATTGTTGGGATTGTTTCAGACCCCATCACCCCATTATTTAACATGTACCAGAGGCCTAAGTCACACTTGAAAGTTTTGAGGTATCTAAAGTCTTCTCTATACCACAGTCTTCTCCCTGTATGAGCAGCATGTCTAGAAAAGTACATAAATTCCATGTAAAACCAAATCCTTAGCCAGAGAAAAACCTACATGTGGACTGTTGGATGGGGGTTCCTATTCTCTAATGTTACTTCTGTGTTTCAGGCATTTGCTCTAAAAGTGGGATCACTTTAGCTCATGACATGATGGTTGTGAGACTTTGCTTGGAAGGGCAGGTGCTCTAACCAGCAGATTATTGGTCTGAAGGCAGGTCTTCCTCAATGTAGCCATATAAGGGTCCCACCCCACTGAAAGAGTATGTATTGGTAGAATAAAATTGACAGAGGCTGCCCACTGTTAAAATAAGTGAGTTATGTTTATATGCAAGTTTATGAGAACTGGTCTCTGGAAGTACATTAGACTGATTGTTGAGAGAATGAGAGAGCTAAGCAACTCCCTGGAAGAATTACTGTATTTACTCAAATATAAGACAATCCTCCTCAATAATTAGGTAATTAGATTCTATACATGGAAAAGCTGCTTCCTCCTCCACATTGTACATGGATATTGGATGAGGGGAGGCATTTTTCCCATGATGGGGTGTGGAGGGGCATCTCATCTTATATTCAAGTAAATACTGTAGGTTGGTACTCCTGACACAAGGCATGCAACTTCCATGCTTGTGCTGGGAAAGGGTTGGAGATGCAATTGTACCATATCATACTTGCCTGCCATACACACATTTCTCCAGAAATTAATTATTGACAATCAGGGTGCATGTTATTGTGTTTTTATGTCTTAAATGAGGAAACTGGTTTCCAGACATTTGGGTTAACTGTGTGTGTTGACCTATTGATAGGCAGATTTCATTACTTTATGTAGGCCTACTGTAATTTCTAGTTGTGTACCCATGGTATATCCTACAGATGTGAAAGGTTAAATGATTAATTAACTGACAAGTGCAGTGATAACCAGTTAGCTTACCAATTATAGTTTAGCTCTGGGTGGGTGTAGTCTGGCGGGGAAGGAGGGAAGGGAAGCCATGCAATGCCCCAGTAGGAATCAGAAGGCAGCATGGTGGCCAGGAAGGAGAGGAAGGAGGAGAGGGGAGAGGGGGACTAGTAACTTTAGTCTAAGAGGGAAAACAGCAGCCTAATGACTCCTCAATTAATGTTCACAGGTGCTCCCTCCCTCCCAGCACAGGGATTCATGTGGGCTACGCTGTCTGGCTGGGCTTTCCTTCTCTCCCTCTCTCCCCAGTCAAAGGGCCCAGGAAGCCAGGAGCAGCTCCCAGCAGCAGCTGTGTCTGAGATGTTGTGTTTTCGATGAATCATTTAACCAACATAATTAGAGGAGGCTAAACAAATATTTTTAAAACTGATATTTACACCCCTAGTACATTTCCACAATAGCTGAAACCTTCTTGTAGCCTGTGTAAGCATATGTGGTTTTATGTATTTTATAACATGTTATATCAAATAACTCAGTTTCAAGGGGGAAAAAAACCCTTTCTTTCTTCTTTTTGCCTTCCCAAAATAAAGATGGTATGTGGAATGTAAAAAATATGGTGTTTTGGTTTAGTAAGTGAAATGGGATCCTCCTCTTAATGTGAGTTCCTTAGTTATCCATTGTTTTATTATCCTAATTTTATTATGTTTGTTTTTCTTCATTGCTTCATTTTTCTTCTTCTAAAACAATTCAGCAAAAGATGGTTTTCAAATCTTTTAAATGAAGCAGCCTACAGTATAAGGGAAAGAAGATATAACTGGGCAATATTAATGTCAGGATTCTGGATGCTTTTTGTGCATGGCAGACATTGTTATGATTCAAATTCTTTCCATTTGTAATTCAGAAAATCTGTCTGACAAATACTAATGCTTTCTTGTAGATGAGAACCTGGATTTTAATGTTGCAATATAATCCCTGTGGTTGTATATGTATGGCAGTTAATATTTTAAGGTAAGCCCATTAACATCAATGACAATTGACTACAGTTCAGTGCTTGAATATTGATCAAACATATTTAATATACCATTAGTGTTAACAGAATGATGTATTAGTCAATTAAGATACCATTGACTGAGAATCTTAATTAGATATTTAAATGTTTAGTTAGATTTTTTTTAAAGCAAAACAGTGACTTCAGTGTTTTCAAAGCAAGCATAGCTCTTCCCACTGAAGAAGTATTAGAGTTGTAATGTTCAGATTCCACAACTTATTACTTCTAGCATTCCGCAGCTACTGCCAACCCTAAGACACAGAAGATATTTAACAAAGAAGCTAATGGCAAATTAGGAACATAGGACTGGAAGCAGTCTGAAGTCCAGTCCCTTGGTTGCCTGTGACATCATATAATCACTTTCATATACTGATTAAGTTCCTTCTGGAAACTATTTTGGCTTCTTACTGCATTACCTTGATTGAAAACCATTTTGAAGCATGGGGACACTGATACATGAGATGCTCAGAGCTGCTCTAATAAAAGCACTTTCCCTGCCCCCCGAGAGCATGTGTAAAATGCCCTCTGATCCTGAATCTGCCCATAGGACTATGCCAATTCTATCCAAATACAAAAAACCAAAAAATAAAATCCTTATATTAGGATTTAGGACTAGGGACAGATGCAGATTATAATGTGGTTGCATCTCTATTTCTGAATACAATCCTGGCTTTATTTCACATCACTTGTAACATTTTGTGGCATTGTGATATCTGTTATCCTTGTACTATCATTATAGTGTCATTTACTGGCAAATGGGACATGCTCTAGGATTGCTTCTCCTTCTTTTATTTCACTTCCCTTTCTTTATATAATAAAAAGAGTTGTTGGGAACAGTGCTATACTTCAAAAAATTTTGATGAAAAAATAAGGCCACCTTTTTTTTTTCCTGATGAAAAATTCTTCCTTCTCTTCATCATTCCTTGCACTTATGCATCTGATCCCAAAACTTTTGCTTTTGGCCTTTAATATTGCAAGACTGAGTAGCTGTCTGAATTTGCACTGCTGTCTTAATCTTCATACAAGTGTAGCTAGGTTTATTGCATTTGAAGACAGTGATCTTGTTATTTAAATGGTTTTATGCATTTTAACTCTTTTAATTAAAAGTAAAACGTGATCCATATTTGATTTAATGCGAGGGATATCTCAATTTGCCAGATTAAATTAAATTTATAGAGAGGTTTTTTACACATACACAACACACCATATATAGACGGAAAATTTAAAAAGAATACTAAAGGTTTGATAAGGAAAGGTGAGGATAAAAGTCATATTATTTAAATTTTTGTTTTTTATTCTCACCCATTTTCTCTTGCTACCCCCAATTATAGATCAGTTTTTAGGTTTAAAAGAAAAAAACAGTCAATGAAGAAAGAGGTTGAAACGATGATAGAATATAGTATTCTATAGACTATAGCCTTTTTGAGTGTCTTCCTTTTATAAAATTATCCTACATGGAGCATAAAGGAAGTGCTGTAAGACTATAGAGGGATAAGTGTTTGGAAGGTCAGATCAGGTTAAAAATGGCCAGCCAATCTAACTAACTTTGCCCATTTAGATCCCTAGTTAGCTCAATCTAAGTGCTTAACTGTACAGATGTTCCCTAAGTTAGATCTATTAAAAAATGGCTGGTCTGATCTAACTCTGGTTCACCTGAGAGGAGCACTAAGTCAGATCGGGCATGATTAGATCAGTCTAGTCAAACATCTGTACATGTTTGGAATGCATTCTCAGTTGGGAAAAGCCCAAATGCTTGCCCCAGCCCTGGAGCCACCATTTTCTTACTCCCACCGCTGCTGCTGGGCTGTATTTAGCCCCTGGACTTGTTTCCCCACCCTCAGATGGACAGCCCCTGCCCCTCCCCAGACCTGCTGAACCTACAGACTGCTTTTGGTGCTGGTTTTACAGGCATTCACTGATGCTGGCAGTCTGACTGAAGTAAGTCATGGAGGTGGGGGGTGGGGCACG
>NW_017728886.1:171055694-171062103 GCF_001723895.1 Crocodylus porosus | reverse complement strand
TGTTGGATTGCAAGGGAGGGTTGTTCATCCAGGGGGTAGGCGAAGTTGGCGGCAAAAAAAATTAGCACCTGGTCAGTGGGGCGAGCACCCAATCCTGCCAAATTCCTTACAGACCCCACCAACCCCACACAAAGCCACTAGTTTCTCCTGATTTACCCAGCCCTCTCCCCACCCCAGCTTACTGTGATCAGGTTCCTAGCACTGGTGAATGCCTGTGAAACCAGCACCGGGAGCAGTTTGTAGGATCAACGATGGTTCAGCAGGATTGGGGTTCTGGGAGGGTCTAGGGAGTTTGGTGGTATCAGATCGCAGTAACCATACCCCTCCCCACAGACCCTGCTAGGACCCTGACCCTGCCAAACCCTTCCAGACACCACCTAGCTGCTTGTTGACCCTGCTACCCCCCCGTCCCAATTCCCTGAACCCCCCCATTAGAGGACCTTGCTAGCCCCCAATTTAGCCAGCACCCCTGCACAATCCTGGTAGCCCCCCATGATCCTGCCTGCCCCTTCTCCTACTCATACTTACCTTAGATTGGTCTCCTAGCTCCTATCTAATCACTGGCTGAGTCTACACAAGATGCTACTGCACAGTGGTTACTGCCCGTTTATTTAGTACTTATACAAACAGGTTCTAAATAAATGCACAGTAACTGGAGGCTTTTTTTGTGATGCTAGCATTCAGTAGCCTAATACTACTGCGCAGTAGCATCGCATCATGGTTTTTGCCAGGCAGAGCAGTATCAGGCTATTGCACAGTCAGTGTCTCACAAAGATGCACCCACTGAGTTAGATCAGGTGACCATTTTAAACCTGACCTAACCTCCCAAGCATCTTGGTGTAATGTTTGTACATACCTACAGCTAAAACCCTGACTAGATACCCATGCAAATTATTCCTTTGTGAGGCCTGAACTACAATCCCTAATTCATCATAAGAAATGCAAAGTTGGTAAGAATTTGCTTGGAAATAGTTTAGCTGGTCTGACTTTTCCACAATTGCAACTGATTCTGAGTGTCTCAATTTTGTTTTGCTTGGCTTCAGAAAATGTGGGCTTGGTTTTCAGAAGATTTAAATTGTGGCATCTCTCATTTTGCTTTCATTTGGAAATTTGGGTGGTCCAAACTTCTGAAAATTAGGTCCACATATTCTCAAAATGAGCAAACTGTGTAGAGACAAATTTTGAAGATATGGCGGCTTGTGTATGCATTATCATGTCTGAACATAAAAGGATCATAAGTCAATTTTATTGAAATAAAAGAAAGAAGGACGATCTGAATATTTCATAACCTTTTGTCTCCTTTGAAGCATCTTGTTTCCAGGTGTTAGAAAACCTAGAATCATTTGGTACTACAAATAAAACCTGGAAATAAAGATAAGAACTTTAGTTGCTATGTACTAATTGGTGACAGAATAAACTCCTTTTGAGTAAATGGGTTTGTTAAAATGTATTCCTGCCAAATGATACACATTGACATTTTACATATTAGAATAGGATACCCCATAGACCAGGGGTGGCCAACCTGCAGCTCCGGAGCCACATGCAGCTCTTCAAAAGTTAATATGCATCTCTTTCAATCTTTGTACAAGCACACGGTGGCCAGCTTCCAAGTGGAAGCTGATGGCTGGTCACTGTGTGCTTGTGCAAAGATTCAAGGAGACACTCATTAACTTCTGAAGAGCTGCATTTGGCTCCAGAGCCGCAGATTGGTCACCCCTGCTATACACTGTCTTCAACTTTTTGTTGGAGTAGAAACTTCTTTGGTTTTAAAATTATTCTTTTTTAAAAAAATTTTCAACACGTATTCGATTTTATTTTTTTAAATTTACTCTGTTATGTTAATATTGGCCAGAAGTATAGTCTATTTTTCTGTTTTTTCTTTGGAATTGGAATAGAGTTGGCACTCAAATGCGTATGCATTCACTTACTCTCACACTTTTTCTTGGTCTCTGCCTCAAACAAGTTTTACCTTTTTCTTTGTCTGAATTTTGTTGAAAAGATTTGCCCTCTATACAGACAAATATTTGCTGGCATACGTTCTGGATCACCCAAGCCCTTACACAGACCTCATCCAATAATTGGGTTTACTTTCCAGTTGTCAGAAATTTGTTTCAGATTAGTAAATAAAGCCAAAGCCAAAACTGAAACCTCATGAATTCTGACCTTTTATTTAATTGGGATATTACTGTGGCAAACACTTGCCTTTTCTCTCCCCTTTGGATGGGTTTTAACAGTTCACAAATCCTATCCAAAGGATTATGTTCTGGTCTAATCAAAATGGCGTGCATTCTAATGACTCAAAGTCTGATAAGTAAAGCTTTATGTTTATTAGAGTCATGTCACCACAGCAATATGCAACCCCAAGTGTTTTTACAAAAAAATTCATAAGGGATGGGGAAAAATATAACATGCACATAGTAATCCAGTTCTCACCTGAGGCAAATAAAATGTCCCTCATTGATACCAGTGGCAATAAACTAATTTACATCAGCTTAGAGTCTAGCCCAAGAATTCTGTATAATAAAACAGGAATTTTGGAAAGAATGTCATATTTTCCAAAAAGATTCAATAATGCATATTTGTTTCATATATAACTGCTAAAGGAATCTGAGAAAGATAGGGGAAGAGTTTTTTCCTTTATGCATCTTTCTCTGAATACTGTTAGCAGGTGCTTTGCTTCTTCTTGAAAGAAAGAAGGTATTCAACAATGAAATTCATAGGGGAGTGTTGGGACCTGCCAAAGACCTAGTGGATAGAGTTATAGAAGGAATCTGCTCTTGAGCAGACTTCTATTATAGCTGGATGTTACAAATGCATGTCATCTTAGGGCCTTGTCACACATTTACTTACAAGAACTGCAGATCATTGCAATGTTGTGATATATTAAAATTAGTACATGTTATAGTGGTGTCATAAATTCACTTTCAATAGTTGTACAGCACTGAGATGTAATGACCTATTCAAGTTAGTATGTTCAGAGATAAATGTTGCCCGAAAGGCAACAACTTTGCAATGGTATGAGGAAATCTGACGTGCTAAACAGCTTGGACATGCATCTTCTTGCTTTTTCATTTAACTTAGTAAGTGTTAAGTTAAAAGTGTGATACCACTCTTAGTTCCACGCCAACCTTTACCTACATGTGGACTTTGGAACGCTTCATGGAATTTGTGGGTACAGAGTTGATAGTATGGCAATGCACTTGCAGGGGTTCATCTCCCCAGAGAGGATCATGTCTGGATTTTGATATAGCCCAATATGCTTCCTAATACTGTTTAATCCTGCCTATTCTATCATTGTGATTTTCTTTAGTCTGGTCTCCTGATAGATCCACTTCTCCTTTCAATGGAACTAAGGCAACCATCTAAAAATAGGCAGACTTTTAAATATGAACAAAAAGAACATGTCTAATTGCTCAAAAACTGAGGTTTATATTAGGATGCAACACTAAGAAGGAAGAGCAAAACTGGGAAAATTTTGTTTTCTTATGCTGAAGTCTTTAGCTTCTCCTAATTGTATCCATTGCTTATCACTCCTTGTTTCATATTTGAAGAGGAATTTGGACCCTTCTTCCTCATAGCACAACATACTTTTGATGTGTGTTGGAATTTGTGTTTTTTTTATAGGAAGGCTTCTTCTTATGGTAGTTTGGGCGAGTGCTTCAGATAAAACATCAGCAATTATTTTCAAGAGCCATGGTAGATAGAGAGATGTCAGAGGACTGAAGAAGGAAAAATATGCTGTCTGTCTTTAAAAAAGGGGAAAGGAGGACTCATCTTAGCACCAATTCTTGGAAATATTCTGGAACCAATTATTAAACAGTTTGAAAGTACCTAGAATATATTAGGGTGATAAAAACAGGGGACACATGTTTTCCAAGAACAAATCTTGTCAAACCAATCTAATTTTGTGCTTTGAGAAGGTAACTGGCTTGGTGAATTGGGGAGAATTACTAGCTATGGTGTACCTTGACTTTGAAAAGCCTTTTGACAATGTTACATGAAATATTTTCATAAGCAGGCTAAGCAAGTATAGTCTAAATATAATCACCATGAAATAGGTTCACAACTTGATGAACCATAACTGCCAAAGAACAGTTATCAATGGTTTGTGGACACATCTGCAGGGGTCTGTCCTGGGTCTAGTAGTATTCAAAACTTTCATTAATGTCTTGCAGGATTGAATAAAGATTACACTTACAAAATCTGAGGGTGACACCAAAATGAGCTGCACTGCTAATACTTTAGAGGGCAGGATCATAATTCAAATTAGTTAGACAAGTAAGAGCCAATCTGAAACAAAAAAAGATTAAATTAGGTAAAGACAAAGTATACTTAGGTGTAGCTATACAGTCTAAGGTAAAGTTACATGTTACACTTAGATCATACTACTGGCACTAAAGTGTAAGCATCCACATGGTAAAGCTAACTCATGCTAAGTGCCCTCTGAGTGTCTCATAGTTATGCTACTTCAGGCAAAGATTTTCTTTGGGCTATGCTATCTAGCTCGTGTTGGAGTAACCTCAGCCTACGCCATGAAGATGAAATGAGTAAACTGAAGTCCTTCAGCATCTCTGGATGCAACACTCCCAGCCTCCCCCCACTCCCCACCAGATCAGGGATAAAGCCCAGGTGTCCTGGCATCTAGCCATGCAACTGCTTACCAACCCTCTAGTGGCAGGTCTGTGCCAACAAGAAATGGGATTAACCCTTAATGTGTGACTGCTCACAGCATGTTCTAACTTTGACTTTGTGTAACATTCCACAGATATAGTATGGTCTAAATGTATGTTTAACAGTCTTCCTGTACTTCAAAGTAGATGTGATTACATTGTTTTCTATGGTAAAGAAAATCAGCTTATTTTTCAGAAAATAAATTTTAAGTTGGATGTTAATAAAACTTTCTAGCTGTTAATAAGATAAAACACTGCAATAGGCTACCTAAAGAAGTTATAAAAACATGCTGTGTTTCCATCCATCCTTCTGTCTTTCCTTCCTTCTTTTCAATACTATATTTATACTAACATCTGGGATGGATAGTCTAGGCATATTTGTTTTTATCTTGGTGCAGGGTGTGGGGGAGGGAAAGAAGGGGAGAGTGAATTAAAATCTCATGGTCTTTCAGCCCTAGATTTCTGTGGCTGTGTGGAGATGAAATAAGGGGCATGTTTGCACAAGACTTTAAAGTGGGTTAAATGCTTCAATGGTGTTGGTGTTTGCATGCATCGGTGGCGTATTGCACATGAATTCCAGCTGCTGTAGCACATTAGGCAGTGTAACGCACCTTAAATGGCTTTGAGGGGCAGCAAACTAAAACACCTCTGAGGAGTTTTAGTTTGCTGCGTCTACAGCCACAGAGTGAAGCACTGGGTTCTGTGTGGCTCAGGCTGTGCAGGCAACCCCTGCAGGCAGCCTGGCAGCCTGAGAAGGCAGGCTCCACCAAAGAAAGAAAAAAGCAGCGAGCTTGATCTTTTTCCCCCTCCCCGGACCCTGCCTGCTTGTGTGAGCTGTGTGGGGATCTGGTTCTTCCCTCCATGGCTGCGGTGCTGTCCAGGACTGCCCGAGTCAGGGTTGCCTGCAGGCATGTGCCACCTGGGGGGAGGAGGGTTGCTGCTGCTGCAGAGAGAAGCACCAGCCTTCCCCCACCCTGCAACCCAGGGACTGCTCTGCCCACAGGCAGCTCATCTTCCCCTCTCTGCTGCCAGAGAGGAAGATAAGACATGAGAGTATACAACACGGGGGTTTACTTCATCTTAAATTGAAGCAGTGTTTTTAAAAACGCACCCCTTCAGTTTACCGCCCCTGTTTTGTCTACATACTCCCCCATTTCATCTACACACACTCATAGATGGTGTGAGTCTATGCTAAAAACTGGTATATCTTCCCTGGCTTCAGTGGATCTATGCAATTCACACCAATTCAAACCAGTTTTGTCTAGGCTGTCTCTTTATAAGTGAACCTCTTTGGGATAAGGACCTCTCATCTTCAATTGCAGAACTCCCATTGACTTGAATATAGTAGAATTAAGCCCTGAATTTTTTTTATAGCAACGATATATAATTTGAAATACAAAGAAAGAAATGTAGGACTGCTGTGTTAGTTATGAGGAAAAGAGCAGCAATTTGCTAGTACATTTACATATATTTGCTCAGCACATTTTCTTAACAGTCCTTTAGGTCACAGGGAGGCATAATATTATGTTAATGCAACCCTCGCTTCCAATTTATTTTCCATTCATGCAATTCATTTTTAATCACCTAAATTTTAGTAAATCCTTGCAATATGCAATCTTATTGCTTTTATAACCCTGTCAACAAGAGGTCAGGATTCTTTGACTATCAAACTGCAAACTTTTCAGCAAAGCATACCAATAAGGAGAAGAAAGCACAAGTTTGAAGTGCAGCTCAAACTC
>NW_017728886.1:171048105-171055099 GCF_001723895.1 Crocodylus porosus | reverse complement strand
TCCCTTTATGTCAGCAAGGAATGCATACATTGATTATGGATACATTTGTATTTGATATTAGAAGAAAGTTCCTAACTATGAGATCAGTGAGGTTCTGGAACAGCCTTCCCTTCTGAACAGTGGAGGTAAAAATGTACGTATTTTTCAGATGGAGTGGGGAATGTTTATTTGAATTGGATAATAGGAGGTTGTATCTGCAACAGTAGGAGACCAGACATAATGACCCAGAAGACCCTTCCTGATTTTTCTTCCCATGTCCCTTGTTTGCCTTTGCAATAGCTTTTACATTTCTAAACCTCAACTTTCTGAATATTTTGACTGTCATACACTGGATTTTTCAAACATAATTTTACATCTTACATTTAGTTTTCCTGCTTTAGAAATAAAGTACAACAAATACATCTTCCAAAACAACCTTTAACTCAGGGATGGACAATTATTTGGGCTGGAGGGCCACATAAGGAGTTTTAGTGAGCTGTTGAGGATTTTAGGGGGGTGCTGACTGAGCCTCAGTTCCCCATCACGGCAGTTGACACTGCTTGGTACAGTGGGAGGGACTGGGGAGATGCTGGTTGATCCTATCCAGGCCTGGGCCTGATCTTTGGGAGTGCTGGACAGAGTGGGTAGGGTCTCCACGAAGACAAACCCAAGACCCCATGGGCAGGGCCCACTCAGTAGTGAGCAGTGTCCAGGAGTGGGACAGGTGGGTGAGGCCAGGACCAGGATTACGGGGCAGTGACAGTTCGGGGCTGGAGCCCAGGCAGAGCTGCAATCTGCTCCCCTGCTTGTCATTGTGACTACTGCTTGTTCAGCTCCTGCCTATGGAACTGGTGTCCATCACACGGACATGCAAGGAGCAGATCATGACTCTGCCCTGGGCCCAGGCCCAGGCGCCAGCCCCGTGCTGTCACTGCCCTGTGACTGGCTCCAGCCTTGCCTGCTTGTCCTGTTCACAGACGCTGCTCCCCACTCACCTGCAGCCCCATCCTCTGTGCCCAGTTGATCATGCCCTGTCTGCATGGATCCCAGGCTAATCTCCATGGAAACCCTGCCTGCCTACCTGCCCATTCTATCCAGCACTCCTGGCAGTGGGTGTGGGGTGGATGGGTCTGGGTGCTTGGGCAGCAGGGCTAGGTCAGTCTGTGGTGGCAGGGACACTGGCAGCAGTAGCCAGATATGTGAAGGCAGTGAGCCGCCACCATGAGAGCTGCTGGGAAGTTAAGTCTGGCTACTGTGCCACCCCCATCCCCGCCCTGCCATTATGCTGCCTGGCCCCATGGACTATAGTTCCTAGTGTGCCAAAGGCCTGTATGTGGGGACAGAGCAGGCTGTGGTCCAGGCCAGGTGGCACCTCCACACCCAGGGATGGTGGGACTAGCCTCACATGCCATGGCCCAGGCTGACCTTTGTGCCTGGGCTGTGTGGGACTGAGAGACCTACCATGGACCAGATAGTCACTTGTTGGGCTGGATCCACCATATTTTGCTCACCCCTGCCTTAACTACACTAACCATATTAACTTGCCTAATGTCTCCTTCCAGTAGCATTAGGATATGACTGCAGCATCTCAAGGCTGCTCTTAAGTGCACATGCCCATCCTAACCTTCATGATACATTTCTTGATTGGTACCCAAGTAGTAGGCCTGTGTGAAGAAGCAACTATTTGCTTTGGATTTGGATTTGGCTGATTCAGAGGGACAGTGATTCAATTCGGTGATTCATATCACTGTCCAAATTCGATTGGGCTGATTCCGATCTGGAGATTCAGCCATAGACTAAACAGGCAGAAGTCCTCGACCATGCTGGACACAGCTGCCTCCAGCTGGTAAGTCTGTTGTGCCACCAGTCTGGGAGCTGCTCTTCCAGTGGGTCCTCCAGAGGCTTTTGCCACCGATCCAGGAAAGCATTGGAAGCAAGCATGTGGCTCTGGATCTGTGCAGCGTGGGCAGGGCTGGGCTGCACTCTGGGAAGCTAGCCCCAGCTGCCTGCCACCAGGCTATACTCTGGACAGCTAGCCCCAGCCACAGCCTGAAGCAGAGCTCTGGCTCTGCCTGCCCTGCAGAGTGCAGTGGAGTGGGGGCTATGGGGAGGCTGCAGCCACCCTAAAATTCCCCATAGCCCATGCTGCCAGCCCCACCCTGATCTGGGTGCATGCAGCCACCCCCATGCCCTACCACTACTTGCCCAGCTGGGGCATGGCAGGACAAAGTCATGGCTTGTCTGGGTGTCGTGGGGAGGCTGGAGCAGTTCTGCTGCTGCATGCCGCTTGTTCAAGGGAGCTCAGTGGCACCATCCTGCACCTCCCCACTCCCGCTGGGCAAACGCTGGGAGCGCATAGCCCCTGCTCCAAGTGCCTCCCGCTGCCCTGTCCAGAGTGTAGCCCAGCCCAGCCCGCCCACCAGAGATCCAGGGGCATATGCCAATGCCCTCCCAGCCTGGTGGCAACAGCCACCAGAGGAACCACCAAAAGAGCAGCTCCCAGCCCAGAAGCGCGCAGCCCCAGCCCCAATCCCTCCCTTACTGTGCGGGCGTTAATCTGCCCCCCCTCCATGCCCCTTCCCTTGCCCCTCTGCCCACCATAACAGACCTACCTGCTGGAGGCAGCTGTGTCCAGCATGGTTGACTGCTGCCTGTTTAGTCTATGGCCAAATCTCTGAATCGGCACCAAATCTCCCTGAATCAATTTGGAGGTTTCCATATTGATTCAGTTCTTTTAATGGGTCTCCTGATTTGATTTGAATTTGGAAGTTCTGCCACTGAATCGGGCTGAATCTCCTCTGAATTGAATCGGCTACTGAAGCTTCGCACAGCCCTACCAAATAGTAAACCTATGTCTTTTCTCCTGGTATGCTGTACTAGACTTCAGACTTACGATTTAACGCTTTTGCATATTAATTATGGAGTAGCAGCATTTGTTTAGTATAAGGTGGCCTGGTCCACAAGGGTGGCTTCTGCATGTTGCCATAGTGCATTTGTACTCCACCTCCTGTTGTTCCACTCCACCTTTCTGTCAATGGTTTCTTGATATATGTGCGTATTTCATATGGTTGTGTATAGCTATCTATAAAGATTATTGATATAGGGTCTGAATATGCCGCTCATTAAAGAAAATTACAAGACTCTTCTTGATTTTACTTGGAATTAAATTATGGCTTTAGGAAACCTAGGTAGTTATATTCTTGAAGCATTTATTACATTATGTTTTCTTTATTGTGCTAAAATTGTATGTCCTGGATTCCAGGGATCACATGAGTGAATCACAACTTCTTATATGACTGGCAGTTCCAAGGAAAAGCCTGAATGAAATGAAAATTCTAGCTTGTCTAATGTGTATTCGGAAATGAAGTTATACTCTAATTATTTGAATTATTCTCTTTAATAGTGAAAATGAGAGCCTCATAGCAATTTGAATGCATTTATGAAGAAAATAGCCTTTCAATTTAGCTGAGAAATATTTTCCTAAAGCTGAATCTGTTTATTATTCCTGAATAGCTTCTGTTTTCAGTTTCCTTTTTTTGATGATGCAAAGTGCTTCCTTTTTTTTTTGCCTGAAGAAGAAAAAAAAAAAAGCTAGTAATCACTTGAGGTTATCCAGAAGCATAATTTCTGCCTGTTTGTAGTCGGAAACACTAGGGAAAAGAGAAGAACTTGTGAAATTTCTAGTCTTGAATAAGAAAGCAAGGGCTTTTGCTATATTTCTTTTTCTCTTGAAAACTAAAATTCCTGCACACCATGCATATTACAATACTTACAAAACAATAATAACAGAAATTTCTTGTCCTAATTCTTTAGCTCAGCCAGTTATGTTTAGGGGGTCTACCTAATATGAGGAACCAGCTGGCCAATTCTGTGGACAGATCATGTTGCTGGCTATCATTTTTGCAGGTTGAGTGCCGTAAAACCTCCACATGCCTGTGGCTGATGGACCTCAGTGACCCACCTCCTCCCTGCAGATTACCAGATGACCCACCACCATTGCTTAATTACCCTGATTAATCCTGGGGAAACCATTAATCCATGTGTTACTAAGCATGGATTAATGGCTTTCCCATAATTGGACACCCCCTTCTCCTACTGTGCTGCAAGACTGCAGGGCTTCCCTCTTTCTGATAAGGTGGGGGAGGGGGTGTTGGTTGGTTGTTTTTTACTGAGTCTGCAATTTTTCATGGAAAATGCCTGACTTTGCGTTTTCTGTGAAAAATGTCCAGTTGCAATTTCAGTAGGTCGCTAGTTTTATCGCATCTTTAGGGTTCTGTTCTGCAGCTGACTCAAAATGGGTGGACATCTGTGCTGAGAACCACTGAAAGAAGACTCAGCATAGGTAGTGCCTGCTTACAATCACAGTTGAAGGATCTGTAACTTACCAAGCAGCCTATTGCATGTTGCTCTTAAATGTTTACTCTAAATTAGATCATGACCAGAGATGAATAAAGAGTGGGCTGCAGTGGTTCAGTAGAACCTTCCCCCTTTTGATTCCTCATACACCAAAAGTTTAAAACCAACTGCCTGCAGCATCATTTCTATTCAAGCAGCTGTGAGAAATTCAAGTGACTTCATTCCTCCTTAGAATCTACCTGATTCCCTCTAACCTCTTCATGCTACAGGTGCTAATGACCCTCTTTCTTTTTTATTGCCATTGATCACCCAGAAATCAAGCTATTCTTTATTCTGCTGTCTGTCATCTTCTCCTGGTAATAAGGCTCCTATTTCGCTGCCCTACAGACTGTTTTCTAACTCAGATGGGGAAATAACTTTCAGTGAAGCATTGATCAAGAAGCTCAAGAAGATTAGATTTTGCTATATG
The DNA here is from genome assembly GCF_001723895.1 of Crocodylus porosus. Lineage (NCBI taxonomy): Eukaryota > Metazoa > Chordata > Crocodylia > Crocodylidae > Crocodylus > Crocodylus porosus. The sequence continues at coordinate 171,050,295 of NW_017728886.1, read as the reverse complement.
AATCTAAAAAATGGATATTTTATTAGTTCTGTAGCCATTAGAATCAAATGTATGACAGCTTTTGATTAACATAGTTTATTGTTTTTTAAATATGTAATATATGAAATAGGAAATAAATGCATATTCCATTAAATTTATACTTGTTTTTGCTTGGATCTTAAACTGAATAATGTAGTCCTAGGCCCCTAGCATATTGGTAACTCCTAGGTTATTTTTAACTGGAGAAAAATTTGTTGTGTTATATATGATGATGCACCATACCATGTGCACCCACCTTTTCAAAAACTTAGATCCTCCTATGATCATGAGTAACTCCACTAAAGTCATTTGAATTATACTGGTTTAAAATCAGCGTAAGAAGAAACCTACCAATAAGTTTAAAAATTTCTCTCTCTCCAAAGCTATGCGAGTGTGGATCTATTTATCTACATAAATATGGATCAGAGCACTTCTAATTTTGATATAAATATGAATGCATATTTATAACCCCTTGTTAGCAAATGTTTACATGACATAAATGTAAAATCTATATGGTCTTGTTAGAAATACATTAACATTTTAATTTTTTTTTTCAGTGGTCATGTGCTTAACTGTGGAGTAGACTAATTAGCTATGGAGTAAAGTGTCACTGTCTACACCTAAATTAATGTCACAATAAGATAATATTGTCAGGGACAGTACTATCTTATGCTGGGGCAACTAACTGTGATTAAAGATATGTGTAGACAATGAACATAAGCTTACATTGTGCCAGGTTAGCCCACCTAGCCAGGGGCCAGACTCCTGCCTGCCACCTAGCCACAGCTCTGCACTTTCAACACCCTCATGCCCCATCCAGCCCTTTGCCACCTGATGCTACAACCCAGAGCCTGAGGCTGAGTGGCCTTGGCATAAATTGTTCCATCCCAGCTCAAATTGCTGCTGTTCTGGACACATGTATGGATGCTATACTTGAGAGTAGTTTGCTCTAGCTCAAAATGCTACGGAGTTTATTGGTTAACATTAATTGCATGTATAGATGCACCCTGTATGCATCTAAAATGGTTTAGTGGTATAACCTGGGGTGGGCAAGCAGTACACCGGCCCTGGGTGCCAACTTAGTAGGCATGGCAGAATGCGTTCCTGGGATGTCCATTCTGTGGCAACATCAGCGGTGATGTGCTATTGCTATTGTAATATTGGCTAGATGCAGGGACATTGTGCTGCTGCTGTTGAGGCAACAATAGAGATGGCACAGATCACACTGCAGCAGCACCAGCCAGGGAAGTTTTGAATACCAGAGGCAGGTAAGATTCATGCCCTCTCCCTCCCCCCCGCAAAGCCTGGCACAGTCTTGGCTCTGGCACTCAGCAGTATTCACCCTTTCTGGTAGGGTTTTGCCCAAGATGTAAACACTGCTACTTATGCTTCTGCAATGTTATGCAATATGCTCACTATTCTTTTGTCTTCAATGGTCAATGTACCCCGGGATGGGAAAATGTTACTCTTTTCTTTGTGAGGAGCACTTCTGGAGGGGTGGTCAGTTCCCACTGACTTCAGTAATAATCACCTTTAAAGATGCACTCGATGCTTGCAGGATTGGTCCCATAGTTAGGATGCTTATCACTGTGAATGACAGTCAGTGTAAGTCATGATCAAGAAGAGGATTTGTAGTATAAAGAGTCAAAGTAGTTGTATCTGTTCTTAACACAAGGAGTCCTTTGAATATTCATAGGTTCTAAAGGTATGTGTTGCAGAATTGTGGTGTTAAATGACAACTCGGAAGCAGCTTGGTTCAGGCATCAAAGCGCAAGTTTAAGCCCCAGGTGACCTGAGTTTTGTTTCCATCTTTCTCCTTGACTCCCCCCTGACCATGGGTGGGTCCCCTAAGGTAACAACTATGTTCTCCTCCATGTTGGAAGAGCACCTTGAAAAACTGAGGTTTTACTCCAATATCATGAAGAAGGTTACTTGGTCCCTGTCTACCTCAGATTTCTCTCTGTAAATGGAATATGATGATTACTGTATTTTCTCTTAAACCAAATGCATTCCCCACCCCACAAAAACAATCAGCCCTCCCAAACTGGGGTGTATGTCTTACATGAGTATTCCTGTTTTCTACACCAGGACTGAAGGATTCAGTGATTGCATAGAAGATTTAATGGCTACCAGGGCTGTTCTTTCTCAGCCTGAGAAGGGGCAAAATTCACA